>NC_084642.1:1399320-1711195 GCF_019802595.1 Syngnathoides biaculeatus | reverse complement strand
AACGTTTTCTCGTCGGCGGACGAAGATGGGAAGGGCACGGATGGGAATTTCTCCATTGCCGAGGCAATGCCAGAGAATAAATCGGACGATCTCTGGTGGGAATAGCCTAGCGAGAAGGTGAGCGGGGGTGGGCAATAACGTGCGCTCGTTTCACGCCACGCAAGCCCGCCCCTCGATGACCACACAACGGTCGAAGTGGTCGTTATGCGGTAAAACCCGAGGGGAAGGCGACGATCGGCCGCATTTCCACATTGGGATGCACGACGAGAGCTTATCATGTGACGGGAGGCGTTGTTCTCGTTCCGATGGCGGCCCAACGACCGAGACGCTGCGTCTGCGTTGGAGCCTACTCAATTGTGTCCCTAATGAAGCGGCCCGTTAGTCTGCGTTGGCGGGAGCGACGGCAATTTTTCTGCTCGTCTCGCAAATGTGTTTCTTACAAATGGCTAATAAGCAGGTTTTCCCCGAGATTGATCGCAGATCGTTACGACAAAGAAAGAAACAACCAAACCCAAAAGTCCGTCTTTTGGTGCCATGTTTGCAAAAGATTGCTTTCTCCCACACACGATACCTCAAAACATATCCATCCATCCATCCATCCATCCATCCATCCATCCAGCCATTCTCGGAGCCACCTATCCTCATCAGGGTCGCGGGAGTGCCGGAGCCTATCCCGGCTAACAACGGCCACGAGGTCGCCAACCAATTGCAGGGCACATCGAGCCAGGCAACAGTCGCAGGTCGCCTTTAAAGTGTCCAATGAATGCGTTTTTTTTGGGATGTGGGAGGAAATCGGAGTGCCCAGAAAAATCCCACCCAAATGCAAACTCCCTGGTCTTCAGAACTACTGTGCCTCCCACATTTACTACATATTTCCGCGATATCGTAACCACAATCTGTGTAAATTCAACTAAGTTCACACTGCGACACAAACGATACTTCAAACTCATAGCGAGTTCCGGGAGGTTGCAATTTCAACGGCTTTAGCGTTAGCATCACGTTCCGTCACACACCTTTCAGGTTTGGAACGGCGTCGCCATTTTGGTGTGGCGAATTCGAGTAAACAAACGGTGACTAAGCAGGAATCATTTCAGAAAGGCGTACGAATGGGGGCGCACTGCTACTTTATCGGTTGCTCGAACGAAAGTGGGCGTCGTAAAGCGTCTTTCTTTCGGCTGCCAGCTGCGATCAAGAAAACGGAGCAGTTAGCAACCAAACGGCGACAACTGTGGCGGTCTCGTATCAGCAGAGCCGATCTCGCTACCAACGCATTCAACTTATGTCAGCGTTTGCTCAAAGCATTTTGTCGTTGGTAAGTATTGGATACTTTTTAGAATTTCACACCTAATTAGCAATAACTAAGTTCTGTGAAGGAGAAGTTTTCTTTAGGGCCAAAGGCCTCCATAATGCGCCCCAAAATCTGTATTTTATGTTTTCTTATAATGAGTTTGCTAGCTAGCTGTTTCGTGCGTTGAGTTAAAAATGTCGAACCTCTCTCCCTCCCGCTTGGTAACAAAAACGAAAATAATAATCTCCACCTCTTTCGTCGGTATAATCAACACACTTTAACACAAACGCTGACTGTGCGGTACATATTTAAATTGCGTTGTGCGCTACACTAACCTTAGCGGTGTGCTTCCAGTGGATACCACCGCACGACGACGGATTGGTTGTAGGCCTCCAGACCTTTGTAATTCTTTAGTTGGTCCACGGCAAAAGTGCTTGTCGAGGAGAGGAGATGGTTGACGATGTCTGGATAGGTTACCGACGCCCACAGTTGTGTGCTCCATTTGTGTTTCTCCGAGGCGTACGGGTCGATATTGTCGATCAAAGCGCACTTTTTGTCGTAACGCTTTCTCGAATCAATATCGAATGAGCACCGGTAACTTTCCAAAGTCTTTTTAGCCATCATGCGTCACTTTTAACAGTTGTCCGAACATTTGTGTACCTCCGGTCTGTATGCAAAAGCCATAGAGTGAACCCATCCAACATGGCCGCATGCCCCGGATGTCGTCGCGTGGTTGAGAACAGTCCATTGTCGTCGAAACAACTCTTACAAGAATGGAAGAAATACGTCGTGCTTGAGTCCAACATCTGAGGTGGAACAAAAAGGGATTGATTGGGATTTGGAAACAAACTTTCCTCGCATTAAATCGTGTAAATCATTTCAAATGTCCACATTCTTAACTTAACGTCGCGCGCCGAATTGACAGCGTCACGGCACACCTTTCCAAAAAGGTACACATCTCTCTCGAGATGCCTTTCGGCGTCCAAATCCGGTTCATCGTCCGCGCGCGGCGCGTGGCGTTTGTTGCCGCCGTTTCCACGCCGACGCCGGCTCGTTGACTTGATTGGAGTCAACGGGCGACGCGTTCCCCAAAGAGGGATGAAAGGTGCAGCTGGGCCGCAGGACGCCTTCCGTAATGCGCCCCGCGATGTCTGCGACCGCTGACGCGGACCAGACCTGCACGCACGCGATCCATTTTTATTGTATTTGGCTCTGCGGCTGTGTGTTTCCGGACTCTCACACACACCGACTTGAAAACCAGAATCCATATTATCGAGCGGCCGGTGTCACCACAATTATTCTTTTGAAACAGCCGTTGAAAACAAATTACATCTGCACTGCTTTTTTTTCTTTTCTTGTGTTTTGCCGGTGATCATCCGCCGGTCTCAGTCAACTTGGTGCAGTTCCAAATGGACTGATGTATTTAAACAAAAAAAAAAATTTAAATTAAAAAAAAAAAATCCCGTCTGGAAATGGCATTTAAAATGACAGAGAAAAGTTAATAAAGTGAGTGCACTTTCGAATAATTTTTTTTAATCAGGGAATAATTTAAAATTAATCCGTTTAAATCTATCGGGTCCAAATTGAAAGGTGTTCTGTGCACAAATCAGATTCAGGACTTGCGCTACATGCAAATCGCAGCGGGTCCATTCATGCGACACAAAGCGCAAGAACATATTTATCAATAACATAAAAACGGATTTATTTATTATTATTATTTTTTTTTACAAGGTAGTCGTAATACACGCAGCAAAACATTGGAGCGCAGTTTTATAAATATTTATTGAAACGGATATCTGCTTCCACCGCAGTACTTTTTGGCAGGTTATCCTCAGGGAAGCGCACAGTTTTTAAGATGAAGGAAAAATGACAAAATAATAAATGCTAACCTGCGCAAAGCTCTTCCAAGCGTAGTGCGAGCTGACGTGTGTCACTCATAAGATGGCGTTATTACGCGGACGATCGCCAAACGACGCCGCGCGTGGGCGCGTTCAGCGGCGTGGCCGCTTAACAGCTCGTCTTGTTATTGATTGCCGAGGCCCGGCCTGATTACTGTGCCGGCGCCGTAACCTCGTTAGTCCACCTAACGCCATTAGCCAATGGCGGACGTCCGCCGGCGCCACGTGACGACGACCGTTCGCTAATGAACCCCTGCTCTCGGAGGTATGGGGGTGGTGAGAGATGCCGTCGGCCGTGCGACCGCACAAGTGGGCTCGCCCCCCCACCCACCCCCCAAAAAAATGTGCAAACGCCAAGTTTGGACTATTAAGAAAAGCAATAAGCTGCTTGACATCGACGTTCGGCCAAAGCCTGCAGCTGCCTCATATGAAGCATCGATTTTACTGTCGCGCTGCGCCACGATAACCATTCATTCTACACACACGCACACACATACACACACATATCTGTCCACTTGGCCTGAAAACATTCATGTAGCAACAAAACAAATGCAAACTATTGTCCTTTAGTAGCTTTTTTTAATCGCTACATTTTTTTCTTTTCCATTTATTCCCGCGTATGTGAACTCATAATCACAAATGAAACCATGAAGCGTTCCCTTACTTGATCGCAATGATCTTTTGCGCTCCATATGTTTTAAAATGACATTTTTCTGTCTTTTTCAGTATACAGGAAAATCTCAGATTTTGTTGCGCGCGTTCGTTGCAGTACCAAGTTATACCACAACATGCCCGGCAGCACTGAGCTCACCTGGAGGAGATCCGGCAGAATTCATAGCAAGAAGAAGAGGCAGTGATTTTGTGTTACAATCAAGGAAATAACACTTGTTTTTCGTTTAACGCATAAAACAAAGGGCAAAGATGGACCCTCTCGTGTGGTATACACTAGAGATATGTTTTAGTAATCAATGATTATTATTATTATTATTAATACTGGTGGGTGAGCATTTTGAAGACAAACTTGGTTGCGTACTGCCCTTTCTCCCTTTCTCCTCTTGGAAAACGCTGCATGTGTACTTGAGGCAGCCATGTTGGGTCAGGAAGGAAAGGGAAATAACTCCGTGCTAACTTTGACCGATACCAATTTATGGCTTCAGATTAAAACACTTCAATATTTTGATATACTGAAGGATATAATGCGTGAAAACCCCCCAAAAGTGACGCTGCCCACGAATAGGCAGTTGTTTGAAAGTTTTCAATCAGTGCTAATCTTCACTAGCCACTCTATGAACCTTCACATTATACAGTAGCATTAAGCTAGCGGAGTTAGTTTAGATGAAATATTAGTGTTTGGATGAACATTTGTGTTGAAATGCAGAGCTCGTGGACGTGACGTCACCGTTTGCACGGCGCCATATTGCCGGTCACAACTAGCTGCTCTCCACTGCGGGAGCCGTTGAACCGGAGCACATTTTTCAAATTGGCCGAGACCCGTTGCGCTGTTGGTTGTCACAACAGACGAGACGGATAATCAAAGAGATGGTTCTATGGAATACCAGCTGAAAAGATGAGAAAATATCGGTGGATTTCGCCAATTAAACCTGATGGATGGCGCCCGACCAAAATACGCACACGCCTGTGTAGCGATCGTTTCATTTCAGGTAGGAATTATTCTTCTCAATTTCAAATGACCAAGAAGTATTTATATTGGCAAGTTGGCTCATTTGAGAACAACGCGTATTTTAAAAAAAAGAAGATAAACCGTCTGTCGCAGCACAGAGGTTAACCAGTGGCCGCAATCGCTTCCGTGTACTTTCCGGAGAGACGACTCTGTCCTCTTTTTTTCCCCCCAATCGTCGTTAATGAATGCGAGTCATTTATTGAAATATTCGGTATTTGTATTGAATACCAGGTGAAAAGATTGATGGATTTCGGCAAAGGTTAACGTGTGGCCGAATACGCTTGCGCGTTCACGAGCCGTCTCCCCGTCACTATGTGCCATTTATTCTTGATTGAGAACAGATCCGGCAACGAAGTTTATGTATGTGTCCAGACTTTTCTACGCTTTCAAACAAATTTCGACGACTTACTTACCATTCATGTGTAGATCGAGCGGAACCGAATTAACAGTCCAATTTCTTATCGTCGAAAACATCGACTTCGGCATTAAATATGGGTCGTCTGTGCCAAGTGCCTCTCATTTTTCCACGTACCTTCGTTTATTGTCACCTTCTAAATATTTAACGGTATGGGACAAAACTCTGGGCGTCATGCTATAAGCCATATTTTTGTTTCATCTCAATGGATTTAGCATTGAACAATCTGGCCAGTCACGTGATTTTGGTGACGTAGGTGCACGAGCTCGATACAATTACCTGACCCAGAACAGCAAAAATCTTGGGGCGGCGGGGGGGGGGGGGGGTTTCTTATAAGAATTATAAGTAACTATAAGTGTGCAGCTAGCTTGTTTTCGGGATTTCTCACATGGTCCCTTTAGAAAATGAACTGCCCACCCCTGTTCAAACGTAGCCCCACGATAAACCAGGTTTCTTTAACGTGTTATATCCAAATTGCGTGTCGTCCGGCTGTAGCTTGAAAGTGACCCGGGATCTTGTCCCAATTCATGGGTAGAAAAACTCATCGTGGGTGGCCGTGGTTGTTACGTAAATGAGGACGTTTTGCAAACCCGAGAGGGGGTCACTCGCAGCCACGTTTTCAGAAATCCCGCCAAAGGTGAAGAAGGTAAGCTGAGCTGCAGTGAGTTCAGCATTAGCGAACCGCATCATCTTCTGATGAGCGCCGCATAATTTGTGTCTGACAATAATTTGCTGACAAAGTGCCGCCTCCATGAGGGAAAATACGCTGGAACCGTCGCTTGAGCGCAGCCGATTTGTTTAGATTAGCCTGCGGTGGCTTCGGATTGCGAATGTCCTCCCCAAGTCGGACGCCCAAAGAAAGTCTGGTGAAGCCGCGCACAAAAACAATCAAAATTTGGCCAATTTCCGCTGTCATGCAACTACTGGAAGATTTTTTTTTTTCGTTCTGTTTGCTACCGAAGGTCGACAAACTTATCCGATTGCACGAATCCGCGTCGGGAGGAATTCAAGATTCCGTTATCGTATCTGACCCAACATGGCTCCCCTTCACAGTCTCCTTGGATACTTCATTTTTTTTTTCTTAATTCCCATCCAAAACTGAATGTTATTGATCGCCACTGTCCCGATCAGTCGGATCCCGCCGCGGCGGCGACTTTGGGCGGCGGCGGCTGCGTCACCCCGCTCGCTCGCTCGTCAGCGTGAAAAGAACGTGACCTTTAAGTTGGAATCAGCATGTTTGCTGGTGCATACGCTGTCTGTCGGCGAGAAGGTTCACTGGGCCGTCAGGGGGAAAAAAAAAAAAAAAAAGAAGAAACCAAACCAAAGTGTAATTCACTCAGAGGCTGCGTCTGTCTGAAGCGTTGAACTTTAATGCCGCGCGCCGGAGAAATTACATTTGCACGCGTCCCCTTTTGATGTCACACGGGCCCGAGTTGCCAAAAGCGACAGCCAATGCACAAATAAACGTGCATTTGCGACACGCGGACATGAAATGGGAAGATCATCTACGACCGGGAAAATTTGACGCCGTCTTTGAAAAATTCAGCCCCGGAAGGCAGTTTTGTCGGAGCGACGTGAAATTTGGGCGGAATTCCTATCAGGAAGGTCAACCTCGTTGCGTCAGTTCGTCCATTTTCAGGGCGAATTCAAGCCTCATCCTTGAGATTTTGTTCCACTGCTAGCAAACTTGAACCCGTTTTATTTGAACAACATGAAATGTGTCCTACAAAAAAAGTCATGCAACCATTTGGTGTCAAACTCGTGGACCTGGGGCCAGATCCAGCCCGCCACATGATTTTATGTGGACCGCAAAGACAAATTTTGTCACCTTCCATCATTCTTGTTCAAATCTGTACAAATATTTCAAATTGCCGCCCATCATAAACGATGACAGTGAGGTATTGCAAGCATATTTGTGTTAGCAGACGTCAACAACAGTTGGAAAAACCCATTAGCCTTGATTTCCGACTCCAAGACTAGTTCATAAATTTGATGTGTACATAAATATGATGTGTCACGAGCAAGGCTCGGCCACTGCCAAGAGGGGCGTGGCCAGGCCACCGCTCTGGGGGGGGGGTGTCACCGGTCACAGCTGTTTCACATTCGGACCTGTAATTAGACAGGCACTTAAGTTGGAGTTTGCCAGTTCGTTGCCTTGCGTTAGTGAGTTGCATTCACTGCCTGTGGGACTCTCCGCTTCTACGCCCAAGTTAGAGTAACCCTAGTCACAGCGATTCTGTGCTCTTTTGTTTGATCCTGTCCTGTTGAGTTCGAACCCTTGCTGTATGTCTTTTGGATCCCGCCTAGCCTAGCGTTTCTGTGCCTCTACCTTGTCGGACTGCTACACCGTGTACGACCCAGTTTCTGGAATAAACCACAATGAACATTATGCCTCTGCCTCGAAGCCCTGCATTTGGGTCCGCCCCCGCACCGGAGGGTCGTGGCATGATGAGGCGATTTCAAGATTTTTATGGTTTCAGTCATAACGGCCTTCTGTGGCCAAAAACGAGCTTGACACTTCTGCTTCAAAGCATTCATTCTTGGTCAAATTTGGACATTTTCACAGATTGTTTGAAAAACAACTCGTAGGACAGATTTTGTCCAATTATTAGCAAATTGGAAGCAAATCAAATTAAAGAGATGAGTGAAGCTAAAATGTGAAACATTTCAGTTTCCGGAGGATTGTGGCGAAATGAAATGAATCACCAAACAAAACAAAAGGCTCTACGGCGCCTCGGTAATTCTTTTTTTTTTTTTTTTTTTTAGGGTTAGATCCTTGATACATGTTTTGACGACAAATTCAGTTTTGTTACGAGGCGTGTTTATCAGGAGCGAACGCCGCAAAAGTCACATGAAATGATGCCAGAAATGACATGCGGACGTCTGCCATTTTGGTTTGACGCTGCCGTTTTGTTTCCCGTGTGAAGCGTTACATCAAATCTGAGTGACGTTAGCACAACGTGTGCTGGAAAATATTAAAAAAAAAAAAAAAAAAAAAACAACAACACACCCGACGAATGACCCTCCGAAGTGACTTCGGATCACACGGCCTCCCGCCTCACGTCGCGGGTCGGCCTCGACACCTCGACGTTCCGCGCCGGGCGCCGCGTCTCGCCGTAATTGTCGAGGAACGTCACGGCGGATATTTGAAAAGGTTAGCGCGCCGCCGGCCGGTTCCGAGGGCGCTCTCGTCGGTGTAAAAACAGACACCGGGGGCGAACCCTCGGGCTGCCCCCGGGGCGGCGCGCAAACACCTGACAAGTACACGCAGCCGGATGCGTACTCGCACAACGCTTGTTAATGCCTGTTTATACACGCCACCTTCTGATCGATGTCATGTGGCGTTTTCGCGGCGCTTTGACGCCCACCCGCGTGCCTGTTGTGCCGTGTGCAAACCGACTACTTATTATACTCAGTACTGGGCAGAAGTACACACATCTGGTGAAAGCGGGCGTACTGATCCAAATATTTTACTCCAAAGTAAACACGGCGAGTACTTTGCACAAACGCTTGGAAACGAGCAAAAATGTGAAATTTGCTAGTGGTGACCAAAGTACTTTCATCTTGTACTGTAAGTAGAAGTGTAATACTCCAAGTATTAAATCACATTTCTATCTATCTATCTATCTATCTATCTATCTATCTATCTATCTATCTATCTATCTATCTATCTATCTATCTATCTATCTATCTATCTATCTATATATCTATCTATCTATCTATCTATCTATCATCTATCTATCTATCTATCTATCTATCTATCTCTCTCTCTCTCTCTCTCTCTCTCTCCTCTCTCTCTCTCTCTCTCTCTCTCTCTCTCTCTCTCTCTCTCTCTCTCGCACGATGCGTCAGTTTCAACTGAAGACTTTGCATCGTGCACACCTGCGACTCCTTCTTCTTCTCTTCCTTTCGGCTTGTCCCGTCATTTTTTTTTTTTCCGTCTAAGCCCCATCTCGTGCATCTTCGTCTCTGACACCCGACCGTCCTCATGTCCTCCCTCACAACATCCAAAAAACCTTTTTCTTTGGTCTTCCTCTGTCTCGCTCGCTCGCTCTCTTCCCTGGTAGCTCCATCCTTGCCATCCTCCTACCGATTTCCTCCCTCTCTCGCCTCCGGACATGTCCAAACCATCCGAGTCCGCTCTCTCTCTCTCTCCAACCTTGTCTCCAAAACATCCAACTTCGGCTGTCCCTCTAATGAGCTCGTTTCTAGTCCTATCCGACCCGCTCACTCCGAGCGAGAACCTCGGCATCGTCATTTCTGCCACCTCCAGTTCTGCTTCCTGTGGTTTCTTCAGCGCCACCTCTCGTCTCGAATCCGTCCATCATGGCCGCCCTCACCACAGTGTTATCAACTTTGTCCTTCTTCATCCTCACGGGGGAGACTCTTCCGTCACATAAAACACCAGACACCTTCCGCTCTGACCCGTTTCTTCACTTCTTTACCACACTCACCATTGCTCTGGATTGTCGACCCCAAGTATTTGAAGTCGTCCGCCCTCGCCATCTCGTCTCCTTGGCGATTCACTCTTCCCCCTCCGCCCCTCTCTTTCACGCACAAATATTCTCGTTTTACTTTGGCTTATCTTCATTCCTCTCCTTTCCAGTGCGTACCTCCATCTTTCTAATTGTTCCTCCCCCTGCTCCTGTGACTCTTATCAGGAATAGTTCCCATAAAGAGAAACGTCTCTTGTTGTTGTTACTTTGTTGTTTGTTTGTTTGTTTTGAATGTCGGACCAGGGCAGCACCGACTTCCTCGTCTGTTGTCGCACACTTGGCCAATCAAGCTGATTCTGATTCTGATCTACTCGTGTACACTTGCCCCCATCATCAACACAACACCACCTCAAAATTCATCTTCTCCTACATACAGACACAAAACAACCCGATAATCAACAACGTCATCACTTAATTTGTAGAAGATGGTGTCAGATCGGCCTCGAGACGCTTGAACGGGCCCCAAAGCGACGTGGGCTCTTGCTAGCAGCATGACGTCGCTGCGCTTCCTAGCTTAAACTTAAACGTACTTAAAGGTTTCTTGCGTCAGCTAGCCAAAGCGCTCCAGTAGTTATGATGTCACTTCCTGTCCGCAGCAGAAGGCAACATGGCGGCCCGCTTTGCACGATCAATTGTTCTTCCAATTCTTATTCCACAAAGGCAATATTAATCTACCGTTATTCGACTAGCGCTGCCGCATTGTCTTCGAAACAACCTCACCTTTAAGATTGTTTGCGTTTGCTTTCTTTTCTTTTCAACGCAAGAAGTACACGACGCGTCACACGGCGGCTTGTTAATCCCTTTTAACGCCTCCTCGCCCGCGCGTTCGGCGCCGTTCCCCCGTTCGGAAAAAGCTCCGCTTAACCCGCGGCAGCTCGGCTAGCGAGCGTGCGCGGCGCGGAAGTGGAAAAGTAGCCGGTAGGTGCGGCTAAACACTCATTACTGGGCTCCCTCACATAATTATGATTATGAGTGATTATTTTTTCATGTTGCCGAGTGTCAGCCCCCCCGCCCCCCGCTTATTATCGCGGCCAGACTGATGCTCCGCTGCGGGTCCTGTTTTAATCTTTGGCCCCGAGGTGTCATTACGCCTGTCAAGTGGGCGACGCACGCCGAGTTCTTATGTATGCACATATGCAAAGCGGACTCATTGTGCATATTTATGGGTTCCGGGAATATGGCGTCGTACGTATATTTAGCCCGTTGGAAGCTCTTCAGCGGAACGCCCCCCGAGGTTGTACCATTTGTAGTTTGACCCGAGTACGCATTTGAAATCGCGGCTCTGCAGGTGTTTTTTTTGGGGGGGGGGTTTTTTTTTGCTTTTTCTTTGGCTTTCTTCGCAATGCGCAGTCGGACTGCAAATGTCTCCATGCGGCAAAATCCCTTCATGGGTTCATGCGTGGACAGGTAATGATCCCGAAAATGGGATGAATTCAACATTCAGGACGTTTTGTTAACCCGTTCGTTGCCGGCCGTTTTTCACCAAGGGAAAAACTAGTCACGGTTATTTGACGTTTGTTTTTAGCTTTTCCCGTTCTTTAGTAAAGTTGTTATTGCCAAAAACTTGTTCCTAGATCAAAAAGCGGAGAACATTTGCTTTGTGTGGAAAGAAAATGTCCAACGCAACGGCGACGTTGACGCTACTCTGATCCATTGCTGAAATGAAATTACACGACACCGTGCGATAAATCCAATTCTTGAAATACACGACTCAAACTTGAATACCCTTCTGTGTGCGACACGGTGGATCAGCTGGACTTCTGAGGTCCCGGGTTCAATCCCGGCCCCGACTGTGTGGAGTTTGCATGTTTTCTCCGGGCGGGCACTCCGGTTTCCTCCCGCATCCCAAAAACAGGCAACATTCATTGGACACTCTAAATTGCCCCAAGGTGTGATTTTGAGTGCCGTTGTTGTCTGTCTCCGTGTGCCCTGTGATTGGCCGGCGACCAGTTCAGGGTGTACCCCGCCCGCCTCCTGCCTGGCTCCAGCACTCCCCGCGGCCCCCGTGAGGATAAGCGGCTAAGAAAATAGATCGATGTAGTCCCTTCTGTGTTTTATATCATTCAAGCCACCTCAAATTTTTCAGGTCATTAAACAATACCAACATATAAATACATAACAAAATCAGGTACAAAAACTATAAAAGAAATAGTGACCGCTGTAATATTCGTCCATCCATTTCCTGTCCCGCTTATCCTCACAAGCGTCGCAACATTTACACACACACTCGACAGTGAAAAGTCAACGGAATTGTTTGCTTTTGCGTGACCTCAAATAACCAAAGAAGACTGAGAAAGGACTTTCAAACGGAAACATAGTTTTGAATTTACACGTTAAAAGATAAAACTCCATAACGTGCCAGGAGCCACGCTGAGCTGATTTACGCGTTATATATTTACATGGCAAAGTTGTGAAGTGGAGAAAGCACGCAAACGCCACGTGAGAAGATTCAAACCCACGACTTCTTGACTGTGAGACAAACGTTTTTGTTTTTGTTTTTTTTTTAAGAAAAAAAACCTACAAACTTTGAAAGAAAAGCAGCAACGTTTTTGGCCGTCGAGCAAGGCAGCGGCAAAAGAGGACGGACGGGATTGACAATACGTGGATGGGGGTCGACTTGGAAGGCGGCGCGAGGGGGCCTGTTAGCTCTTCCTTAAGGGCGTCTTTGTCACGGGGGGCGGAGGCGCCGATAGGTGAAGGCTCCCCGCCGGGACCGCCGGCTAAATTGAAGGTTCATTTATCCAATTGGCTGTCAAGGGTCCGCTCGTCGGGCGGCTGTCCTCGGCCCGTTGGTAAAATGCCAAAATACGGATGAAATGTTTCCCAAAAAAAAAAAAAAAAAAAAACAACAAAAAAAACAGATCGCGTAGCAGTCGGAAGGAGCATTAAGGGAAGGGAAGGAAGGAAGGAAGGAAGGAAGGAAGGACGGAAGGAAGGACGGAAGGAAGGACGGAAGGAAGGAAGGAAGGAAGGACGGAAGGAAGGAAGGACGGAAGGAAGGAAGGAAATCAATGACCTTTCAAGCTGCCAGCGAGGCTTAAGGTTCTCCTTACTGGTCATTACGGCGCCTTTTACAACAACAACTGACACCAAACAGCAATTACCCGAAGACTTTCACCGCACTTCCTTTTGTCTAACGCGCGCCGTGCGCCAACCTTTCAGGAAAATTGATGGATGCGCTTACGGTACGCGCACCCTGCGCCGCCGGACTTTGCGCAAAACTTAGTATTGACAATCGTGTGGCTCAAATTAATTGGAGCGCAACTTCATGAAATTCAATCAAATGAAATGAATGACATGAATTCATTCCTGACTTCCCCCGTGAAGTGCGACTGGGTTGAAGGGCTGAATTTTCAAGACATGAACGCCACTCGGGAAATTTTTGTCTTGCGTTACGAGCAAATATTTTCGTTACGAACGTCGGACGGCGGCAACGACCCACAAAATAAGTTCGGCCCATTGCCGTTTACCCTGAAACTAAACGTGAAGCATTTCATTTTTAGGACCCAAACCACATGAAATGTCTTTAACTAAAGTCAACAAACTTAATGCCAGCGCGACACAAAGCGCCACAGATGGGCTAACAACACGAGCAGGAATCTTCCGATAGATATTTATATACACTTTTAAAATAAGTTATATTTGAACATCGACAGCAGCAACACGCGTTGCAACACTCACGGGCAGATATTCTTTATCCTCTGTGTTAAACAATGCATATTACTGCTGACTTTTTGCAGCGGTCTGAAGTTTTCATGTATTTCGCTTTCCCGTGGTGGCTAAGGTGTGCACACCAGAAGAAGCTGCATGATGCCCGTTGAATTATCATCAAGCACAAACTCTTCATTTTGATTTAGAGCCTATTTCATGGTGTTATTACCGTGTTGTAGCGTGGTCTTTGTCTTATTAAGGATTCCCAACATTGTCCAGCACCTTTACAGCCAGTCCACAGTACACAAACTCTTTTCCATCCATCCATTTTCCTTTGCCGCTTATCCTCACGAGGGTCGCGGGGAGTGCCGGAGCCTAACCCGGCTGTCAACGGGCGAGGTACACCCGGAACTGGTCGCCAGATAATCGCAGGGCACATCGAGACAAACAACAGCCGCACTCACAATCACACCTGGGGGCAATTTACAGTGTTTTTTGGGGGGGATGTGAAAAGCCACGCAGGCACGGGGAGAACATGCAAACTCGGACCCGGGTCCTCAGAACTGTGAGGCCAGCGCTAAGACCAGCTGAGCCGCTCCAGTCGGACCTGAAATGTTTCAAAAAGTCCAAACCCGCCTTTGCGTCGCATCATAAATTCTCTCCGGAACCTCCTGTTCATTACCTGCAAATTGGACCAAAGTCCCTCTTGCGAAAGAGCGAAAGATTCCCGAGACTGTCGGTCAATTTACGAGTTCGCCAGACAATTTCAAAGCGTTCAGCGGCGAAAAGAAGTCCACACGCCGCTCAATAGTAAAGCTCGGCTTCCGAGACGAGCGCTTCTCCAGAGGACGACGGAGCCGATCGGAAGTCACTCGATTGATTTGTGTGTGCGTGTAAGCGAGACGCAAACAAGGCAATTATTCACAGCGTGTCCCCGTTAGACAATTTAGATAGCGGACTCCGTGAGTGGATCGTTGACTCGTCAAGGCTTTGCCGGCTTTCCGTTCAATGGGAATACGCTGGACGGCGAAGTCCACAACAGACACCGCAATCGCAGACGAAGACATCGATTCGGCGTAGCGAGGATCGAAATGGGATGCCGTATTCTCTCAAGCGGGTACTGCTAACCCAAACAGCATCACACCTATGTTGGAATTTTATCAGGGAGGGGAAAAAGGCACCACCGGGATGAAGTAGCACTTTTTGAAGAAGAAAAGGGAAAAAAAAAAATTGGATTATGACAGTGGTTCCAAAACTTTTTTTTTTTTGCACAGGGGATCAAATTATTTTCAGGTACAGTTCTTCTTTCACGATGGATCTTCTTTTCCTTTCGGCCTGTCCCGTTTGCGTCTTCGCATCTTCCGCTCCAGCCCCGACTGCGCTCATGCTTTAGATCGGCGATTTCCGACTTTTATAGAGCCGAGGCACATATTTTACGATTGGAAAAAAAATCCCACGGCGCACCGACAAAAGTAAACGTCACCAAAAATGGATCGATTTAGTTACTGTATGTACTTCCGGACATTTTTTTGTTGTTGTTGTTGTTGTTTGTTTTTGTTCCGTCTGTCATTGTGCCTTACTGGCATAAATAGATGAATAGAGATACATTATATTTATTTCTTATATTTCTTGGACATAAGCAATTACATAAAATTGGACAACTTCTCACGGCACTTTTATTTTTTTGGGCAGTTTTACGCCGGATGCCCTTCCTGACGGCAGCTGGTAAAGCTTTGGCCTCACAGTTCTGAGGTCCCGGGTTCAATCCCAGACCCGCTTGTGCGGACTTTGCATGTTCTCCCCATGCTTGCGTGGGTTTCCTCCCACATCCCAAAAACACGTGACATCAATTGGACACTCTAAATTCCCCCTAGGTGGGATTGTGAGTGCAATTGTTGTCTGTCTCCTTGTGCCCTGCGATTGGCTGGCGACCAGTTCAGGGCGTACCCCGCCCGCCTCCTGCCCGTTGACAGCCGGGATAGGCTCCGGCACTCTCCGCGACCCTTGTGAGGATAAGCGGCAAAGGAAAATGGATGGATGGATGGATGCCCTCCCCGACACAACCTCCTGCATTTATCCGGGCTCGGGACCGGACTACAGATTGCACTGGCTTGTGCCCCCGAAGGGCTGCATTCTTCTTTCATTATGGATAATAAACTTTAAAAATAAAAAAATAAAAAAAGCTAAGAGTCACTGATGGTGTAGTGGTACACACGCCTGCCTTTGGTGCGGGCAGCGCGGGGTCGATTCCCGCTCAGCGACTGACTGGCGACCAGTTCGGGGTCTAGTCCGCCTTTCGCCTCAAGCTAGCTGGGATAGGCTCCAGCTTTCCTGCAACCCTCGTGAGGATAAGTGGTTGGATAATGACGTGACAAAAAAAAAAAGCTTGTAGTTCGGGCGACCGTAACATTTTTACACCACGTGATGAATACGTCAGGGGCGTGGCTCTCGCTGCGGAAGCAGAGAGTTGAGTCACGTGTTTGACAGCAGCCGCGGCGGCGTGGACATGTGCGACTGACTTCCTGATGCGCGCTACTCCACCTCGTTGCGCCCTGATTACGTTGTGTATTTCAGCCAAAAGAATGACATTGTCTGTGTTTTCCAAAATCCTTGAAAGGGAAAGATATCTTGCCGCGTGTAAACGTCTAACTGGGACCGAGGAGGAGGAAAACACTTCACAGCCAAGAGTAAACGTACGTACAAATGGACGCGCGCGCACAACTTAATTCCACCAAAGTTTCTCGGGGCCCATCGTGAAGAAATTTGCCCAAAAACCCAAAGGAAAAACTCACGAAAAAGTTGGACTTGTGTGTGTGTGTGTGTGTTAGCTTGTGACAGCGCCAGCGTGATTCAGTGACAGTGGAGTATCCAAGGGAATCAAAAAGCATCATGGGTAAAGATTGACGTCCCTCGTAGCCAATGGAATGCCAGGAAGATGCTACAGCGATAGCCAATGGGAGAGCAGCTCCATCGCGCCACAAAACCCAACGGGGATGTTTACGTTTGGTGGAATTTGGGCAATCCACTGCCTATTTTTCCCCTTTCCTGAATTTCCTTCATAACTAGAGACATTTTATTTTCCGAGGACACGTTTCATAACCTGAATCTTTCGTTACTAGAGACGTTTGTGAGTAGAGGTATGGGGAAAAAAAAGCTGTGCAACTCTTAAGAATACAAATTATTATTTTGTGTGAACAATATTTCAATTGTGGGGGGAAAAAAATTTACAGCAAAAACATTCAAATTTTGAGATTTGAAAATTGTGAAAAATTAAGAAAATACCGAAAATGATTTGATTTGAATCTTACCAGAATAAGGTTGCAATTTGGCAAAAATATACTTTTTGAATTAAACGGCGTCTGGGATTATGCAAATATGTAATATGTAAAATTAATTCCTGAAAAAAGGTGTTTTTACAGCAAAATTAGTTGTAATGGAGTCGTAATATTCGATGAAAACAGTCACTACCCGGGAAATGTTCTGAATCGATGTAGTCGATTTAGTCGGGAAAAACGTGCACATTTCATCTCTTCGGAATGCGTTGAGGAGGATGATGATGATGATGATGAAGAAGAAGAAGAAGCTAAGACGGGGCTGGGGGAGGCGCCGAAAGGCTGAATGGGGGGGCCGCTAATTAAGACCAGAATATTTGCCCAGTAGTGCACTTTTTTTTTTTTTTTTTGGACCACTTCTGAAGATTTCTTTTTCACACACACACACACACACGCACACAAATTTTAAGTATGTCAGCCATACCGGGTCACGGTGTGCGTGTGCGGGTGCGGGTGTGTGTGTGTGAGGGGGGCGGGGGAGGGGGGGGGGGGGGGTTGCCGAGGCCCTGAGCGTCTTTAACGGCAATTAGGAAAAAGGCCACAAAAGCCTGCGACCCACTGAACAAAGATGACAGTCAGAAACCGAATTCGGATGAAAAAAATATCTGGAAGTCACCATTATTAGCATTATTATTTTATTAGCTGTAGGAGATGAAGAGGAGTAAAGCAATGTATCGTACATGTTACGCGATCTGTTATGTCCTCCACCGTCTTTATGTAGTTTGACCACAACCAAGCCACACCAGGTGCGTTCAACTTTACAGTATAATGAAGAAAAAGCGCTGCCCTGACTTATGATTTCATTTCATTTGTTTCATCATCATACTGCAAATCATCTTCACCCGCCGAAATGAAAGGAAGCGCCATTCGTCTTTGACTGCCATGCACATTTCTATTCATCAAAGTGGAATCCAACCGTTTACTGCCAATGACGTAAATATTCGTCAAACACATTTTTTTTCTCCCATCGAGCAGGCATGCAAACGTGCTTTGCCCAATTTATCTGTAAAATGACATTTCACAAACCACTGCGATGACCAACAGATCCCTGTAGGTGGCGGCGTTGCGTCACCTTGGATTTGGGATCGGCACAGCTTTTGAGTTGAAGGCAGAAGATGGAAACTCGGTGGTCAATCACGGCTTGCTGTGTCCATGATGAGGAGGAAAAATGGCAACATGTTGGAAGGCAAACACGTTTCATGGCGTACAATATCTAGATGGTACAAACTATGCGTGGCAGTGTTTCCTCGCTCTTTTACCTCAAATTAAACGATCGTTTTGCCATCAAAAGCTATTTATCTCTTTTGCTTTTTCTCATTTTATAGATTGATGTCGCAGAAGCAAAAAAAAAAAAAAAAAATATGAGCGTTAATGCCGCCGTTTACCTCGTCATGTTTGCTTTCATTTATTATTTTTTTTTTTTTTTTAAAAAGCTGCTTTTCTCCACTTTTCGGTCAGAAATGAATAGTTTTGGTGAGTGCACGGGTTCCTTTTGGTGGGTTTGGGGCTGGCCGCCATATTGTGTGTGTCGCAAAAGTTTTCGGTGAAAATGCTGTACAACTTCGACAACTACGGCAACCCCTTTTTGAAAACTTCTGGCAGTTTTGTAAGTCTGGGGAAAGATCTGGAAAATTGGACGAGGAATGAACCGCGACCGGCAAAACTAAAAAAAAAAAAGACATTTCCTCTGCTTGGTGCGTTCATTTCTGTTTTTGCTCCCGACTACGAGCGTTTGTCAAATCCATAAAGCAACACGTGGTCAGTGTGTGTGTGTGTTTTCCCGTTTGAATGCTGCTTTCCTTGGCACGGCCCAAATTCCTGACGGCGGGTGCGCCGGGCCAGAGGTAGAAGCGTTCGCCGTCCCCCCGGCGCGCCGGCCGCGGTATTAAAGCCATATTTCGTGTGGCGGCCTGGCAGATAGATGGTGTGTCTTAAACAATATGAACTACGTGTTAAGAAATAAATTGCTTACACCACCGGAATTCTTACAGGAACACTTCAATCCGGACCCCCAAGACCCTCCACATCATTATTTCTTGCACATTTTCCCCCGCGCAAGCAGACACGCGTACTGATTGTAATAAAACACTCTGGCTGGGAGGGAAGCGGGTGACAGCGTTGCGCTTGTACGCCATTCGTCTTCTTCATTTACGCTCCAGGATTTCTCGGCTTCGGCGGCGCTTCTAATCGACGCCGTGAAACGGGGGGGGGGGGGGAGAAAAGGAGACGAAGAGCTCCATTTGAGAAGTTTTGCGGGTCCCTCAGCGAGAGGCGACGTGACCTGGTGACACTTAAGTTACGGCCGGCCTCGGAGGCCCCGCCTGACTTTGTTTGCTGTTTTCTCCGCCCGACGAGCGCCAAACCTGGCGGACTTATTAAGCGCGCGCCTACATTTCTTTTGAACTCTTTCCGTCCTTTCTGACACGTTGATAACGTTTCCCCGTCGGCTTTATGATGCGACGGGAGCTTTAGTGCTCTTTGGATACCAAATAAAAACAACACAATTTGTACGGGTGTTCCTTCATATTTGGATTTTGCCCCCGTAGGAAATGCACACCAATCTGTCACCTCCTTCCAAACTTTATTAACTGTGCAAGCAATGTTTAAAGCCAGGGTCTTTGTTTCGAGCCGAGATCGGCTTTCAAGTTTTTGCTTTAATTGTGGTTTTAATGTTTGGTTTCAAGCAAAGGTTAGAGGTTGAGATGGAGGATTTCAGACAAGGTTCAGGACTTTAAATTTTAGATCCCAAATGGGGTTTCAAGGCAGTGTTGGGCTTTTAGAGAAAGCTCAAGTTTCCAACAAGGGTTAAGTTTTTAAAGTAGGGCTCGCTTTTCGAGTAGAATTTAGGGTTTCAAATTTGGGATTCAAGCCTTGCTTAGGATTTCAAAGTCACATTTCAAACCAAACTTGGGGTTCCAAATCATCGTTCCAGTCACTGTGATTTGACAGGCGCGTAGGCGCCCGCGCGCCATCGCACTTGCAAATCTGCGCAGTCGAGCACGAAAAATCACGCGTGTGAAATTTTTTACGTGACGTCACTTATTTTGTGTCGTTTTGACCAATGTTCCCTCTAAGCTGTGCCACTGCGCAATTGCGCACTTGTCGCACACTTTCAGCGCACATGAAAACCGATCCAGCGCAGTGAGCTGCAGCCTGATGTCTTCTTTTTTTTTTTTTTTAACACGGAAGGAAATGGTCGCTGCTCACCCTACTTCTACTTCCTAGTTTACCTGACACCGCCCCCCTCCGCTCTTAAAGGGGTGCACACATAATTACAAACAGAAGACACCCGCAACTTTATATCTGCGGGCATGACTGACCACAGCTGTACATTTGTCAAATGTGAGTGACTGCTGTCAGTCTCAAAGTGGGGTTTCAGACCAGGGATAGGGTTTCAAACGAGGGTTGGAAGGCCAACCAAAGAGAGTTGTGGCTTGAAAGTAGGCATTTAACCCTCGATTAGGATTTCAAAAATGGGTTTCAAGAGAAGGTTAGGGTTTAAAACAGTTCAACCAAGGATTTGAGCCACAACTATGGTTTCAAGTCAGGGTTGTGTTTTCGGATTAGGGTTTTGAAATAGCGTTAGGGTTTTAAATGACAGTTTCAAGCCAAGCTTGAGGTTTCAAGTTAGGGTTTCGGATGAATTGCGTGATTAAATGAGCCGTAGAAAGACGGAGGAAGCCGAGGAATCCCGCGACCCTCTGATGCGGCGACGCTGCGAATGGCGGCGGATGTTTGAGGGCATCAAAAAAGGTTGTAAATCTTCCCAGGAGTGACGAGAGCTTTTTACAAGACAAAACCGAAGGTCAACACACAAACACGAGAACGTGCCCGAAAACACGGCGCGCAGCCTTTTGGAATGACGGAAAATTAATAAAAGCAGCGGGATGTGGTCCACTTCCATCCCGGATACAATTCCTGCCTCCCTCCCAGCGCCAAGACAGCCTCCTCCTCCTTCTTCTTCTTCTTCTTCTTGTCTTTTTTAAGACTCTTTGTGTGCCACATCTCATCGCGGATGTTGTTTGTCGTTGAGCTCTTTATCTGACACGCATGAAAGGAGGATGAAGGCGCAACTGAAGAGGACGAAGAACAACAAGGTGCTACCTTTTTTTTTTTTTTATATATATTCCCAGTTGCCAAAATTAAACACGCTTTTCCATTCACACGCCAGAAAAAAAAAAAAAAGCAAAACCCGACACAAGGCTGGCCTGCTGTCGAACGCTCACGCCCACTCCACGCCGCTGACTGATGTGGAACGCCATCCGGCGCGTCCTCAACGCTTTTCCGCCCTGCCACTTAGCCCAAATCCCTCGACGGGCGGCGTTACGCCGGCTGTCAGGAGCCAACAACGGCGTTCCTCCTCGCTTGCTCTTTCCTATCGCGGCTGACGGCACGGATGAGGCACGACGGCGTTGTGTAACCCCGGGGGAGTAGGGATTGCCTCCGCTGTCGTTGCATTTCACACTTGTAGGGAAGTACTGGGGATTTGGGGGAAATCCTGCAAAATGTAGCGAGGAGGGGAAGTCGTGGACATTTTGGACAAATGAAGGAACGTTCTGGGGGAAAGTTCGAGGTTGGAGAAAGTTTCGTACGAAAAATTCCTTGGAATCGTGTCTGTCATGTGGCTTACGATTCCACGTAGCAACAACAACAAAAATCTTCAAAAAGGAACGAGCGCTTCAACCAGATCGCCGCCGCCCGCTTCACTCTCAGGTGGGATTTGCGTCACGTCGGCCAGAACGGAGGTGGCGCAAAGACGGGCAAACATTTCCGAGTGTTGGGGTCCGGGCAGCACGGGGTGTCGCTCGCCTCTGTCGGGTGTTCCTCGATCCGGGGAGGTCTCTTTCGGCTTGTCCCGTAAGGGGTCGCCGCAGCGTGACATCGCAGATGAACGCTCAGACCTGTTTGGCACAGTTTTTACGCCTGACGCAACCCCTCTTGGGGAGTCTCCAAATATAATATATCCTCTTCTATAATCGCACAGAAGCAATTCTGCAAGTCGAGGTCCGACTGGTTCGATGTGTTCTCATTCCCAAATGTTAGCAAGCAAAGTGTGACAGTATATATTGAGAAGCTTCACAAATATCTCCCGGCAGGAACTCTGAAAGGTTCGATCGAGCTTCTCGTCGGTCTGCTCTCACTGTCAGTGTTTAAAGTTGCCGTATCAAAAAAAAAAAAAAAAAAAAAAAACCCAATTTTTTGGTATTTTTTTCCGGAACAACAAGAGTGCAGCTTTATCATTTCCTAAAACTCTCATATTGATTCATGTATACTTACATTACGTACAACGAGTGTATCTTCTGTCCAAAGTTGAAAGAGTTACTTTAAACAAAGAATCGAAACTTGATCAATTCTCATTCTTCCGTCCCATCATCATCATCATCATCCGTGTCAAAACAGCAACGTGGGAAAACTCGGACAATGTGAAATTACTGCCGATTTGTTTCCGTCTGATTTTGCAGGCAACTGACGATCGCTTCTTGCGGTTTCCCAGAGGGAAGCGACTGAGTTTTCACCCCTGACTGCCAGGACGCCGTCTTTTCAGTGCGTTAATGTTTCCGTCATGCGATCTTGCAAACGTCGCGCCGGGATGTTGACGGGCGACGCGATCTGACAGACAGCAGCTGATGACTGATGGGCACGGTAGGCCGCGGCGGGAGTGACGGCGGAGTGACGGATAACAAGCGGCTGACTGACAGCTCGCAGGTGTTTTTGCTCGCCTACAAGTTTTTTTTTCGTTTGTTTTTTTTTTTTTTTTCAACTTGATCCAACCGCTTGTTTTCACGAGCTTTTAGATCAAGTCTCACGGACATTTTAAAGGCTATTTCAAACAAATTTTGCTATTAATATGCAATATGGACTCTGCACTATATTTTGGGACTGTCGTGGTCTTAACAAATAAATATATCACAATTGAATACAGAGATCTAATCAATTCAATTTAACGCCGTGTAATAGAAGCAACAACTGGGCCACAGTCCTTAAAGGGCCCGTAATTTGGCTGTTTCCACATCTTAAATGGACTCAATACCAACGTGTCAGTTTCATTTGAAACATTTTTTGGTGTCCTGAAAAGCCTCTTTTGAAGAGCAACTTGTGTTTGACCCGCATTCGCATCGGCTTTGTCCATATTTGGCTGAGACTGCCCCGTTTCCTCCTCCGATTGGTGACCTCCGTGCAGAAGACCCGCTTGTGTTTATTACGCTCGGGGGCGCAGAGGTCGGCCGAGGTCTTTGCAAGTGCCGTAAATATGCTCGAGAAATCCAATTGGCCTCTCGGCAACGCAGGAATGCGTGGAGAATTTGAATTCATATTTCACGTTAACTGAGACAATGCAACACAATATGGCATCCCGAATGCTGGAAAACTTTGGTTTGGCCAAGTATGACCCCTCAACCTCCTGCCACTGGATATTCGCTTCAGATCATCTTCAGATTCATCCAAAAATCGGGCCTCTGCAGGGAGGAAAAAGTAGTGAAACCACCCCGCACCACATGATCGTTGCTGTGGATCGTCTTTCAAGTCATCCAAAAATCACGCCTTTGCTGGCTGGATAGCGAGTGAGCGGAAAACGCCGAAATTGGTCCCAATTGTCAGTGTGTGCGTGTGCCCCGCTTTATGATTCTGCATCAGTAATGAAGCTCAGGAGCGGGATTATACAATACAATAGTCCAACGTCGCCTAATCTGTGTCGACGTTTGCATGAAATGGAGAAGGCGGGAAACTGGAAGCAAAAACCAACCGCGGCTTTGTGGTCAAACGGCTTCGACTGGCGGAAAAGTTTGGCCTTTGCTTTTTTTTTACATTTTTTCCAAAATTTTGGGGTGGAAAGTTTTATGTAAGCGGCTGAAATTCTTTTTGTTCCTTTGTGATAAAACATGAAGTCATCACCGTGTTTACCATTGCGCCGATAAGGAGGCAAAGCGTGTAAATGCGTCCAGACAAGGCATCACGCGGCGCCTTTAGCTTGGAAGAAATCAATTTGGATAAAACACTGACCCCGGTGGAAGATTACAGACGTAAACGGGGCGAAGTAGGATATGCATAATCCTCTTTTTCATTCCCGTCTTTTTTCCTTTCTCCTCCCGCCCTCCTCTGTCTTTTGAATGCTAATTCCTTTCTGCGGCGGCACACCGGCGAGCACAATAGATAATCTGTATGCTAATAGCGCAGCTCCCGCTCAACTTAACACGGAAATGTGTCACAAAGTCGGTCGGAACACAAAACGGGAGCGGCGCCGGCGGAACCGGCGAGGCGAGCGTAGTATCAACTCCCGAAGACTAATAGCCCAAATTATATGCGCCAATAATTCATACAGTGCGGACGGCCGTTGAGAGTCGGGGGGACCTGCTTCTCGTTCTTCAGACGGAATAACGAATATTATCGGGTCGCTCTGATGTTTTACAACATCGCGGCTCAACGGAGGAACCTAAAATGCGCAAAATGGTAGCAGAGGCTCCACCACGCGCCGGGGCGTGGGGAAGATTGGTGGAATCGAACGGCCAGGAAATAAGAAGTCGTTAAAAAACAAAAATGACCTGAGCGCGCATAAACGCGTCTGCAGGACTAGGCCGGGGAGAGTACGACGCTGATTGGTTGTACGCGGGTGGCAAGCCAAGAAGATCATTTGGACAAACAGCAATAATGTCCATTGTCTGATGCACGGAGGAAGACGCGCATGATGGCGAGATAAGTGTTGTAGGGGTTTGCGAGTTTGGACCCTACGCGTGTTCGCTGATCCAGGAAGGGATGACCAACGATTAGACGAGTAAATGGATTTATTACAAAGGAATGTGCGGTGCAGACGTCCGGGTCTTATCTAGGTGTGGCTTCTGGCAGGATAGCCCAAGAAGAAGACAAAGACTGCCCGGTGACACGAGGCTTTTATATGTTTGGGTCCATGGTAAAAGTGGTCCCCCCCCCCGCAGTCTGGTCCTGGGCCGGGATAGTTCCTTCGTCTCCACGGCAACGCCTGGGAGAGGAGGATGCCGCCAGCCGGTTTTCTGCGTACAAAGATCGAGGACACCCACCGCGCTCCACAACACGTCGAATCAGCAAATGGACGACACTTTATCTGTTGATTAAATGTATGAGGTGATATTTAAGCAAATAATAAAAGTGAAATAGTCTTCAGGGTGAAGGCGAGAAAGATGACTGGTTCGACGGGCAAGGGAAGCTGATGTTGGGTAAGACAGTCTGCGGGCACCGGCGAAGGCAAAATCTCACGTCGGTGGGAGATGATTGGCAAGACGCAGGTCAGAGGGAAAACAGAGGCGGCCAAGGAGATGAGTGTGTCTCACATAAAGATTGGAGATGTGAAAGAAGGGAAGGATCCCGGACGAGGTTGGATAGGAACAGCTGGAAGACTCGGATTGGTTAAGCAAACGGAGATGAATTGCTTGATACAGTAGGAAAGAACAGGGACGCGATAGACGAAGGTTTGCTGATTGGTTAAATATGGAAGACGGCGTGCTAGGTAAGGAGGTGATTAATTTGACACAGGTGGGAAACGATAAGGGTGGGCGCAAGCTGATTAGTGTGGAAGACCCAAGGGTCTGGCAGGACCTGACACAAATCATAGGGGCAGTCGGGTTGCTACGGAGGCTCTTGGCGGGACTCGGGCGCCACACCCCAACTGGAAAGACGCTGATTGGGCTGCTGAGCTGGGAGGCACAAGGCAAGGAAGTGGTTGGCTCGGCACAGGTGAGAGATTAAGAACTCGTAAGACCAGGAAAGGTCTGGATCTGATCGCGTGGACGCAGATGGGAGGCCGGAGGCCAGGGCAACGATCTGACTGCTTGGACACAGGTGGAAAGAAACCACGATGCCAAGAGCTCGAGACACAGCGGCGGGGCAGATGATTGGTTAGACAGAAGATGTTCAGGTAGGTAAGGATCTGATTGGCTCGACACAGGTGGGAGATTAAGAACTCGTAAGACCAGGAAAAGTCTGGATCTGATCGCGTGGACGCAGATGGGAGGCCGGAGGCCAGGGCAACGATCTGACTGCTTGGACACAGGTGGAAAGAAACCACGATGCCAAGAGCTCGAGACACAGCGGCGGGGCAGATGATTGGTTAGACAGAAGATGTTCAGGTAGGTAAGGATCTGATTGGCTCGACACAGGTGGGAGATTAAGAACTCGTAAGACCAGGAAAAGTCTGGATCTGATCGCGTGGACGCAGATGGGAGGCCGGAGGCCAGGGCAACGATCTGACTGCTTGGACACAGGTGGAAAGAAACCACGATGCCAAGAGCTCGAGACACAGCGGCGGGGCAGATGATTGGTTAGACAGAAGATGTTCAGGTAGGTAAGGATCTGATTGGCTCGACACAGGTGGGAGATTTCATCCACCAATCAACGGGCTGCTTTGTGCCTTGGATGTGGCCCACCGCCGAACTCGCTATTCCCACAGAAAAGGGGACCCCCGAAAGTGTCGGCATATCATTTTCAACAAACTTTATTCCTACAAGAATGTAAAAAAAATCTGCCGCAAAGCAGAAAAAAAGGACGACTTGGTGGTAAAAAGTGGGAAAAAAAAGAACAAGAAAAAAAAGAAGAAATAGATCCCAATTAAACATGCGCTTTGATCGCGGCAACCAATCAGCGAAGAAGAAAAAGTCAAGACGTTGTTATGATTTGAAGTCTACATTTAGAAGTGCTGCGTGTGTGCCTTGCGCTTCCGCCGCAGCCTCTCGGCTTCGTCGGCTTCATCACATTCAAACACAGGATGACTTTAAAAAAAAAAAAAAAAAAAAAAAAAAAAACAAGGGGGGGTGGGGGGGAATCACAGCCGCCATCTACAAAGCCCATTTTGTTAATTAGCTGCTGCCAAATCAGCAATTTCACTCATAAAACCTTTTGGATACGCCTCATCACAGGAAGATGTGGCGCTAAAAGGCAGCCGCCGCCCACGTGGGAATTCGACCCCGTGCATAGCACCTTTTTTTTTTTTTTTTTTTTTAAATGTTATTGTCGAAATGCTGATCGAACATAATTTGACTTGTAAAGTGAGCTTCAGGCCTTCCGGCATCCGACGGCGACAGCAAAGTTTCAACATCCCCGAACTGTGTCGCAGTGAACGCTTGCATTTTCCTTACGATATTTAACACGAACGTCACAAAAACATCGAACGATCCAGATGCGTCGTTCTAAATGTTTGTCGCGTGGGGCCACACACGAGGCACATGCCGGAAACCGCTGCCGCCGATTTGAGTTGCAAGCAGGCCGATGGGATGAAGTGAACCGCTTTGTACTGTTCACTCATTCACTACTCCTTAAAGGTCAAGTGTCATCCCTAGAAATATTCGAAAATAGAGAGTGAAATGAAAAATACATTTAACATTATTCACTTCAACGTCTACACGAAAAAAAAAATATGAGCGCAGAGCGCGTCATCCATGCGCAAAGTTGCGTATGTCTCATTCGACATCCAAGTGGTCGCCATATTGGCTGCATTTACTGTCCGTGATGTCATTCGCCATTGAAAACACGTTGTGGCCCCTACTTTAGGACACGCCCCTTCAGACACGGATACTCTTTTCGAAGAATAGAACATCTCACAATCGAGTGAAGTATCGGGGCAATATTACCCTATTGTTCCGAACCATATTTAGATGATATGCGGATCACTTCTAACGCACAACAGACTCCCCAACAGTATGTAGCGTACTCAGCCGCGAGCGATCACAACGCCGCGGCCCGGGTGCGACGAGCCGATCACGGCTTCGGCCGGGGGGGGTGGCACCGAGGTGGCTCATCGCGGCACTGAGCCGGGCCGCTTCACGGGGTTGTCGTCGCTCCTAGCTGAGCGCGCCATTGTCGGCGGCGATAATGTCCTTCATCGTGACCGGCGGACGCGGCTTCGGCCGGCGTGGCTCATTTTCGGCGCCAGGTGGCTTATCACGGAGCCGAGCCGGGCTGCTTTAGGGGGTTGTTCATAGCCGCCGCAGTACGCGATGAACAACACCGTCGAGCCAGGGCGCTTTACGGCGTTGTCGTCGCACGCGGCTGAATGCGCCATCGTCAGCTGTGTTCTTCAGAGCCGCCGCGAGACCAACGCGCACATCATCACATTTAGCATGCCTGTCACATGTACGCGGATCTTTTGTTAGGTTATGAGAGACGGATTACGTGGTCCGCCCCAAACTATTATTTTTTTTAGTAGCTGTATACACACCCATCTGTCATTTGGAACCTGGTTCTTCGCACCCGTGGAATCAATTTTTCACGACGAAGCGGGTCTCTCGCAAACTTCTGAAGGGTAAATCCGTCCTCCCGAGTGTTCGAGCAATTGTCCGGCGATGCAACGAGCCGGCGTTTTGGCTAACAGGAAGGAACGACGAGCTAGCCACCTTCCCGGAGGTAAAACTAATAGAGACAAACGAGTCCACTTGGGGGCGCTTCTGTCCTTTACGTCACTTCCTGCTTCTTCTCGAAAACAAATCCCTGGAGAGGATTTTCATGGCGGGAGTTACAAAAAGCCACACACGTCACAATTTTGTGTTTTGTGGTGAAAAAACGGATGGGTCCATACCTTTTTTCATTAATAACATACTAAAAATCATCCATTTCATGACACTTGACCTTTAAGTGGGGATTTTCTAAATAAAGTGGCCTATTAAATATCAGTCATGGGTCAAATAAAAAATAGTTTTGGAACGACACTCACGTGCCGCCGACCAACTGGCACGATAAGAAGCCCACAATGGGAAAAATTTGCATCTATTTCAGGACGAGGGAGCGAGAATGAGTGAGTGAATGAATGAATGAATGAATGAGTGAATGATCCCCAAAAGGGCCTCTGCCTTGCTCACAAACAAAGAGCTGTGCAGAGGTGCATTGTGGGAAACAGCCGGCGACCAGCGCTAAGCGACGTGACAGCGAGCCAATTAATTAGCAGCGCAGCGCTAATTGCCAGCAATCATTTGTGTGATTACAGGCACGCTTAAACAGTCACACATATGCTCACGAGTGTGCACACACATACACACACAGTTTTTCTTTCTAGTAAGGTGTGATTTTTATTTGATTTTATTTATTGATTTTTTTTTTTTTTGGGGGGGGGGGATGTTGAATGTAAACACGAGAGTGCCAGTGGAAGATGTCATCAGTTATTCCCTTCAATAAAAATGTTCTCAGCTAGTAATGCAAAGTATTCAATAATTGCATCAATGATATCTATACTAACATGATAATTTTATATTATCATTTACAATATCCATATAACCACTTTTTTTCTTCTTGCTCAGTAATATACACTACTGTGCCATCATAAATACTAAATTAAAATTGTAAATTATAGTTTTGATCTGAAATTTACACATTGGAAATTTGGGGGAAATTTTTAAATTGATGTTCTCCACTTACCTTATGTAAGATTACAGTATATCATGCTATGCAGTCATAAATAAATAATACTTTATTGTAATGAGTGGAATACTGTAAATGATTTGAATAATTTTTAACCCAAACATGTGACTATTCTTTTGAAATATGTATCGTATACTGTACTTTCAGAATGTTTTTCCCACATTCAATAATCATGAAAAAATATTCAAGAAAGAATACAGCATTAGTTTTTTGAAATATTCACACATTAAAGTTCTCTGTTCATTTTTTAAACATTTTCATTTTGCCCTTATGAATGAAATGTATTTATTTTCAACTAATCTAGCAATCTTCCACGGTGATGATGAAGTCGCACAATCCTAAAAGTGTCCATACAACATGAGCACCGGTGACGTAATACGGAATGGAACTCAAATCTTACAGTATAGAAATGTGAATATGAAATATTCCTGTTGGTGTGTGGAAAGATAAAAGCAACCTTGTAATCAGCATCTGATTACAACTTGAAAGGTCATATACGCGTGCTTCCTTTTGAGTTCACCATAAAGAAAAACTCGGGTCATTTTTGAGCATATAACATATATAATTATTATGAATAAAAAAGAATAGGCTTGATGTGTTGACATGCGCACTCGTGTGTGTGTGAGTGCCATCTATAATTCATGCAAAGATGTTGTGAAATGAATATTGCACATAGGAGGCCCCATGGAGATGATGGCGGAGCAGAAGAGTTTCAAAAATCTTTTTTTTCCCCCACATTTGTTCTTGCTTTCCGTTTTAAGTCGTATGGAAAATCGTTTGAAATATGTGTGAAATATTTTTGAACGAGCTCACATGTGTCGTTATCAATAGATGAAATGCTCATTATAACGCTTACAACTGCCCATGAAAGGACGTTGTGTTCACGCAATCAATTTCAGATATGGAGAATATGATAATGCCCTCCAATAATGAAAATGATTTGTATTTATTGTGATTTTGTCATGAACGGGGCGTGGCCACTGCCGGGAGGGGCGTGGCCATGCCACTGCTCCGGGCGCTGCCACCTGTCACCGGTCACGGCTGTTTCAAATTGGGACTATAATTAGACGGCCACTTAAGTTGGAGTTTTTGTCATTTGCCAGTTCGTTGCCTTGCGTTAGTGAGTTGCATTCACTGCCTGTGGGACTCTCCGCTTCTACGCGTAAGTTAGAGTAACCCTAGTCACAGCGATTCTGTGCCCTTTAGTTTAATCCTGTCCCGATGAGTTTGTTAGTTTGCCCCAGAGTCGTCAGACCTCTCTGTATGTCTTTTGGATCCCGCCGAGCCTCGCGTTTCTGTGCCTCTACCTTGTGGGACTGCTCCACCGCGTATGACCCAGTTTCCGGAATAAACCCGATTGAACATTATGCCTCTGCCTCGAAGTCCTGCATTTGGGTCCGCCCCAGCACTGGAGGTTTGTGACAGATTTATCTAAAAAGGAAAGAAAAGTAATGTGCCTGTCTGGGTTTTTACCGGTTTCCTCACACATCCCAAAAACATGCGACATTAATTGGACACTCTAAATTGTCCATAGTGTGATTGAGAGTGCGGCTGTTTGTCTCGATGTGATTGGCTGGAAACCAGTTCAGGGTGTACCCCGGCTCCTGCCCGTTGACAGCTGGGATAGGCTCCGGCACTCCCCGTGACCCTTGTGAGGATAAGGGGTGAAGAAAATGGATGGCTAATTGGACACTCTAAATTGCCCCTAGGTGCGATGGCGACTGTTGTCTGTCTCCATGTGCCCTGCCATTGACTCCAGGGTGTACCCGCCTCCTGCCCGAAGATAGCTGGGACTCCTGCGACCCTTGTGAGGATAGGCGGCTCAGAAAATGGATGGAAGCATTGAAAGTAATGGACATGTAGCGGTACGTCATATTGAAAATCAGTATTGAAACTGCCATCAATTCATATTGGTTTCCCTTCAGTGGAAGGACAACATCGGTGTGTTGTTTGGTGGCTGGGACTCGTAATAAAAACGTGAATTCATGACCAACGTTAAAAACTGCATCTTTAAAAAAAAACATTATTTACAAAATAAGTATGGGCGAAGTCATCTTTAAATCCAAATTTAAAAAAATAATAATTCAGAGTTTGCTACTTGTTTAAGAGGCCAGTTTGGAGATGCTGCCTCTCCCACAAGAAGAAAAAAAAAAATGGCATAATTATGGTAGTAAACGCCCTTGGGCAAAAAGGGCCGCCGTCGCCGTTTGGTGACTGTGACGAATGCACAAATGTGAAAGGGAAACACTGGCGAGGAGACGCCGTCAGCCGCGATTCGCGCCCAGACGCTCACAAGCAGACTAACCTTCTGCAGCTGCAAATGTCACTCGCTAGGCCGCGCCTCTTAAAGGCACACATCTAATACACACACTACAGTATGTACAATTTCAAACATTGTTTTTTTTTTTTTTTTTTTACATTGTATTTTCCGACATTTTTTTTCTCCATTTCTTCTTGTCGCGGTACCGGCGTCGCCGCATTGGCCGCCGTGACCCCGGTGTCGGCGTCCGCCGTCGTCGGAGGGCCATTTGGGTGTTTTACGTAGCCTGAAGCTAGCGTGTCAACTTCCCGATGCTAATGGGCCGTCGCCGCTCTCCGGGGCTCGCACCTTGCTCTCGCCGCACCTCGTTATTCTCATTAAACGGCAAACACTCCTGTTGGATTTCTTTTTTTTTGCTTTTCATCTTCTCCGGGCTAAGCTGTCACACGTGCCTCGCCGAAAGCGCGTCGGGCTTTTAACTGGAGGAGACCTTTTAAAGCGTTCAAACAGACAAAGCGCTCACTGACACGCTTCACGCTTTCTGCCGGCGCAATCAAAGAAGGAAGAAGACTAAAGGTCATCGTCTTTAAACTGCTAAAAAAAAAAAAAAGCCATCATCTGATGAGAGTGCAATCACTTTTTTTTTTACATTTTGTAACATATCCCTGGGAAAAAAAAAGGAATAATATTTTTTTAGATTGAAAAAAATATATTTTTAGCGAATGAAATCGCAATCTTGTCCGAAAATAGTTTTACTTTATGACTGAAAACATTACTCAGATGGGGGGGAAAAAATACAGAACATATGCAAGCGAAGTTGAAATGCGAAGCTCTCAATTTACCAGTCGTTCTACGGTCCTCCCCTCACCTATGAGCATGAGCTGTGGGTCCTGACCCAAAGAACAAGATCCTGGATACAAGATCCTCCGCAGGTTGTGCGGGCTTTCCCTTCGAGATAGGGTGGGAAGCTCGGTCACCCGGGAGGGGCTCAGTGTCGAGCCGCTGATCCTCCGCATTGAGAGGATCCAGATGAGGTGGCTGGGGCATCTGATCCTGATGCTTCCCGGACGCCTCCCCGGTGAGGTGTTCCGGGCACGTCCCGCCGGAAGGAGACCCCGAGAACGACCCAGGACGCCCTGGAGAGACGATGTCTCCGGGCTGGCTTGGGAACGGCTCGGGATCCCTCCGGAAGAGCTGGAAGAAGTGGCTGGGGAAAGGGAAGTCTCGGAATACCTGCTGTTAGCTACTTCCTCCGGAACTTGAGCCGGAAAAGCGGTAGAAAATGGATGGATGGATGGATGGATGGATGGATGGATGCATTGCATTCATGTTTAGAGGAAAAAAATGACTAATCTTGCTCATTCAAAATCATAATATTTCAGAACACTTCAAATTACAGCTTTAGATACAAAAAAGGTCTGAATTAAAAAAAAATAATATTCTTACATGCAATATATTCCTTATATTTTCAAAAATATCTGACAGTTTTAAATTTAAATCATTTGAAACTTTTATCATATAAAAATAATTAAATTGTGTGGGTTCAAACATATTTGGGGGATAAAAGTTCCTTTCTTGGGCATTTTTAAAATATAAAAATAAGAAAAGTAAAAAATTCCATCAATCTTCTGAAAGTAGAATAGCAAAAGCATTTTAAATTAAAAAATACAATAGATCATTTTCATCTAAATTTCATTTGATTTACATTGAATTGTTATTTTTGAGATCAAAAATAAAATGAAAAAGTATCCTGGCAGAAGAGACGTGCCATTTTTTTTTTATTAAAGAAAATATATGTCATGTAGTTTTTCAATTGTAATCTTACAAAATTTAACTTGATTTGTTTCAGTTTTTTTAAATCAATTTTTACAACAAAAAAAAAACATTTTGTGTGCATTCTAAATTTCTTTCATTCTCTTGATAACAACACTGGTAGCCATGGTTACTTGCTGTAAACACAAAAATACTTGGAAAAGACATGAGCGTCCGGAGACTGCACCCTGATTGTGAAAATAAGAATTCAAAAATTTTGTAAATCTCCTGAAAGTAGAATATTTTTGCATTATAAATTAAAAAAACCAAATAGATCTTTTTCATCTAAATTTCATTTGATCTACACTGAATTATTATTTTTGAGATAAAAATAAAATGAAAAAATATCCCAAAAATATGTCATGTGATTGTCTTTTTCAATTGTAATCTTACAAAATTTAACTTGATTTGTTTCAGATTTTTAAATGTATTTTTGCAACAACAAAAAAAAAACGTTTTGTGTGCATTCTAAATTTCTTTCATTCTCTTGATAACAACACTGGTAGCCATGGTTACTTGCTGTAAACACAAAAATACTTGGAATAGACATGAGCGTCCGCAGACTGCACCCTGATTAAAGAGATTTTGTCGACGATTAGAATCGAGCGTCTCGCGTGCGCGTGCGCTCATTAATCTTCCTTACGTGCAACACGTGCGCTACGGCGTGTTTTTCTTATTACTCCAAGCCGCCAAAGCGGGCAAACGTCTGACACGTTATGAAGCTTTGCCGCCAGCAGCCGCGGCCTTCATCGCATCTTCCCGCTGCAAACGCAATCATCGTCACATAAGCTGGAGAAGCAACTTCAACTTTTGGGGGCTGTAAAAAAAAACAACTCCAAATAATCAAAATGTAACCCGATAGAGGAAAGCAAAACAAAAGAAATGCCCCCCCCCACACACACACACACACCACACACACACACACACACAACAACAAGACATTCCGTGCTCGTCGCGGTTCAATTCCCACCTCATTTTTTCTCCTTTTTGCAATAAAGGTTCGCAGCCCTTCTTTCCCCTCGTCCTGCTCTTGCTCACGTCTTCATTAAAGTGTCACTCCAAATTATTTGCCTGCGATCTCAATTAGCACATACGAGGCTGGGACCGCGGCGAGGACTACCCGCCGGTATTTCGAGCGCAACGGGGGTGACGGCCACGGACGGGAGGACGAGGTGGAGAGTTCAACCTCGGACACGTTTCTGCTCGCCGTCCGCTTCCCCTCCGAGTGCAATTAGACCGCCGCAAATGCGCGCGCGCAAAAAGTCGACGTCGGCCGATGATCGCCGCGAAAAGTCAAAAGATCGTTGGACGGTTCGGCAGAAATGAGGACACAAACCGAGACGCGCAGGCGATCGACACTATCGAGGCTCGTGGGCTCCGGTGCCGCGGAAAAGAATTTCTCACCATCTCGTGTGTTTAAAAATCAACAAGCAAATGTCCATGTCGGATAAACGCAAGCGGTGAAAGCGACTGACAACGACCTGCCCCCACCCCACTCGACCCAAGAACCACAGCAACTGTTTTCCATAACTGGCAATGATTCTTGCATCTCTCTGCGGAGATATTTTGGAATTTGAATATTTGAATTCGGCAATATTCTCTTACAGGATTTTCTGGCAAAGGTTTAATCAGACGCAGCAAGTCGTCCAGGTCCGGAAGTTGAAAAGCAGCCCCACCCCAATCACACCACAACTACGTTTGACTGTTGTTGTGATGTTTTTTTTTTTTTTTTTTTTAAATGAAATGCTGGGCTATATTTACACCAATGGTAATGAAATACACCTTCAAAAAGTTCATTTTCATCTCATTCGTCCATAGAATATTCTCTCATCAGTCTTTGGAGTCATTGAAATGTTTTGTTTTTCACAAAAGTAAGATGACCCTTTGTTCTGTTTTTGCTCAGCAGTGGTTTTCGGCTATTGATTCTGTTTTGCGTGTGATTTTTACCGTCTTTTCCTCATTAGTGAGTCATCAACTCCAGGCAAATTCAGCCCTTAATTCTAGGTTAGATGATGTCTTGAGTTCCTTTTGTGACCTGCTGAGTTGTCACGAAGCTCTTGGAGTCATTTTTATAGGTTTGTCCACGACTGGAAAGGTTCACCGCTGCTCCGTCTTTTCTCTATTTGTGGCTCGTGGCTTTCACTGTGGTTTTCTGGAGTCCTAAAGCTTGAGAAATGGCTTTGTGATTTCTCGCTCCAACAGGTCTGGAAGTAATTGGGCTTGCCTGTGGTCAGTGGAAAAAAACTCGGCAATACCAAAAATGTGATGAACCGCAGTTAATACTATTTCTACTACTGCACATGGTACTATTTCTACTACTTGATAGCATTTATCGTACCAGGAGGTATTTCTAGCATCTGGTGCTATTTCGACTATTTGGTAATATTTGTAACACCCATTTTAAATATCTAGTAAGAATTAAACCTGCCTTGTATAATTTCCAATACCTTGTACTATTTCTATCGCCTGTTACCATTTCTAGTACCAGGTACTACTGATCGCACTACCTAGTACTTTTTATGATCTTTACCACTCAGCACAGTACTATTGCAAGTAAATGCATGTATTACTAGCGTCCTCCGCTAGTGTGTCATCTAGTAACGGTTATTTCAACTACACAGTACCAGCCACCATTAATGGATATCGAGGGGTTAAAACATGTAATTTTGTACACAGTGTCATTAAAAAAAAAACAGTGTAGTGTGTGAGGTCCCCTTCATACGCCATACATACTGTGTTTTTTTTTTTTTTTTAGATTGATGCACGAGTTTTATCGGAGTGTCTGTCACATGGCCCGCAGACTCGGTGTCTCTAATGGAACCTTCATTTCCTTCATTTCCTCTGCACGCTGCCCCCGCAGGCCACGTGTAACACTCGCGCTGACCCCCACGGATGGACAACACCGCACATTTGTCTGGCACGCACGTATAATAGCACACCACCTTACACCTCGGAATTTTCCCACTGGAGAGCACAAGGCACAAAATGGCCCTGAGAACAAAAGTCAGCGCTCGAATATTTGCTGTTTGCATGACCGTTAGCCACCTGTTACTTTTTCTAGTACCAATACTAGTATAGTATAGCCTAGTCTTTAGCATATAGTAGTATAGCCAGCAATCCTGACTTTAGCCCATAACGGAAATTTTCTGCCTGCTGACAGCGTCAGAAGTAGTCATTTGGATTGCATTTCTACGAAAGCGTATTGCTGCCACACCATAAAAAAAAAAGTCACGTTTCACATAAACTAAACAGTCAAAGTTTCTCACAGTGTTTTGCCATTTATTTTTTTAGATCATTGATAGCAAGGACAAAAGACTGATGACATGGTCATGTTAGCTGGCTAATGCTAACAATGTGATTTATGCAAGCATATGTGAGAAATGTACGGAAACATATTACTGCCACACCAAAAAAAAGGTCGCGTTTCACATAATTATGTGTAAATATCACATAATTATGTGTAACGTTTCACATAATTATGTGATACTTACACATAACTTATCCCAGAATTACGTGAATTGCTTCACATAATTATGTGATACGTTACACATGATCGTGTGAAATTTACACATAAATACCTTTTTTTTGGTGTGGCAGTAATACATTTTCGATTTCTCAAATATGCTTGCATAAATCACATTGTTAGCATTAGGCAGCTAATGTGACCACGTCCTCACACTTTTGTCCTTGATATTAATGATATATATTAAAAAAAAAAAAAAAAAAATGGCAAGACAGTGTGAGAAACTTTGACTGTTTAGTTTGGAGTGAACTATTTTGTCGATTTTTGTTTGCCAAATCTAGAAAAGCCCGCAGGAGGTGCGAGGGGCGATAGTGTTATAGCGTTAGCTTTTATCTGTTTGCTTTTTGAAAAAAAAAAATAATAAAAAGTTGTGCGACGGTGACAGGGCCGCTCCATCAAAGAATTGCCGCTATCTCGTAGGCGCGGCCGTATTGCTCGCGTGCCACCTGGAGACGTATTACCTTAGTGTAGCTATCTGATAGCGACAAGCTACCTTATGATATGAAGAACTCAGCTGGGAATTTTGTGCGCTCCCGACGCAGGATTCCTCCCTCCATCTTTAATCTGAGCGCAAAACTCAACTCATCTGCGGGCGGAATGTTGAGTAATGCTAATGCTAACGTCCACATGATTGCATGAGTATCTCTATACAAACTGCTAATATGCTAATTGAACATTTTCTCGCGAATGGGGAGGTGCGAAAGCTATCAAGATGTAGCATATTTGTGAACTTTTAATGCCACCATGATTATTTTAAACCAGAATTTTGGGTGTCAAATGCGTTTGCCGTTTAAAACCAAGGTTTGTGTTTCCATTTGGGACTTTGAACCTGAGTGACGGTTTCATGATGTGCTTTCAAGATCGATGTGACACGTGCAACACGCGTGACAGTGTAGGACAAGACGACGACGGTACGAGTACCGTACAGAATGCTGTGTACTGTTCACCTGGTGATATTTTCCAGTTACGATCATCCATCACGCGTGTCGTCAGGCCTCCCAACAAAAACGAGTTTATTTCGGTCTTAAGTCCCAAAGCTGAGGACTGGCTCATCCGTCTTCAGCTTCGCACTGGCCATCAGTCACTGCGTACACACATCCCATCATGATACCGCACGGCCTACAGGAGATCGCACACAAACTTCACGCCCGAAATCGCAGCAGGAAGTGGTTTTGTCCTCTCAAGGAAGACGGAAAAAGGAAGTGAAAGTCTGACGCTGGGACTAACCCTTCAAAAGTTGGACTACCGCAAGTCCGACGTTTTGGTAGGTCATCGAGAGGAATTCAAAGTCGGGCTTCAAATAAAGGTTGCAAGTTGGGGAGCTAAAGCAAAGCTTCAAATTTTAAACTTCCAAGTCAAGGTTTTTAAGGCAGGCTTCGGTTTCGGATGACAGTTTTACGGCTCAGTTCGGGTTTCAAGTCAAGTTTACGGTTTCCAGGCCGGGGTTAAGTTTTCAAAGTCAGACTTTAAAATTTGAAGAGAAGGGCTGGAGCTTGTAATGAGGGTTTCAAGTTCGGACCGAGGTTTTTAAATTTGGGTTCCGAGTCAAGGGGTTTGGGTGTCAAATGAAGGTTTACAAATTCGGGATTCAAGACAAGTTTAGGACTTCAAACAAGGGATTTTTTTAGCTCGGGCTCAAGTATCAAAGTTGGATGTTGAATGTGGCTTATTATTTAATATTTTTCAGACTCTTAAGTCACTCCGGAGTTTAAGTCTCACCAACCCAAAACTGGATCATAAAGAAAAAATAAGGGCACATTTATTTGATAAAACACAACACTAAGAACAGACATTTCATCTTGAAACGTAATTTCAAATAAAAATAGAAAAGAGCAGCCATTTTTGCACTGCGGACCCGTTTCGAGTAGGCATTATTTTTCACGGACCGGCTGTCAAGGTGTGGCATATATATTAAAATTAAAAAAAAAAGATAGATAGATAGATAGATAGATAGATAGATAGATAGATAGATAGATAGATAGATAGATAGATAGATAGATAGATAGATAGATAGATAGATAGATAGATAGATAGATAGATAGATAGATAGATAGATAGATAGATAGATAGATAGATAGATAGATCGATCGGGTTAGAAAATGGATGGATGGATATAATAATATTAATAATTTCACATATAAGGTGCTCTGGAGTATAAGTCCCGCCCCTGGCCTAACTATGAAAAAAAAATGCGATTTATTGTCCGAAAATATGGTCATTTAAAAAACTAAAAAAAAAAAAAAAACATGGATCATGTTTATTAAAAAACTCGTTAGCCTGAGCAAGGCTAGCTAGAACAGTTTCTCTTGTTTTTGACCGAATAAATGAATATCAGGTCGTCTGATAAAGTGGCTATACATATTTAAAAATTTCCCCCCTCCCCCCCGAAAAGATCTTTGATTTACAGAGGTTGGTTTCCCTTCATTTTGCTAATTTTCTGCGTCAGTGGATTGTCGTTATCGTGAAATACATTGAGCAAAGCCTTCCGCTGTACATTGTTAGGTTAAAACAATCACGTAATTGTCGTAATTTTTCTAGATTTGGCAAACAAAAATCGACAAAATAGTTCACTCCAAACTAAACAGTCAAAGTTTCTCACAGTGTCTTGCCATTTTTTTTTTTTATATCATTGATAGCAAGGACAAAAGTGTGAGGACATAATCACATTAGCTGGCTAATGCTAACAATGTGATTTATGCAAGCGTATGCGAGAAATCGAAAGCGTATTACTAACACACCAAAATAAAAAGGTCGCGCTTCACAAACTTATGTGTAAATATCACATAATTATGTGTAACGTATCGCATAATTATGTGAAACAATTCACATAATTCTGGGATAGGTTTCACAGAATTATGTGAATCGTTTCACATAATTATGTGTAATGTTTCACAGAATTGAAAACAGAATTGAAACAATTCACATAATTCTGGGATAAGTTTCACAGAATTATGTGAAGCGTTACACATGATTATGTGATATTTACACATAATTCTGTGAAACGATTGACCTAATTGTGGTGATTGTGATTTGTATGGCAATATGCAGTCAAGAATATCGCGCAATTTTTTTTACCCTTTCCGCCCTGACCCGCCGCGTAGGGAAAGTACGGCGCGGAGAGTTTGTTGCTGTCGTGGACGACGAGCGCAGAGGACGGCGGGAGTTTTAACGCGCGGGAGTCCTCGCGGGCCTCGGGGCTGTCAGGGGAGCGAGCGGCGGCCATTTATCATGTGATCTGCGCCACAATGGACGGGGCGCTATCAGCTATCTGGTATCGATCCGGCCGGCCTTTCCTCCGTGCGCTGCCCTCCGCTGGCACGCGGCTCTAATGGAAGAAACAAGGCATAGCGAGCAGACGCACCCTCGGCGCCCGACCGGCCTTCTCCGCTTACTCGCCAGGAAGAAACTTTTTCAAGAGCTGGAAATGTATCTCGTGGACCAACGTGACCTTTTTCTAAAATGAAAACAAACATGCAAAAGATGGATATCACTGACTTTTGAAACAGGATTAGGGTTTCAAGTTTCCAAATTCGGTTGCCGATCCAGGGTTAGGATTTTCGTTTGCGGTTCAGTTTTGGAACTGGTCAGAGTTTTTAAGCGAGCCTTTAGATCTCAAAGAAAGTTTTCGGGACAGGATTGTTTCAAATGCAATTTTGCAAAATAGTTTTACAAAACAGTTTTGAACCTGGTCAAGGTTTTAAAGTAGGGTTTCACGTAAAGATAATGGTTTCAGTTGAAGATTTTCTAATACAGTTTTGAAGTTTTGCATGAGGTTTTTTTTAACCTGGCTCAAAGTTTCAAACTTGGTTTCCAATCCAGAGTTGGGGTGTCCACGTGGGATTTTCAAACAAAGTTTACAATTTTACATTACCGGGTTTTAACCGAGTCTGCGTTTCAAAGTAGCCTTTCAAGCCCAGCGTACATATTTTGCGTGAGGGTTTTGCGGTGACCCGCAAGACGCAGACATTTACCAGGGACGTGTGTCTTCAGGGGAGATGTTGGCTTCAAAGGGAGTGGTTGGCTCATGTAAAAACACTCAGTTTGCAAAGTGGCGTGACTAGTTCTCATACCTGTCAACTTTTCGGAGCGCCAACCGATATAAACAACCCCAAAAAATCCTTAGAACATACCGAAGGAAATTATATGTCCAAATAACGCAGGGAAAAAACACAAAGTTTTTCACTGATTTTTATTGCAGTTCTCCATCATGACAATATCCGAAGTTAATATCTAATTATCAAAGTCTGTTTCGTGGCATTACTGTGTTCGGAATGGTATTCGTGTGTAACTTTCTTCACCGACTGGCGTTCATCACGTCCGCTTTCACCAGATCAGACGGGAAACGTCTCGGCGTCTCGTCGAAAACGTTCCACTTCGAGGTTTTTGGACCCGGTCTCCATCTCGGGCTCGAGAAGGTTCCTGTCCCATCTTTTCACCCCCTCCAGCCCCACCCACTTCTGATGTTCTGGGTCGGAACCTCGTCTCCGCGTTCAGTCCGTTTTTACGCCTTACCTTTCCTTTTGGTTTTCAACCACGAATTCCAATATGAAATATGACACTGTATATTTTGATTCATTTTTGTGTTTGGCAAGTTCAATCACAGCACAGGCCACTTTTTCTTCATCGTCTCAATGCTGCCTCATTACATCCGCGTCCTCGCTCCCATTTGCATATAGACTGCGTGCATGCGTACCTGTTGCCGCTATTCGCTCTCCTAAACACACGTACACACTCACAAAATATAGAAATGGTAATTTTTTTTGTGTGTTTTGTGACCTCCAGAAAAGTCCAAATCCCTGAAGATGATGCAGTGGCCAAACAAGAAACGTCCAAATATGGTCACGCAGGAAGTGGACAAGGTGAATGGGAATTAGCCAGAAAACCTTCAAGGCTGACACAAGTTATGTATTTGTGTGTGTGTGTGTGTGTGTGTGTGTGTGTGTGTGTGTCCTTAGAAACAAAAAAACGCAATGAAAATGTGTGCAACACCGAGCACGTTCCGAGACGCCGGATTCCGCCTTTGAGTAAACAGTTGACCCCGACGGGTCAACATCAGGAGCTTCTTCAAAACAAAATACACACGCACACGTGTACTGCAGGAATATGATATATTTGTGATTTGTGACAACTGCAGCGTTGGCTGGAAAAACGTCATCTTTTGAAAATGTTTTTAACCTTCAAGCGAGCGCAAATTATACACGAGAGTCTTCTCGGGGTTAAAGGTCAGCATCAAGGACAGGAAGCTGCTGCAAAGACGCACACGCATTTACACGCATCCTCCTTCACTGCAACTTGTGTTGCAAATTGAGAAAATTTTTTGGGGGGGGGAATGAAGCAACAGGGCGACACGGGAGATGTAGGCCGTCGGCCTCAGAGGTCTGAGGACCGGGGTTCGAATCGCGGCCCTGTCCTGTGTGGAGTGTGCCTGTTCTCCCCGTGCCTGCTTGTGTGGCTTTTCTCCGGGTGGGCCCTCCGCTTTCCTCCCACATCCCAAAAACATGCAGAATGCAAAATATTAATTGGACACTCTAAATTGTGAGTGAGCCTCTCGTCTGTCTCTTATGTGCCCTGCGATTGGATGGCGACCAGTTCAGGGTGTAACCCCGCCTCCTGCCCGATGACAGCTGGGATTGGCTCCGGCACCCCCGTGACCCTCGTGAGGGTGAGCAGCTCAGAAAATGAATGGATGGATGCATGAATGTCATTTTTTTTTAATTGTTATTCCATCCTTGAAAGGTTGAAGCAAACAAAGGCGCACTGAACTACATTCAACTACATTAAAAGAACGCCAAAAAAGTCTCAATAATTCCAACATAAAGTTGTAATTCATTAGAATAAAGTGCAAATGCATTTAATAACAGTACTTAATATGGGATCCATAAATAGTCCTCATGAATATTTTTCAATTCTCATTTTATAATATTATTTCCATAAAACCACAACTTTATTTCTATAGTATTACAGTATTTTGCATCAAATTACCCAACAGATATTCAGTCTTGTTTAACATCATTTCTGTGTTATTAAAATCGAATTTCCTTTAAACTGTAATATGCCAGCACCACCGTGACCCTCGTGAGGATAGGGGGCTCAGAAGATGAATGGATGGATGCACGAGTGTAATTTTATTTCATTTATTCCATCTTTGAAAGGTCGAAGCAACCAAAGGCGCACTAAACTACATTAAACTACATTAAAAGAATGCCACAAAAAAGACACAATAATTCCAGCGTTAAGTTGTAATTAATTAGAATAAAGTCGAAATACATTTAATAACAGTGCCTCATATGGGATTCATAAATAATCCTAATAAATATTTTTAAGTTCTCATTTACACAGAATACACAATTACTCGCAATATTATTTCCATAAAACCACGAATATTACAGATATTCAGTCTTGTTTTTTTATAATATTATTTCCATAAAACCACAACTTTATTTCTATAGTATTACAGTATTTTGCATCAAATTACCCAACAGATATTCAGTCTTGTTTGACGTCATTTCTGTGTTTTTTTTATAATATTATTTCCATAAAACCACAACTTTATTTCTATAGTATTACAGTATTTTGCATCAAATTACCCAACAGATATTCAGTCTTGTTTGACGTCATTTCTGTGTTATTCAAATCTAATTTCCTTTAAACTGCAATATGCCAGCGCCACTGCAACCCTCGTGAGGATAAGGGGCTCAGAAGATGAATGGATGAATTCATTAATGTAATTTTTCTTTGAAATTGTTATTCCATCCTTGAAAGGTCAAAGCAACCAAAGGTGCACTAAACTACATTAAACTACATTGAAAGAATGCCACAAAAAAGACACAATAATTCCAGCGTTAAGTTGTAATTAATTAGAATAAAGTCGAAATACATTTAATAACAGTGCCTCATATGGGATTCATAAATAATCCTAATAAATATTTTTAAGTTCTCATTTACACAGAATACACAATTACTCGCAATATTATTTCCATAAAACCACGAATATTACAGATATTCAGTCTTGTTTTTTTATAATATTATTTCCATAAAACCACAACTTTATTTCTATAGTATTACAGTATTTTGCATCAAATTACCCAACAGATATTCAGTCTTGTTTGACGTCATTTCTGTGTTTTTTTTATAATATTATTTCCATAAAACCACAACTTTATTTCTATAGTATTACAGTATTTTGCATCAAATTACCCAACAGATATTCAGTCTTGTTTGACGTCATTTCTGTGTTATTCAAATCTAATTTCCTTTAAACTGCAATATGCCAGCGCCACTGCAACCCTCGTGAGGATAAGGGGCTCAGAAGATGAATGGATGAATTCATTAATGTAATTTTTCTTTGAAATTGTTATTCCATCCTTGAAAGGTCAAAGCAACCAAAGGTGCACTAAACTACATTAAACTACATTGAAAGAATGCCACAAAAAAGACACAATAATTCCAGCGTTAAATTGTAATTAATTAGAATAAAGTACAAATGCATTTAATAACAGTGCCTCATATGGGATTCATAAATAATCCTAATAAATATTTTGAAATTCTCATTTTACAATATTATTTCCATAAAACCACAACTTTATTTCTCCAATATTACAGTATTTACCATCAAATTTTCCATCAAATCAGCCAACAGATATACAGTCTTGTTTAATGTCATTTCCGTGCTATTCAAATTAAATTTCCTTTCAACTGTAATATGCGTCGTCGTCGTCGTCGTCCCCCCCCCCACACACACACACACACATCATAAAAATGAGACTTGTAGCGTTCAAAAGTTCAATTTGCAAATTGGGTCACTGGTAAGTGGACGTAGCGTACTCCGGCTGTACTTTGCGACCAGACGTCAACGTGCAATCCTCCCATAATGCCTTGCTCCCGGCGTTCCTCCCCGGCACCTTCATCTTCGCCCGGCAGCGTTTACAACTCACCGGAATTGCATGAGCTCGTGTACCTAATGAAATGGCCCGTGTGTGTGTGTGTGTGTCCACCTGACACTCCGCTGTCTGATTATGGAGGCACTTTAGCGTTATTAATATTAATGCCACTCCATTTTATTCAGGACGTCTGCCTGCCACTCCGACGGCGACCGCCAGCGCCGACGCGCAGCACTTTGCCGCTTGACACAAAGCGTGTGCGCTGGTGCGCGCGTGTCTCTTTAGCATAAATGTCAGGAACAAAGAATCCTTCTCGTCCATTAGCACTTTCAAAGAGGACCTCGCCCGGTGGAATCTTCCGCATTCCGGCGCAACCTTAAACAGGGAAAGACCATAAAAACGTGACCATCATCTCCTCGTTATTATGATTATTATTCTTTTCGTCGAGGACATCACATCCGAGGGAACGAGCAGGGTGCGCAACACCTGAAAAGCGTATCATATTCACGACGCGTTGTTGACTGCCGTTCCCCCCCCCCCCCCAGGGTGAGGATTGCGCATCTTGAGGAGTTTTGGAGGAAGCGTTTGACATTTTAGGGCTTCCCAAGTTTCCATTCGCCAGGGCGAAGGCTTCAGGGTCTATCAGGGCTGGTGGTTCTCGTTTGACACGGTCAGGGTTTGTGAGGGGCACGGTCACGTGATTGGAGTCGGGCTCTTCCAAGGTCGGTGTCATGAGTGGGGCGTGGCCACGCCGCTGCTCTGGGCGGTGCCACAACTGTTTCACATTGGGACTGTAATAGTTGGAGTTTTTGTCACTGGCATTTGCCAGTTCGTTGCATTTACTGCCTGTGGGACTCTCCGGTTTAGAGTAACCCTAATCACAGCGATTCTGTGCCCTTTTGTTTGATCCTGTCCTGTTGAGTTGGCAGTTTTCCCCGTAGTCATCTGACCTTGCTGCATGTCTTTTGGATCCCACCTAGCCTAGCGCTTCTGTGCCTCTGCCTTGTCGGACTTCTACACCGTGTATTTCCGGAGTAAACCACATTGAACATTATGCCCGTGCCTCGAAGTCCTGCATTCGGGTCCGCTCTTGTACCGTGGGTGCTTGACAGTTGGGGGGTTCCATTTTAAGGTCTCCTGGGGATTGGGATTTTAGGGCAGTCTGAGTTTAGGGTTTTCCAGGGTTTTGTGGGTGACGGGAGAAGGCCTCAAGTTTTCCCAGGGTTAAGGTTTTCTGCGGTTTTGTTTTGGATTGGTTTTCCGGGGCATTCCAGGACGAGACGTTTCAGTTTTACAAGTTTGGCTTTTCCAAGGTTCGCATTACGGTTTTCAGGGGCTGGGAATTTTCGAGGGTTTCAGTTTAGAAACTCCTTCATTGAAATGTTCCTTAAATAAACATCGGCTGGCGCACGGAACCAATTAGGGGACGCACAACTGCACTTTTGACACTTTTTAACCGACGCGCGCAGGAAGTGTAGCGTGTTGAAGTCAGCGCATTGTCAGCAGAGATGTGCAAGTTAAAACCAGAAAACCTTGTGAAGTTCTCCCCGCTCTCATGAAGCTCAGCCTCAATTAAATGACCCCCCCCCACCCCACCCCCACCCCCAAAAATGCTTTTATTTTTACTTTCTTTTAGCAACTCCGTCCGGCTGCCCGGAATAAAGATCGAGGGGACCCGGCGATGGCGGCTTGGACTTCCGAAGACCCCCGCCCCCGGCCCCCCTCACGGAAAAAAAAAGTGACATGTTGACTGCAGAGGTGCTCAGGGGGGCTTCGTCATCTGATATCTTTTTAATTAACACTATCCCCACTCAGACACTTGAAGGAGGCAAATACAAAGATAGCGACGCAGCCAGACACTTAGCTTTTGACAGCTCTAATTAATGAAAAAAAAAAAAATAATAAGGGTGGGGGGACAGAGAAGGGGGGGGTGTAGATGAGTCGCTGCTGGTGAAGGATTCATTAAGACTGGTCGCCGCGTCGCTACATCAAACATTCCTCTTTGGACGTCTTTTTATCCTTTGCTTTTTTTTTTTTTTTTTTTCTCGCCATTGTGTGGAAAAGGAAAGCGAAGGAACGGACAAAAAGACAAATTCAAGACCCCATCGGATGCCTTTCTTGGGCCTCGGGGGGTTTCATTAAGGCTCAGTGTCCAGAGGTAAAAAGTCATTCATCTCCCCTGTTGTGAAGTGGCAACCCCCCCCCCCACACACACACACACACACACACACAAATATTATCCCATCGACACGCGCGCACAAAAGCACACACAATATGCCTGCCCCGCTGCATTCGGTGACACTCGGTAAAAGGCAGAACGCGGGCTGATGCGCACAAAATGCCAGCTCACCTTGTTAAAAGTCCACAAAACCCGGGAAAAAGGCAGCACGGGAAGTCAAAACAAAACAGGTGAAGTGGTTGCACAAGTGAGCACACCCCCTTCTGCTTAAAGGGGGGGGGGTGTGACTGTGCTCAGAATCAGCCAATCACATTTAAACATCCGCACACAGACTGCCACCGTATGGAAGGAAATATGTGCCAGCGGGATTTGAATTTGAAATGTTAGGTGATCATATTTTCAATAGTTGCTACAATTCGCTGTCTAAAATTCACCGTCTGTGCCACCAGGCAGGGTTACTTCAGGTCAGAAGCGAACAGCCAGCCAATTGCAGTTGCGCTTTCTCAGTCACATAGTAAGAAAGCGTAACTGTGATTGGCTGGCTGTTCGTTTGTGACCGGAAGTAACTTTGCCCGGTGGCACAGACGGTGAATTTTAGACAGCGAATTGTAGCCGGTTGAATTGTTAACATTGAAAAGTTACACTGAAATACAATTATTGACAATGTGATTTAAATTTCAAATTCAAATCCTGGTGGCACATATTGACTTCCGTCCCACCGCTTCAAGTGACTGACTGGGTGCAAATAAAGGCACAAAGTTCTGGTAGGCTTTCCCTGACGTATTTGTGGACACGTCTTTGTGCTCAAAAGTGTCAGTCGCGAGAAAGGCCCAAAAGAATTTCCAAAGTGAAGACAGTCATCGTCGACTGGAGGATTTACGGCACCACGGTGACGTAACCGAGGACTGTACAAAGTCCATCCTTTCAAAATGGACGAAAAGACTCAAAGAAGGACCCGTTCGGGAGACTGCCGAGCGGCCGCCGGCCGTTTTTGAAGCCGCTACGGGAATTACAGGTGAGTACTTCGTTTTTTTTTTTGTGGGGTTGTGGAGTCGGGTGGCGACATGAACCCGAACCCTTACATAAAAAAAAAAAAAAAAGTGTTTTGCTGCAACAAAGTATTAGTTTGAGGGTGTGCATTTTTATGCAATGAGGTTAAAGTATTAGCTTGAGGGTGTGCATTTTTATGCAATGAGGTTATTGTACTTTTTACCCCCCAACACACACTTCCCCTTAAAATACTCGTGTTTGTTTTCCGGTTATGTTGCGTCTATATTCGTTCCCCATGAATGGTCAAAGAAGTATTTTTTTGGGGTGGAGAGATAGCGTTTGAACAGGGGTGTGTATACTTTTTATATTCACTGTCTTTGGGTTTACTGGTTTTCAGGGGTTTGCAAATTCCTTAATTGGTGGTGTGTGTGTGACGGATGAGTGGTCGCAGGAGCCCCCAACTTTAATAGCCCCGATGAATGCAGCAAGGCATGCTGGGTCGCGCTCGCTCAATTTAAGGCGCCTTCGCCGCCGCCGCCGCCGCGTATGAATATGCAAGCGCCTCTTATCGGCTCAGGTAAAATGGCCGCCCGACGACGAATGATGAATCTCTTTGTCCAAACTTGATGTGCAGAAAATGTATTCTTTTTTTGGGGGGGGGGACTACTCCTCCGTTCCCAATCCCATCTTCACATTTTTTGCAAAATTCAGGAGATCTGAGCACACATTTTTTTTTTTCCTTTTCCTTACTTTTTTTGGGGGAGTACTGTATATGTTTCCATGACAACGTTCCCAAATGAACGCATAAATGAACCTTTGTACATTTGTCAACTGATTCAAAGCAGCAAAGTTGACAATATTCCCAAAATTCAGGAAAATCTTTTCCTTTTCATGAAAGTAAAGGAATCTTTAAATGTCTTGATCCGTCTTTAAAAAAAATATTTTTGCATCGCTTTGTGTGTGTGTTCCACATTTTGCGTGACCAAATTCCTAAATTCAAAAATACGTACACTCTTTTAAATCAAGTTGTCTTCACTTTGATATTTGCTATATTTAAAGTAATTGCGCAACATTTCACTTCATAATTCTGACATTTTTTTTTGTACAAAAAGATTGCTTCCCCTCGTCATTCTAAATATGAAATAAAGCATATTCTTTTAGTATCAAACATTTCAAAGCACACGTGGAAAAAAAAAATGTAGCAACCATCATTTGCAGTTGGAGCGCGACGAGAAGCGTCTTCCGTGGCTGGCAGCGCCATCTATGGGCCGCGTTTTGGAGCGCAGCCTGCAAGTGGGAGCGTCACCGAGATGATGGCAAAAAAAAAAAAAAACAAGAGCAATTGAATACAAAAAGGAAGGAGGAAGGAAGGAATCGAGGAGAGATAAAGTCAGATTAAAAGAGAAAAATGATTTACATTTTGCTGACGACGCGCTTGGGAAGTCAACAAGCAAACGCGGCGAGTCATTTGATAATCAATAGAAATCACTATTATTATTTGCAATAGTAAAAAAAAATGAAAAAAGGTTTACATTTTTGCTTGCACATTTTCCATTTTTTTATTTCATGTTCAAACATTTGTACAAATTTAAATGTTGCTATGGCATGATTGTTAGCAACAATCATATTTTTCCGTTCCCTTTTTGAATAAATGTTTGCATGAATGTGGGCAAAAGTATCTTTTTCTATTTACAGTTTTTTCCTCCTACTTTTTGAAGAATTTTTTTTCTTGAATTTGATCCATTTTTCAATGTCAATTTCAAAGTGTTGACATGGTTTGGCAAAAGCTATTTTATTTTTCACTGACCTCATTCGTTTTCCCAATTTCATTTTTTTTTTTTTACTTTTTTGAAATGTTTCTTTTGCTTAAGCTGTGATGCTGAAGTAAAATATTTCTTGTTTAAGTCTCTCAAATGAAAAAAAATATGGAATTGATAATACTTAAGTTAAAAAGTTACAAACATATCTAGCATCTGCACATTATCAGAGAGGTGCCTACTTGTTTAATTAATAAATTGGCCTACTTTTTCTTTCAAGATATGCTCGATCGTTCCGGTCTCACACTTTTGATTTGAAGGCAAAATAAAATATCATCATTAATATAATTTTTCATGAGCGCACAGGCCTCAATTTGAACTTGTCATTTCGTTTTCACAAATGTAAAAGAAAAAAAGCAACACATTACCTACATCAGTTTTAATACCGCAGACAACTTTTTGGGTGTTAAAAAGAAGTTGTATAATAAGTACAGTACAGTATTAATATCTCTGCTGAGCTCCTTCGGTACTGAATAAAAGTTCAGTTCTCATTAGTGAGTGACAAAGTTGTTGGTGTCGGTCCAATTAAAGGAGAAGCGGGGCTGCCCTTTTGCTCGTCACCGACTGACTAATTCAACTTTTCTATTACACCTTCAAAGATCAAATCAAATCATTTCATATTTAATTAGCAGCGGCCGCACGACTCGGCGCCGTTTGTCACATAGCTGCAAAATTTCAATTTTATTTTCCGCTCCGTTCCGAACTTGGGTTTGTGAAATCCGACAGCCGGGAATGGCGTTTTTCCTCGACGTCGTTTAGCCATCGACGGCCGTTTTGTTCACTTTTAGGGTCCGTTATGATCCGCGTAAAAAAAAAAAAAAAAAAATTCAAAAATCCATTTGGACGCAATGCCAATTGAAGTTTCAAGTCATTTTAACAGGGGTAACTAACATGTAATAACATGTAAGTGGAAGAAGAAGCTAACCACAACAAGAGCCAAAGAAAAAGCAAAAAAAAAAGGAAAAAAGATCAATCATTACATGTAAATGCAAATCAAACCTGTATAAGTTAAAATCCGTCATAAATCAGTATCAATATGTATCAAATAAATAACAAATAGAATTGAAAATAAAATGCATGAAATGTGAAATTATCAAAGAAAATACCAATGAATCTAAAACTCATTCAATATTCAGAATGAAAATGTAAAAAAAAAAAATTACAAAAACTGAAAAATAGTAAATTGATAGTAAATAGTAAATATATAAAATAATAATAAAATACATCAAAAGCCAATACTCCAAAATAATAATTATAATAATGAAAAAAGTAATCAAGGTATTAGTCATGAAGTACAATCGAGAAATAAATCACGTTTATTAATCATTTGTCTACAGGCTGGTAATGAAAAAAATAATAATTTATAGGTGTGTCCCCGCCGCGCTTTCCCGTTTGCGTGGGTGGTCAGCGAGCCGGCCCGAAGATGGCGGGCCATCGCACAAAATGGCCCCGGTAATTTGCGACATTTCCCACCCGGCGACACGGGCGGCTCTCTCTTCTTATTGGAGCATTTATTTTGCCGGTGTCACATAAAAACTCCGGACGCCCCGCCGACTGACCGACCGCCCACCTGCGTAACTCCAAATATCAAAAGCATATTTCACCGCACGCACACACACATAAACACACGCAAACGTAGCGGCTGTTCTTATTGCGCGCACTAAATCAGAAGCCGGGCTGCTCAAGGTGCTTAGGTCATGTGCTTTTTTTTTTCCCTCACATTGGAGCTAATGGAGTGTTTACGGCCATGTTTAGCCCACATATGGACGTCATAAATAGCGTACAAGCTAATGTGTCGTAAATTATCTGCCATGTAAATGTTGCTCACCGTCTTGACCGCGAGTGGTGGGAAAAACGTACCAAAAAAAGGAGCATAATGAGAGAGTCATGTCCAATGTCAAATATTCTCCCTTTCGATCACAAGTGACGAGCATGTGCCACCTAGCCAGTTGGCGGCTAGCGTGAGAAGCTAATGCATTTTCGCCCAGGGAAACATCACAAGGAGGAGAGCCGAAAATCATGAATTTGCAAAAAGACACCGACTGAAATTTTGTTTGCTAACGTGTGAAGCTACGTGGCTAAGCTGCAAACGCAGCCTCAGAAGATTCAAGTCGAGGAATTTACATCAACTCAAGTTCCTACAAAGCAAGTCAGCCACAAACACGAGAAGCTAATGTAGCTTAGCAACATCTTCACTCTCTCAGTGGAATATGGATGCACTTAACTGCAGCACGCCGGTCGCAGGAGTTTCAAATCAGAGTAGGTCACTCCAGCGCGGACAAAGATGCCGTTGGCGTGCTCAGCGGGAGGCGGCCAGAAAGGCAACGTTGTCTTGTCAACATCAGCTAATCTCTCGCCGCCTTTTGTCTTGGCGAACATCCCGGTTGTGCCCTTTCCACCATTCGGGCCTGCGATGGCGACTCTGAAAGAGCCCGGCGCCCTCACCGGAGGCCAACGTCCACCTTCCTCCGGGGACGAGGCTACAGCTGCGAGGATTCTTGAAAGACCTGCGCCGTTTTGCAACTTTTTGTCAAATGAGATCTTGAGCACACGAATGGGAACGCTGGCGTGGTTGCTCCTCATAGCCATGACACACACACAGGCGCACAAAAGTCATGTTCATTTTTCCCATCTGGTCCTAACGCAATTGCAAACGCGCGGCGTCCCGCGGCCACGCCGAGCTAATTGCATCCGTTTGCTGTGACACTCGCACAACAGCAAAGGGGAGAAAGACAGACAAGCCATTGTGCGCGCATGTGTGCGCGTGTGTGCGTGTGCTGGGAAAGGACTTAGTTATGTGCGACTGCCAACGCGATGATGAAATTAGCAACAAGAGTTTTGTACGCGTGTGCAATCCATCAGCTGTTGCGGCCGTCATACGCGTTTACTTCTCTTGAACACACCAAGCTAGTAGATTGTGTAAGACACGCGTGAGCGCTCACTATTATTTATCGCATGATTTCGTGCGTGCCACCACATGACCTGAATGAAAACATGCCTTCTGCTCAACAATATTTATATAATAGTGTAACTATAATATAATACTTAGTTTAACTTTGTATTTTTTTTAAAAAAAATACTGAAAATGATATAAAATTACTTTGATTTTTTTTTTTTAATTCACTTAAAATGCTAACAAAAAATGGAAAAGGTCCAAATTAAGAGTGGAAAGCTGGTCACAAAATTACTTGTGAAAATCTGTAAAAAATTAAATCAGCACAAAGTGGTGAAAATACATATATGTTTTTCAAAACTGATTTTCTTTAAAAAAAAAAATTGTGAACATTTGATTTTACAGTAAAAATGGTCAAAACAGTTGGTAAAATGAATTTTAAAAAAAGAGAAAATGAATTCTCGAATACATGAGAAAATATTTTTATATTCAAATGATAATTGTGATTCAAATTTGTGAAAAAAAATGTTGAAAAATGAGTAAAACTATCGTGTGAAAAGGTCAAAGGAAGACATTTTTATTGAAATGAGTGAACTGTGTCAAATGGATATTCTTGTTCTAAACATGAGTAAAAATTACAAAAGTACGAGCAAAGATATTTGAGTTGAAATTGTTACCAAAAAAATTGAGTTGCTTCAAAGTTGAAATTTTGACAGTGAGTGAAAATGGTCAGAAATCACTGAAAAATCATTACAAATAAGTGAAGAATTGCTCAGCCCGGATGTTTAACCTCATATCTATTGATCATAAAGGAAGTTTGAAAAATGTGAAAATGGCCCCAAGAAGGGAAAATAATGATGCAAAATATCAAAGTTTGAAAGTCAAAATGTTCAAAAGCAGCCACGAAATTCTTTGAAATGGTGGAAGACAAGCGAAAAAGGACGACTTGTCCATTTTTGGAAAAGGTCATCAATCATTTTGCAAGCTCATCCTCACTTCCTGTGTGACTCACGTTCACTTCCTGTCAAGCGTTTCCGCTCCAGGCAGCAACTTTTCTGTTGCTGCTGCTGACGACGACGACGTTAATGCGGCACGAGGGTCCGGAATGGGCCCGATTGTCGGGCTTCCCGTGCGGCGCCGATGGCCGCTCGCTGCTTGCGCGCTTGATGCTTGATTTGTAGGCCGATTTGTTCCTTTTATTCCTCCCCCCATCCGCATCCCCACCCCCTCCCGGCTGTGCACCAGGCGCTCCCCTCGCCTCCCCGATCCTCCCCCAGGACAATCCGTCGTGAATCGCATTACGGCCATTTCCCCATTCTGGAGGTGCACCAGCAGCCCCAGCAGAAATCAAATATTTATCACGTTGTATTAACCCCCACCGTTGGCCCACCGTTGCCCCCCCCCCCCCCCCCCACACACACACACACAGACACAGACACCACCACAACCACCCGCTACACGGCGAATTCATTATCCTATTAGGCCATTGCTCAGCCGCTGCGGCCGGCGCGCAAAACAGATGAGCGTACATGACAATACATGCTGGCCTACACACATACACGCCTCGCGGATAGCTGCTGTTGCTGCTGCTTGTCGGTCAGGTACTTTCACGATCCAAAATCCCTAAAGTGTCTCAGGTTATTGGACTAAAATGGAAAATGAAGATCCTACCTGATTTTTCGACTTCAAGTCCGGCATTTTTTGGATCGTACGGTCGAGCTAAATTGGGCTAACGCCATCGTTGTCGAGATCCAGAGAGAAAATTACTTTTCTTCAGACAAATACTGGCCCAAATCGAGGTTTAGACCCGACCTAGAGAAAGCCTATGATAGAGGACCAAGAGAGGAACTGTGGTACTGCATGCGCAAGTCTGGTGTGGCGGAGAAATATGTAAGAATAGTGCAGGGCATGGATGAGGGCAGCAGAACAGCGGTGAGGTGTGCCGTGGAGGTGGGACTGCATCAGGGATCCGCGCTGAGACCCTTCCTGTTTGCGGTAGTAATGGATGGGCTGACAGATGAGGTTAGACCATGATATTCGCAGATGATATTGTGATCCAGAGTGAAAGCAGGTGGAGGAACAATTAGAAAGATGGAGGCACGCACTGGAAAGGAGAGGAATGAAGATTAGCCGAAGTAAAACAGAGCACATGTGCGTGAATGAGAGGGGCGGAGGGGGAAGAGTGAGGCTCAAGGGAGAAGAGATGCCGAGGGTGGACGACTTCAAATATTTGGGGTCAACGATCCAGAGCAGTGGTGAGTGTGGTAAGGAAGTGAAGAAACGGGTCCAAGCCGGGTGGAAGAGTTGGCGAAAGGTGTCTGGTGTTCTATGTGACAGAAGAGTCTCCGCTAGGATGAAGACGGGCAAAGTTTATAAAATAGTGGTGTGACCGACCGGCCACGATGGACGGATTAGAGACGGTGGCACTGAAGAGACAACAGGAAGCAGAACTGGAGATGTTGAGGTTCTCGCTCGGAGTGAGCAGGTTTGATAGGGTTAGAAATGAGCTCATTAGAGGGAGGGACAGCCAAAGTTGGAGGTTTTGGAGACGAGGTGAGAGAGAGAGAGAGAGAGAGAGAGAGCAGACTCGGATGGTTTGGACATGTCCGGAGGCGAGAGAGGGAGGAAATCGGTAGGAGGATGGCAAGGATGGAGCTACCAGGGAAGAGAGCGAGCGAGCGAGACAGAGGAAGACCAAAGAAAAAGGTTTTTTGGATGTTGTGAGGGAAGACATGGCGACATTTGGGTGTTAGAGAGGAAGATGGACGACACGGGTCTTCGACGGAAAAAGATGACACGCTGTGGCGACCCCGAACCGGACAAGTCGAAAGGAAAAGAAGAAATGCAGTCGGCTATTTTACTGGACATTTTTCCTGATTTGTAACAACGGAGTTAGTCCACTTTGGTTCTAAGTAGCTCACTTTTTGCTCCCGATTGAGGTTTACATCTATTTTTTTAAATATATTTGCTCTATTGACTTTAAGCAATAAGAAATACGAAATGATCCTAATTGGACTGATTTCCTGGAAACTTGACAGGTTATAAAAATTCAGCCAACGGAGCTTTTTTGTCTCAGCAGCGCATAATTTGGTCGGCGTGGCCATCGTGAGACGTCCCACAAAAAATGTCTCAAGAAGCCATCTTGAAAAGACGCAGAGAGTCCACCATTTTTTCCAAAAATGTTTTTTGTTCTTTTCCAAGCTTTTGTCATTTTGCGGACATTTTAGTATCATGTCCAGCTCTCTGATCAGGCCCCAAAGCGAATTTGACCTCACTCCGACTCGGAGATGAATATTTCCCTGAAGTGATTGTGACATCTGTCGGTGCTCGGACGCTGTTCTTTCTTTTCAAATCTTCCTCGTTAGCATGTAGCTAGCGCGGGAGCTAACGTGGCGGCGTTGAGGACGGCTTCATGTAAATATTTTGACTCGTTGACTTTGGAGATAACTTTGACTTTTACGAGGCAATATTTCCTGGCACGTGAGATGAACATTGCACTTAAAAGTCCACCATTTCATGATTTGCTCCGGCTCAATAAAAGCACCACTTTACTGCCACCGTAAATCACAAAAAAAAAAAAAAACATGCCGGCTGCTGTTAATCTCACACATAGAGCGACCGTCTATAAAAACAACAACACACACACCCAAAAAAAAAAAAAAAAAAAAAAAAGACGAGAAGAGACAAGAGGTCCTTTGCGCCGGAATACCTTAAATGTCATAAATGTGAGATTGGGCTGTTAATTTGATGCATTAGGCGTCCGATTTTGTTATAAATAATTGTTTATTTCTGCAATAAGACCTCCCGATACGTACTTGCCAAGCGTCCAATCAAATTGAGGCTCATTAACGGCGCAGATAAATTTGTTTTACACGTCGCAGTCATTAAAAGGAAGCAATTAAACGTGCAAATAGCTGCTTGGACTTTTTATTTTTACACGCGTCCGAATTATAACAAGCGCCATCGACATTTTTTTCACGGCTTTGCAGGGACGTCATTTTTGCTTCTACTCAGCTTTACGCTGCCCCCTAAAGGTCCGGAGGGTGAAATATTTCACAAATGGGGACGGGTGAATGGGCGGCACGGTGGATCAGCTGCTAAAGCCTCGCAGTTCTGAGGTCCCCCCGGGTTCTATCCCGGACCCGCCTGTGCGGAGTTTGCTTGTTCTCCCCGTGCCTGCGTGGGTTTCCTCCGGGCACTCCGGTTTCCTCCCACATCACAAAAAAAACAAACAAACAAAAAAAAAAAAAACATGCAACATTTATTGGACACTCTAAATTGCCCCGTCGGTGTGATTGTGAGTGCGACTGTTGTCCGTCTCGATGACCAGTTCAGGGTGCACCCCGCCTCCTGTCCGTTGGCAGCTGGGATAGGCTCCAACACTCCCCGCGACCCTCCTGAGGATAAGCGGCAAAAGAAAATGTGCCTGCCAAAGCTAGTTCCACTTAATAAAATGAAATTTGGTAGGCGATCACGAGGAGACGCACAAAAAATAGCCTCGGGAAGCCGTGTCTGAAAACCATTTGGGGGTCAACTCCAGACCACGTAGTGAGTAGAACACGGGTCAGGTTTTTCTCTGGCCAAGCCCAAAGAACAAAAATGCAAGGATCCATTGCGCCTGCTGCTGTCGTCCTCGCAGCCGGGCCAGAAAAAGAAGAATCACGCCGGAGAGGCTGGGAAATCGCATCAACGGCCACAATAAAGCCGACGTTGGAAGGAAGGAAAATGACCCGCGTGGGGGGGGGGGGGGGGGGGGGTCTGGCTGGCTGGGTCATGTTTGGTTAGTCCTGCGCTGACATACATCGATACTCGTTGCCTGCAAAAGGCGGGGGGAAATGGAAGTGCGACCTTTTTTCATTCACTTTACTCCATCATTACTAATAAGTACTCAGAAATGTAGTGTTAACTCACACGAATAAACAACACCCGATTAAAGTTTCCTGTTATTGGTCATTTTCTTCATGCTTAATCATTTTAAACATTGTTTTGCACGCACATAGTGAGAGCGTGACAGATTCACCAAAAAGAATAATAATAATATACAATTACTTTAATCCTCATGCCTGTAAAAAAAAAAGAAAAAAAATCCATCACAAAACATGATAATTTACACATCAATTTAAAAATAATGATACCATGAAATTTGGGAAACATTGCATCTCCAAAATAATGACTTTTCTGAAAACAGCGATGTATTTTCAACACTTCAGGTTCATCCAATATTTGTATTTGGAACTCACACAGATCAATTTGTGGACAAAAATATACAAAATTGACCACGTTTGCACATGTAGGCTGCCAGACGAGTTCTAATTATTTTACTATAATTAAGAAAATGTATCGTTGGTCGTTTCAAAATGTATTCGAATTTTTATTAGTAATATAATTCCAAAATATTAACCCAAAACAAAACGTGAGGAAAAAAACTACAAATAGATTTGGAATGGAAGGCGGGCATTTTACCGCGAGTTGAGACTGCCATCTGGTGGTGCTCATTGGAACAGCAGCACGATCGAGGAGACGTTCCGCTGGGTTTGATTGGATTTTTTGATTGCATTGAAATCAAAGTCGTGCGTGTTTCCACAGATGTCAGTCATGCCAGTTCGATTATTTGTTGCTCATCGGTGCACGTCACTGTAGTTCGTATTTCGTGTGGCTTGAAATGAAGAAGAAGAAGAAAAACGTTATCAAGCAAGCGTGAACTGATACGCTGCACTCAAGTCTGACGTTAATAGCACAATAGAAATAAGCCGCTTTTGCGCCACCATCTTTTTTTCTTAGCCCGGGGCGAGGGCCTAACGCGCCACGTGAGGAGCTTTACGAGCCGTCAGCTGCGATCGGATGGCGGGCGACGTCTAGATGAGCGACGCCGCCGCCCTGCTGACGGAGATGAAAGGCAAACAGAAGGTTCGACGTCATCTGCGGCCCTGGAGCCATCACACGGGGGGTAAAAAATAGCAGAGTGGATGATTTGTACAACTTTTGGACAGGTTTTTACATTTCTACACAGCGTTTGACATCGTGGCCTTTATTTACATCTGCGGAGGGAGCTCAGACCAGGTTTCAGTGATTTCAGTCATGGCCAATCAGAGCGGCTCCTCTCTTTCCCTTTAAATGAGGCGCCTTGTCGGAGACATCCGTGCGAAGAGGACGACGCGTAATCACGGCGATCCATCCTCGAGCGGTTCCCTCGTTGACCGGCCCGAGTAGTACCTGACAATGTACCCCGCCGGACTACAAAACGGGAACTGAAATGTCTGCAGACCTTACATGTACTGCTTCTATTCCCGTTTCTTTGCCCCCACACCTGAGATGATTTTTTTAAATATAATAATAATAAAGACCCAAATTCCAATGACGTTCCGACTCAGCAAAACAGAATACAATGATGTGCAAATCCTTTTCAACCTACATTAAAGACAAAATATTGAACGTTCAAAATGAGAAACTTGATTGCTGTAGTGCAAATAAGTCACGTTCATTTGTTTTTAACACGTTCCCAAAAGGCGGCGCGGTGGATCAGCTGGATGCGAGTTCTGAGGTCCCGGATTCACTCCCGGACCCGCCTGTGTGGAGTTTGCCGGTTTCCTCCCGCATCCCCAAAACATGCAACATTAATCGGACACTCTAAATTGCCCGTAGGTGTGATTCTGAGTGCGGCTGTTTGTCTGGACGCGACCTGCGATTGGCTGGCGACCACTTCAGGGTGTATCCCGCCTCCTGACCGTTGACGGCTGGGATCGTCTCCGCGAACCTCGTGAGGATAAGCGGCAAAGGAAATGAATGAATGGACGTTCCCAAAAAGCGGGGACAGGGCCTTGTTTACCACCTTTAATTGAGGCATAAATGAATCAACTTTTGGGAAGTGAGTTCATGAAAGCTTCAATGTGGAATTTTTTTTTTTTTTTCCCATTCTTGTTTGGTGTTTGCGTTTGAAAACGCCCCACTCATTTCCAAAGGGAGACAGGTCTGGACTGATCGGCCGGTATGACGGTTTGAACGCTCCCGGTGCCGAAAAGTCTCCTTGCGATTAACGCGCATGTGCGTATATTCTGTAAACTTCCGGCTAGTCTGAAACGTCCCCATCCATGCTTCGACATGTGCCATTCACTGAAGTTGCACTACAATTTGCATTCTCTTGCTGAAATATGCAGGGACATCATACGCTATGCCCGAATGTTATCATTACTATTATTATTATTACTGTCGTTTTTAATATTGAATACATTTTTTTTTCACTTTCCATCACAACGAACGAACGAATAATCGCTGGCCCCTGAAGGCACCATCAGCGGATCACTTGCCGGCTAGCCCGTCCAATCGCCGGTCTGCTTTTTGATCACCTGACCTCTGAAAGTCACGTGACCCCAGCCTCCATCCTCGCCATTTTGCAACGTGAGCCACAAATACACACACACACACACACACACACAGAAGACACTTTTTTTTTTTTTTTTTTTTTTTTTAATGTATGACTGACGAATAAAACTAACGTGTGCGCTTGCATGTTTCGAGGACAAAGAGCGCGGCGACTCGGTGAGTGTATGTTTAAATTGCAAGTAAAAGTGTAGTCATGTTTTGGTCACACATTAACGGCGTGTTAACTTAAAAGTTGGCATCTTCCGGCGGGCTGTACCACGCTCGTGCGCTGCTTCTAGCCGCCTAGCTAACTGATGCTAGCCGGTCCAAACTTCACATTTTACCCCTGGCGTTCGGTTTGTGACACCAACACGTCGTCAAGCCGCTGAACACGACCGCGGAACACACTTCCCCGCTGGATAAATTTTTTTCGCGGTTTGCGGCGTGTTTTCACGCGAATTCCACAAATGGAAAGGGAAGGGGTGACATATTTTTAGATGCGGCCGAGCAGGTGTTCACTGGAGGCTGCTCGGGCCTTAGAGTCCATCAAGAATTGTCTTTTGAAACACTTCATCCTTTTGGCCTGGTCAATATATGAATGGCCGAGGGTGTTCCCGTTGTTGTGTGCATTCCACACGCGTGAATCACCCCGCAAAGCAGAAGTGGTCAGAAAAGAGGAAGGTGATTTATGGAGTTGGGAAAGATGAAAGGAATGACACTTGTGCTCATTTCCCTGGCAAATGTCAACAAAAGCGTGTCTTCACGTGTCGAGGAAACTCTCAATTAGCACTAACGCCGATTATCACCACACTTTCCCCTTCGCGTAGATCGATAACGCTGTCACAAGTCAGTGTTTAACGTTGGTATTGATTTAAGGCCCGTTTAGTTGACATTTGACACAATTTCACAGCACAGCGCCTTTCAAAAAACATCACCAAGTGCCAATACTAAAATACTGATTTAAAAAAAAAAAAAAAAAGCCATTTGCAAATGAAAAAAGTTCATCCTCTCATTCTTGGTCAGCAGAAGTCTGCCAGAAGAGGTCTTTTTGTTGTCGTTGTTGGATGCCCCTAAAAAAAAATATTGACCATCAGGTGATTTCACTGACCAGCTGTCAGTATACGACCAGAGTGATATTAATTCACGTCTGAAGCATTCATCGTTACTCTTACGGAAGTGTGTTTGCACGTGCTTTATATTTCGCATATTGACCTTCATGGCATCATTTATTACAATTTTTACAGTCGAAGTTACAAGCTTCTCGAAGGAAGAGTCTAATTATATGGTGGGCGTTTGCTAATTTTGTCGGCATTGTGAACCGGTAATCCAGCCTCCATTTTATTATAATTCATACATTTCATAGAGAAAGTTTTGCCACTTGACATGTAGGAGATGCACTTGTTCACTTGGACATATTTTAGCGTCCTAGGATGTGTTCACATTTCATTTGTCACGTGTCAGGTCATGGAGGACTTCAACAACGTCGCTGTGCTCATCGCCGCCGCCGCCGCCTCTTCGTCTGCGCCGTTGTCGGAAGCCCACGAGCAGGAGGGCGTCCCGGACGCCGCCAGTCGCAAGCCGGACGCCGACTCCCTCATCCAAGTCATCGAGAAGCTGAGTAAAATTGTGGAGAAGCGACCGCAGCGTCGCTGCACCCTGATGGGACACAAGAGGGTCCAGGCGAGAGCCGGAGGAGGAGGTTCCCCCTACAAGAAGCTGAGCGTGGAGCATATGGACGGCGACTTCAACAACAACGGCGGCGAGCGCAAACGCGCGGTGACGTGCTACCAATGCAGCCTGTGCCCGTATCTGTCGCCCGAGCTGGCGCTGCTCAAGGACCACCTGAAGCAGCACAACGAGCACAACCAGGACTTGATCCTCATGTGCTCGGAGTGTCGCTTCAGCTCCCGAGACCAAGCGCAGCTGGAGGAGCACGTCAGGATGCACCTGGAGAGCGGCGCCGATGCCGACGGGGGCGAGAACAGAGCCGGGGGGGACGCCGACGCCGACACGGTGGGCTCGGAGGTATCCCAGTGTAACGTTTGCGTCATGATGATGTTAATAATCACAATAGTTGTTGTCACTATCATTGGACCACTAAGAAGCAGATTAAGATTAAGCTAAGTCCGTTCAGTGTTTTGTCATTTGAACGTTTACGAACCGTCGATCGGGTTGACCGACGGACTTGCATCACTGTTGCATCACCAAATTTCCAAAGCTTCAATCACAAATATCCTTCACAATCTGCCACACTTTTGTTGTCATTAGCTGAATTTTGATCTTCAATGTTCCGAACGTTTGCTCCGTAGCGTGAGGGCGACGCTGAGCGGCATCAGCAAAAGAAGAAAAAGAAGTGGTACGTTTACGAGGAGTACGGCCTGTACCGCTGCCTGATCTGCAGCTACGTGTGCAGCCAGCAGCGTATGCTCAAGACGCACGCCTGGAAGCACGCCGGCCTCCTCGACTGCTCCTACCCCGTTTTCGAAGAGGACGAGGAGAAAGCCACCTCGGCGCTCCCTTCGGAGCCCGCCGGCCGAGAGGCCGAGTCCCAGATCGCCTCCGCCGCCTTCAAGCAGCGCGCGCCGCTGCCAGACGAGTCCACACCGAGTCCGGCCCGCGGCGCCAAAGAGGACCAAAGCCAGTTGGACGTCAAGGAGCTGAGCCCCGAGGAGTCTGGGATGGAGGTGCAAGTCACCGCGGAGGGCGATGCCGACGCGGCGTCCGTGGCCGACAGCCTGCTGACGTCGGCGCAGAAGATCATCAACAGGTGACGGCTAGCAATCGCGCTCATCCTTCCATATTTGCGGGTCACATATTTACGACCTTCTTTAAACGCCACATCAACATCCCAAGTTGGAATATTTCTTCCTTGAAACTGTATTCATCTATTGCATAAAGTTTAGGGGGTTTTTTTTGTACATCCACTCCACCATTTCCTAAATATAACAAATTCCACAATGAAAGCATTTATTATAAAGCTTCCGATCAGCATTGGTGTAACACATCCTGTCATAGCGCAGACCTTCAGAATAAATGCATGCGGGATGATAAAACCATTTTTACCAGGGATGGGCCGTCATGGGGGAAAAAAAAAAAAAAAATGACAATCGCGATTATGTTGATTAATCAACATTGATTCACTGATTTTTAAAACTTTGTGTTTGTTCAAATGCCAAAAACATAATGTTAAATATACCTTGAAAGAACAACCAGAAAATAAGTTGCTTCCAAATCAAACATTAAAATAAGAGCAATAAACAAAAAGAAACTCCGTTTGCCTCTTATGGGCAGTGTGGTGCTGGCATGGAGATTAACGGACTACATTGAGCTAAGAAGAGCAGAAGAAGAAGCGTGTCATTGAACATCATCAATACATCTATTATTATTCCTAAATCAGGAAACAGTATATTTCTGTGAGTGTTGTTATATTACCTGTCTATGTGTTACTTTGCAATTTGACGGTAAATCTCTCCTATAACTTCAAATGCTAATTTTTTTTTAGTTGAGTTTGGTGCTCGTGTTAACCTGCTAATGTTAAAGAAAAAAATGCAGACTTATATTCAAGTATAGAATAAAATTGTTTTTTTTTTTTTTTTGTTTGCATTAAATTCCAACTGGGGGTGTCAAACAATAATTTAAAGCACATTCAGTGGGGGCGGGGAGAACAACGTCGGTTCACCTCGCAGCAACTTCGATACGCGCACGTTCTATTCGGCAAAATGGTTGTTTTTCTTCTAATATTCTGTTTGTATGACAGCAAAACTTAAATTTATCGTCCCTTCCTAAACTCACCATACGTTCTCGGGCACGTTTAATAACAAAGCACCAAATAGTTTGAAGTGGGACCACGAAAGGAAGTGCGTCCAAACCATAACGCTGGCTCGTAGGTTCAGCAGCAGTTTGGCGTTGGATTAAGTTTTTTTGACGAGTTCGTGGTCGCTATTGAGAGGAAAATGAAGTCCCCGGTGGAGGTCCAGAACCAAAGCGCACAACCCAATTCTGCGGTATTCTCTCGTCAACAGCGACCCCAACAGCGCGGGTCACATCAACGTCATCGTCGAGCGTCTGCCTTCCGCCGAAGATGGCGTCATGGCCCCGGCGCCGCTGCTGCTCGACCCGGAAGTGGACGCCGGCCAGAGCTTACTGGGCGTTCCAGAGGAGGAGCACGCGCGGAGCGCCGACCCTCCTCGAGACGAGAACGTTCCGCCGGCGGGACGCAAGAGGACTCACTCGGAGTCGCTACGCCTTCACTCGTTGGCTGCCGAGGTCCTGGTCGCCATGCCCATGAGGACCCCGGAGCTCAAACCGGAGGCGGCGTCCGCGGTGGAGCGTCGCGGAAACGCCGACGAGGGCTCGGGGTTCCTGCACAAGTATGGAAAGTATGGAATTTGTTTTTATACATTTCGAGATGGCTACTATGTTTTTTTTTTTTTTTTTTTTTTTCCCCCGGACCCTAATCACCAGACTTTAGTAAAGATGATACTTATTGAAAAATTTGAGCCGTACGAAAAATCCATAATACCAACCGACTGTGGCCCTCGCGCAGGAACCCCGAGGGTCCCGTCGGCGCCGCCGCCGCCAACGCCGGCATCAGCTCATCCCTGCTCACAGTCATCGAGCGTCTCCGCGAGCGTTCGGACCAGGACGCCTCCGACGAGGACATCCTCAAGGAGCTGCAGGACAACGCCAACGCCGTCCCGGAGGACCCGGGGGCCTCGCCCGACGGGGGTCTGGTGGACTTCGTGGCCGGCAGCGAGCGGCCGTACCGCTGCCGGCTGTGTCGCTACAGCAGCGGCAACAAGGGCTACGTCAAGCAGCACCTGCGGGTGCACCGCCGGCGCCAGCCGTACCAGTGCCCCATCTGCGAGCACGTCGCCGCCGACAGTCAGGACCTGGAGACTCATATGATCCACCACTGCAAGACCAGGACGTACCAGTGCGAGACGTGCTCACAGGCCTTCCACTACAAGGTGAGCAACTCAAATCGGAGCCACCGTAGGATGAAATGAGCTTCGTTCCGCTCGTACTTTTGATATATGATTGCTGAATACGCGCAAAGACTGTGAACAGCCTCTGCGCCATTTGCCTCAAATGAAGTCGAGTGACACGCTCGTGCATCCTGGCGCGAGTCGGCCCTACTTAGCGAAATGTTGTAACGCCTTCTTTGAATGACTTCATTTTTAGGACAAGGCTCATTTGTACTACTCCAGCTACTGCAAGCCACGCCTGCAACCTGAAATTGCATCTTCACGCGATGCCACAACTTCCCCAACTTGTTTTATTTACATTCCCGTGGATTTTGTTGTTTAGGCTACGATAATCAGTGGGAAAACTTCAGTCTTGTGGGGTCTGTAACTCCGGTGGGGGGAGTTAAGCCTGTTTTCTAATGGCTGTCGTGAGAGTTAGAGGTTAAATCTGTGACAACTGTTTGTTATATGGACCTTCACACAGCACCAAGCACAGCGGAGGCATCGAAGACATGGCCGCCACGCGGAAGCCTCTTAGCCCGTGAGCTAGCAAACGGCTGTCGTCTTTCATAGTCCGCGACGCCTGGGTGGGATGTGTCCCAGCGCCCCCCCGTCGTCGGGTGTACGCACGCCCTTAGACGTGCCAACATATTTGCGGCACGGTTGGAAGTCGCACGGCGCGTTTTCAGCGACACACCCATGTCGTCGGAGTTCTAAGAGACTGTATTGATTATTAACCGAGTGTCATTTCGTGTCGGCGGCACGGTGGGTCAGCTGGAAAGCGTTGGCCGCACAGTTCTGACAACCCGGGTTTGATCCCGGCCCCGCCTGTGTGGAGTTTGCATGTTCTCCCCGTGCCTGCGTGGCTTTTCTCCGGGTGGGCGCTCCGCTTTCCTCCCGCATCCCGGAGAACGTGCAACATTAATTGGTCACTCTAAATTGCCACCGAGGCGCAATGGTGAGTGCGACTGTTTGTGTCGATGTGCCCTGCGATTGGCTGGCGACCAGTTCAGGGTGTAGCCCGCCTCCTGGCCGTTGACAGCTAGGATAAGCTCCAGCACTCCCCACGACCCTTGTGAGGATAAGCGGCTAAGAAAATGGGTGGATTGAAGTGATACATTTCCTATTGCAAGTAAGAAAAAAAATACAGATGGAGTGAATTTTTATGTTTGTAATATCACCAGCTGAAAAATGTGGCTGTTTTTCTCGTTTTAGCAAAAGTCCTTATGAAATTCTCACGACTCAAGTTTTCAAACTGAAGTTTCCATTTTGTATTTTTTTTTTTTTTTTTTTTTTCCCCCTTAAGAAGTCTGCCTTTTTCGTCTTAATTTTTCTTTTAAAAGGCAACAACAGTGAATCCCTTTCTGATCATTGCCCCAATCTGAAGTTTTCTTTTTAGGGAACGTTCATTCAAGTTTTAAAATTAGCTTCCTGATTCGCGGTGGTGAATTTGATACAAGGAAGTAAATCAAAATTCAGACGTCTTCATTTGCGCTTGTTTGTGTTTGGTGGTCCAGACTCAGTTAAGAAGTCACGAGCAGGAGCATCACAGCTCGGTCGGCGCGGACGCGGATGAAACGGCGGCGGCGGCGGAAGCCGAACGCGACGCGGACGAAGGTGAGGACCTCTGACCTCTCGGCGTGGAAGTACTCGTGCGTGGTCGTGACTTTCTCTTGACAGAAGGCGTCCTTCACAAGACGTTCAAGTGCGACGTGTGCGACTACACCAGCGCCACCTACGTGGGCGTCAGGAACCACAGACGCATTCACAACTCGGATAAACCTTACCGGTAAGGCCGCCGGGGCTGCACGGCAAAAATAAACATAAAATCACACAAATGAGTCAATTGAGGGGCAAAGTCGGTTTTTAAACCACATTTTCGATTCAGTTTATGATGGTGCAAAGTCAATGAATCTTTCCGCGGTGTCAAGAGAAAGCCAAAAGGAACTTGCGTCAGCCTGGTTAAACCTTAAATATGTGGAGCCAAGTAGTAGGACACCTGAAATCAAGTGTTTCAATACTTTTGTTTACACCCTTTAAGGTTAAATCTGTACGGAGTAAATTAACTCCATGCTTTTCTTTGACAAAAGAGGAAGTTCAATGACAGAGGAAATATATATAAAAAAAAGCAATACCTCAGTGGACGAGCCGTGATTTGAGTATGGAAAAGCCGAGAAGAGTAACATGTGGTCTAATTGGGTTCAGTTTTGGTGCGCAAATTATTCTTTATTATTATTATAATGTGCGTACTTGACTTGGAATTTGAGAGTCTCTTCTGTGCACTTTTGCGCTATACTTGTTGTCCACTAGGTGGGAGTAGCGTCCTATCCAAGCTGTGCTTTTGTTGCAGGAAGGGCAAATATTTCCACTTATATACAAACGAAGCACAACAAGGTCACATTTTCTTTGCTTTCTCTCTTTCTGCATCACGTTTGCTTATCTTATGTTAAAATGATAACGTGGAGGACTGGATATAAAAGTGTTGTAAAAGGTTCCTGAGCTGGTGAAAAAGTGTTTTGTACTGTTTGTAGTTGGACTCTGCACCTCCTTTCAGTCGCTTTGTTTGGTATGTGTAAATGGACGACATTTTGCAAACAGTACTTGACTTTGACACGTCAAAAAAAAAAATGCTAATAGAAATACTGAATATGGAAAAAAAAGTCATGCAGATAAAATGCTCTGGTATTACCTGCTGAATAACATCTTGCGTCAAAAAAATTCTTTCATATTGTCAAATGTTTTTCCTGAAAAAAAAAAAAAAAAAAATTCTTCATAATTTGCAAAAATAAAATTCTCTTCTTAAAAGACCATACTTGAGTTCAGGAATGTTTTTTTTTTTTTTTTTCCCCTGGCGAAATACTTGAGCCTTATTTTGCCATGGCATATTTGATAGCTGTGAAGCAATGCTTTTAAGTAATATCAATATGGGATATGTAAAGAAGCGCACTCTTGTCAGTCAGTCAGTCCTACGCAAAGCGGGACTTGTAGTATGAATTGAATACGGCGTATTTGTGGTGCAGTAAGTTCCCCCGAAACGCGATGCATTGATGACTTTGATACTGCGCAGATGCTGCAACTGTGACTTTGCCACCACCAACATGAACAGCCTGAAGAGTCACATGAGGAAACATCCTCAGGAGCAGCAGGCCGTGCAGCTCCTCGAGCAGTACAGGTGAGGACGACGACGCCCCCACCCTCCGGCGAGCTCTCTGACAACCTTTGCCCCCGGCGGTCAGGTGCTCGCTGTGCGGCTACGTGTGCAGCCACCCGCCGTCCCTCAAGTCGCACATGTGGAAGCACGCCGGAGACCAGAACTACAACTACGAGCAGGTCAACAAGGCCATCAACGAGGCCATCTCGCAGAGCAGCCGGTAAGTGCAAAACATTCCTCACGACAATCGCAGAGGCGGTCACGCAATCTACGGCTGCTCTCGCCAGTTACCACTTCGACCTCCGCCTTCCTTGCACAACGAAAGGAAATAAAAAAAAATGTCCCTGAGCGCAATTAATGCCATTATTTCGTCCCCAAGCGCAAGTTAGGCGCACCGGCACGTGGACGTGCGTCATCCTCCTCTCATCAGTTAACATATTCGTTGCCAGCCATTCTAATCTGGAGCAATTTTGCCCATCTGTCAAAAAGACCAGGCACATATTACAAGGTTGGTCCCTCCAACAAAATGGTTTCTGACCAAAATCAGAAAATATTAAAAAGACTGAGAGGGCTTTTGATGGCAAAATGGTTTACACACGTACAACCAAGAAGACTCGCCACATGACTCCCGTTCGGTGTGAGTGGCTTTTTTTTTTGTGTGTGTGTATTCCGTACAACATTTACTCCACGATCTACGACAGACTTTCTACTAGCTGTAGCGCCCCCTACCGTTTATACCATGTACACACGATGAATTCAGTTTGACTGAGGTGTGTAAACTACTCAGACGTTATGCATTTACCTTACCGTACCTTGCCCAGTCGAATTAAACAACCAAATGAAATAATTTGCCAAATGTGTTGAAAATAGTAAAGTGTGAGTATTATTTATTCATTTTGTTCAGAGCTCCCGCAAAGGCGTCGATGGGGGCGGAGACGCTAACATCATCCTCGCAGGACACCGCCAAGGTCCTGGCGGAACAACCTCTGGAAGCCCCCGTCGGGGTCCCCAAATCCAGCCCGGGCCCCTCCTCCCCCCAAAGAAGTTCGCCATCACCGTCACCGGTCCAGGTCCAGGTCCAGGTCCAGGTCCCGCCGCCCGGTGGCGGAGTGGAGTACTGCGTGCTGCTCTTCTGCTGCTGCATCTGCGGCCTGGAGTCGCCGAGCAAGGAACGACTGATGGAGCACATGAAGGAGCACGAGGGAGACCTCATCAGCATCATACTCAACAACAAGGATGCGCACGCGTACACGCAGGCAGCACAGTAAGCCCCCCGTGAACCCCCCCAAGGAATGGCTAGAATATTTCACACGCTCTTTTACCTCAATGGTTGCGCTTATCTTCTAAGTCCTGTCAGCTCCAATTTTACAGCAAGAAGACGCAGTCCAACGGAGACCTCCGCCAAGGTCAGCCAAGAACAATTTGCTTCGTGTTCAAATCTTCGTTACCTGAACATATCTATATTGTTGTTAGTTTGTTTGTTTGTTTTTCACAATTAAAATATGGTTGGGTTTCATTTACACTAAGCTTGTAAACTAGTTACGACTAAAATGATCTGATAGTCAAGTGAACAAAACTTGAGGATGCTTAAACTCTGTCAAGCAGTTGACGTTGTTGCTTGTTCTTCTCTTTTGTTCCACAAAGTTCCTCCTGAATTTTTTTTTTTTTTTTTGCAAACGATCACTTTTCACACACATTTCTGCTTCGAGATGTTTTGCTAATAAACGTGTTTTTTTTTTTTTTTTTCTAGCGAGCTAAGCTAAATCAAAGCTTCAATGTGCACCAAAGTTCATCCGGACATGAAGATTGAACCAAAGTTGTATTTTGATCATATTTCTCACTTCAAATGCAGTTAATAGTTACGCTTGAGCCGAGGGTTATGATTATTCTCGGAACAACATTTGCTACAAAGACAGTTCAGTGAACGACAGAGATGTGAATTATTTTTTTTTAATTAATATGATGCAATAATTCTTTTTCTCATGAAATCAGACTTCATTCTCTTGAAAAAAAAAAAAACCCTTCATGTAAGATATAATTATCGTCAAACTATATTGCTATAAGATTTCATTTTTTATTGCCAAAATAGTAACCCCAGCCGAAACGATGCCCCATCTGAATCCTCCTCATCCGCTGCTTTCATACTTTATGCATGCAATTATTTTTACATTAAGAGCGCTCTTTGCTTAGCAAACTGACTCGGAATTTTTGTCATAATTTAATAATAATAGTAGCAATTGAATTTGATACTTTTAGCCAGACGTGGGCACTTAACTGTTTGTTTAGTGCTATAGTAACTGATGTACTGTCAATACTCCAGTGAAGCGAAAATTGTACACTTGAAGCCACAACTTTGTGTACACTTTTCAAAACAGACAACTGACATTCTGCTGTTCAGAGGAATAATTTTTCAAACTTTGATTACGAAAATGGCTAACCTGGGAAGGCAATTCAAAGTAAAGGGGCGGAGGGGCAGTTGTTGATCAAATAGAACTTAATTTAAAAAACGGTTAACTTTTTAAAAATAAACTCCAAAAGATTTTGACTTCGTTTTTGTAGGAAAAATGCTATTTTAAAAAATGTATCGCTAATTTGTGATGACTTGGCATACTGTCAGTTCTCAAAAGACCACCACCTTCTTCTCGAACCTTCGGATGCAACTTCAATCTTCGCTCGCGCAAAATATCCATTAGGACCGTGTTATAATATGATAATAAAGCAAATGACTAGTTGTTTTCAGTTTGCGGTGACTCGCATCGCGTTTGCGGCCCAGAAGAAGTCCTGACAACGTTCACATTCTCCCATAAGACTGAAAATAGATGATATATGTAATTTTTTTTTTTTCCTGAAATATATTCAAATGCTAATCCCTGAAGTGCTGCTGGATGCACACTTGCATATTTCAGTCATCTGTGGGCACAGATTTCTAATTTTTGCCCCACCCCATCCAAATGTAACTTTTTGGCGGAGGTAACGAAAAGACAAAATGTTTCCAGCGACGTTGTGATGGAGCGCCGGTCCAAGTTCATACCTGGTTTAAACAAAGAACGTGCTGGTCCAAGGCAGCTTTTTTTTAAATAGCTACTGTCATATTTAATGTTTATTTAATAATGTGTTGACTCCTTCACATCTTGAGTTTAGGTGTTTATATGCATGTTTGTTTCACGACACTTTTAAAACAAAAAAGTGGATTATGATTGAGTGAAGTTGTTCGCTTTACAAGGAAAAAAAATATTTTTGAGGGGGAAAAAGGGATGTTAACAGAGGGAATCTGCTTCTCAATTTTCCCTAAATGGTGCCTAAAAACAGGAAAATGTATAGTGTCAACTTCATTTTTTATATATATATATGCATATATATTGACCCAATATGTATGGTCTATTTTTATATGTACGTAATCTTATTGGTGGCTCTTTTAAAAAGACTTTGTAGCATAAAAAAAAAAAGAGGGAGGAAAACACCGACTGCTGTGCCCGCTAACACAAAACCAAATGACAATAAAACGTGTCGTCACATCATCGCTGCGTTGTTTCATTTGAAGAATTGCACGTTTTTGCTTCTGAATCAAGTGAGATTTTTCTAAATGTTCGTCAGGTTGACACGCGGTACCTTACAATTGATACTTTTTAGATGCAACATCCATCAAGCTCCGTTTTCTACCACTGAGCTATCTGAGGTCGCTTCCAACAGGGACGCCGAGACTTCCCTCCCACTAGCCAGGTCTTCCTGAGTCGTCCCCCGGTTCCGCTTCAGGTGGGACGTCGTCGGGGAGGCGTCCGGATCAGGTGGCCCGGACACCTCACCCGGGTCCTCTCGATGCGGAGGAGCAGCGGCTCTACTCTGAGCCCCTTGCGGATGACTGTGCTTGTCGGCCTTTCCCGACTGCTCCGTACCCACCGGACACGTTTTGGGGCTTTCACGCGACGTGATTTCATAAAAGTCAACGCAGTTAACGCTGATGCCAATAACGCAGAAATGTGCACAATGGCCTTCTTCAGCCCAACATGTCGGGGACGCGATGTTGTCGGCGCCTCGCGGTGGGGAAGCCTCGTCTCGTTTGTGCACTTTCGATGTGTCCAAATAATAGCGGCGAAGTGATTTTTCGCATCCGGTGGGTCATCAGGGAGAGCCCGAATCTCATTTCAGCTGTTTGTAGCGGAGAGCTCGCTCTTGTGGATTGTGGATTTCGCCAGAATTTTGTTGATTCCCCACAGCTATCCATATTTTCTAACTTTTTCTCATGCGGCTGTACTGGCAGCCGGGCTAAAGCACCAAATTTCCGAGTCTTCTGTCAATATCTGAACGTCGCTTTCTGGGATGTTTTTTTTTTTTTTTTTTTGCTGGAAGTCATCATCATGGAAATTGGAGTTAGCCCAGTGTTCCACTGCCGAATCGGGGAAAAGTGCTGAGTGCAATTATGGACGGCCACAACGTCTCTAAATTGGAACTCGTTCTTCATTTCAATTGCAGAAAACTTCCGCTTTTCTGTGAATTTGCAATTAATCATGTCCCCAAAAAAAGTTGTCAGTCTAGTTTTAGTATTCACAATTCATCAGTGTAAGGAATTGGAAATTGCATGAAAATGATTTTTTTTTTTTAATCGAGAAAACAGGAAGGAGTCGTTTTATCTCCACATGTCGCACTTTATGTTCTGAACAACTGAAATCATTCCTTCCATATGCAAATTGAAATGTGGTAAACATAATCCCATTAACTCCAACGTGTCGAAGTCAATATGCTTTTCATGTCTTTACAGGATCATTTTTTTCGCGTAAACCTCTGTCAACACGGGGACGACAACGAGGAAATGACTAAAATGAGGCAAGAATATTGACTCATAAGCTCTTAAGGCAGCTTTTCCACTCTTTTTGCTAAATCCCCACATATTCTGCTTTGCCGTGGATGCTAATTTGTGTGCGGCAAAGGGGAGCGACTGAACCTTAACTCTTCTAAAACAAGCAAACGGAACATTAAGTGGACAATAAATGTGTGCACGATCTTGGGCGACGTCACCGCCGTCTCCCAGTTGCTCAGTGATCAAATGTATCGTGGAAATCGGAATTCGCACGGTGCACGGCGGCGAGATTGGCAGAAATGACGAGAAAACGTAACGGGAGATGATTGACACCCGTCTAATATTGTAAAGCTTGCAGGAGCGCTGACGTTCCTGGATCCGTTTGTCCCGGCGTTTGTTGCTTGGCAGAATTTGCGCGGCACAGGCCTTTGTGACCCATCATGTAGCAAAGAGGGAGATTTCACGGGAACAGACAAGATTGAACAAACACTAAAAAGGTTACATCGTACCGCACAAATGTTTTTTCTCAGTGAACATGAATATTTATATTACTTTCAGCTTTATTCTACAAAGACAAAGTTGAAGGAGAGCCTGAATTCCTGTTGCTAGGTAGAATTTGTTGGGGCAAAGCCCTTGGTGCCCCACCACATCATTTCACACAGTATTTCGCAACTGCTAAAGAGATGGCAATGATGACTCTGGATTATGTCGAACATGGATTAAAAAAAAAAAACAACAATAATTTAGTTTTGCACGACTACGTCATATCATATAAAAACTGCTCATCACGGTGAACTACTGTCATAATAATGAAAACGTTAATTCAAAAGGATGAACATGAATTAATAGCACGTTTACATTACAGAGAAATGCTTTTAAGAGTATTTTATTTATTTATTTTTTTGACAAGAAAAAATATTTTTTTTTCTCGTTTTGCCAGAATTTATCTCGGTTAGTCGCTGTGCACCGGATACAGCCATGACGACAACTAATGGCAAAATAAGGTTTTGCCGCATGTAGAATGTGGTTTAAAAGCTTACGTGACCATCATTTCTGACGGCAAGGTACGTTTAAATCTTTTTAACTTTTGGACATAGTTATTTCCGATCACGAGCTGTTTGGAAAACCAATGTTTTAGAAGACCTGCACTTTGTTTTGAAGGGCGGGACCTTTCAAGATCCGGCGCGGATAGTCAATGGAAGCCCGGGCGGAGAAAAACCAGCAAAATCGAGAATGTGTTTTTTTTTTTCCGATGGCGGATCGTAGCAGAATGAAACAGCCGTGGAGCTAACCGAGCCGTGGAGAGAGGTGACGAAAGCCGCCTTGAGTGGGCATTCTTCCGGCAGAGGTTTGAACGTGAACCGTTGCTTTCCTTTGTTGACCGTGATTTATTTATTTATTTATTTATTTTTTAACTCACACAATACTGCCAAAATCACAACAAGTGTGACTTTATTTGTCATTGCAAACCACATTTGCGTTCGGGTCAGTACTGTATTGTAAATATGTATTTTAATGTAGATTTAAGTCTCGTTTATTGTCCTTTCCCCTCCCAATATGAAGCAAATATCCTCCTGTCGATCAAAATCACAAGATGGCGTCTTTGTTGACGTTTTTTTTTCGCGCATGCGTGATGGCACCTGCCCTGTGTGTCGTTCCCCCCCCCCCCCCCCCAGGGCCGCGCACCATGGCAACCCTGCGCCAGAGAAAGGGCAGCCGGGGTAAGGACCCCCCCCACACCTCCCATGCGGACTCTCAGCCTCAGCAGCGCCACCAGGCCAACTGTTGCACCCGCCATCATCATCATCGTCACCATGACGACCTCCTGCAGGGTTAGTTTTTGGTCCACACCTCGACCGTCGCTGGCGTCTGCGTGGCACTCCCCACCCCAAAAAAAGCCAAAGAACATCCATCCATCCACTTAGCCACTTATCCTCACAAGGGTCGCGGGAGTGCTGGAGCCTATCCCAGCTGTCGAGGGGCAGAAGGCGGGCGGGGTACACCCTGAACTGGTTTGCCAGCCAATCGCAGGGCACGTGGAGACAAACAGCCGCACTCACAATCACACCTAGGGCCAATTTAGGGTGTCCAATTAACGTTGCACGTGTTTGGGATGTGGGATGAAACCGGAGTACCCGGAGAAAAGTCACCCAGGCACGGGGAGAAAATGCAAACTCCGCACAGACGGGGCCCGGGATTCGAACCCGGGTCAACCAGAACCGTGAGGCCAACGCTCTACAGCTGTGCCGTACCCACACAGTACGTTTAAAGTGTCCTGTCATGTCATTAGCCAAGCCGCTTATCCTCACAAGGCTTCAGGAGAAAGGGAGACTACACCCTGAATTGGTCGCCAGTCGGTCGCAGGGCAGGTATCGACACCATCACTGAGTGGGAATCGATCCGGCCATTTATTTTCTTCGCCGCTTATCCTCACGAGGGTTGCGGGGCGTGCTGGAGCCTATCCCAGCTGTCAACGGGCAGGAGGCGGGCTACACCCTGAACTGGTCGCCAGCCAATCGCAGGGCACAATGAGACAAACAGCCGCGCTCACAATCACACCTCGGGGCAATTTAAAGTGTCCAATTAATCCCATTTAAAATGTTTATCTGAATTTGTTTTCAATAAGGAAAATATGAGCTAAATAATTTTACACCTACAGCACATATTCACTTTTATAGGCAGACCTTTTCATGTTCTAATTGCTTTTTCAACAAAATTTTACTATGTATAATGGGAAGAAGTATTAAAATTAGTACATACAGAGTACGTTTAAAAAAAAAATCTCCATATATGTAATGACATGATTCATTAATCTAGTGTGAAAAATTAAAATGAAAAAAAAAGAAAACTTTTTCTTTCATCATTTTATTCCACAATTTTTGTAATTTGTCTTTCTATATTTGGGGAAAATAAACAAATATACACTAAACATCCATTTACTGAGCCGCTTATCCTCACAAGGGTCGCGGGAGCCGATCCCAGCCATCGCGGAGGTACAAGTCAAATCCACTTTTGAGTTGTATATTGGCACCGTCGGGAAGCTGACGTACGTCCGCTCACCCCGCAGGCGATTGGTCGTGGGGGTGCATCGTGTGGACGTCGGTGGGCTGGTCGGTGTCGGTGGGTCTGGGCCTGCTGTGCTGCATGTACGTGGCCACGCTGCACGAGAACGACTTGTGGTTCTCCAACATCAAGGTAAACGGCGGATCTCTTGTCGGCTTCTTTCCGCTGTCCGGAGTCCATTTTGTCGTCAGTCATTGGTGCCGTCACCTTTCCGGAATTCACATTTTTAATATTTACGTTTTAAAGACGCACACAGTTCGTGGAGTGAATGGCAGCTGCCGAGCGAGTGTTGCTCACGACGCATTTTGTAGTTGTTGATACCTGTAAATAAACAATTTGGTATTTTGCCATCAAAAGTCCTTTGCAGACTTGTTTTTGTCAGCGCCAAATTGACAAATTTCCTCCTTTTTGGTTTTTGCTCGTACTGCTGATGACTAATGAAGGAAAAGCTATAAAAAAAAAAAAAAAAAACAGTTTTGTTTTTTTTCCTATTCAAAAAAAGGTCTTTTTAGCGCAGGGGTCGGGAACCTCTGAGGTCGAGAGAGCCATAAACGGCAAATATTTAAAAATGTAATTCCAAAAGAGCCGTCCAATATTTTCAAAACTAAATACCGAATAGTGTATTTGTGCATTTTATGTAAGACGATGAGTCTGTAAATTCATTTAAAAAAACGTTATACTGTTGCTAACCAATGATGACAAAAGTACTTTTTTGCCATGAACGCGACTTCTTTGCCGATGACTTTGTCGTCTGTTTCATACGTCATTAAATCCATCCGTTATTCGTGAACGTAGGTTGGTTTTAATGGGTTTTTTTTTGTTCCCCCTTCAAACGCGAGAAAGAATTTTCATATGCATGGGTAGAACCAAACGTTGTAAATATTCACACGTGCGTTCCGAGTTTTTCGCAATCAGGTTGAATTTTTTTTTTTTTTTTTTCCATTTCTCCCCACTTACGTGCGCTCCCCAACGATGCTTGTCGACGGAGGCTCGTCTTTCTTCTTCTTTTTCTTTCGGCTTGTCCCGTACGGGGTCGCCACAGCGTGTCATCTTTTTCCATATAAGCCTATCTCGCCCACTGTCCTCACAACATCCATCGACCTTTTCTTTGGTCTTCCTCTCGCTCTTTTGCCTGCCTTTATGTAAAAAATTTTTTTTTTTTTTTTTTTTTAATTCCGGCGTTGTCGTTACAAACCACATTGATAGGCTGCGTAGGGACATTGGTAATTATGAGTGTACCCCTTTAAGAGCGGAGGGGGGCGGCGCAAGGTCAACTCGGAAGAAGAGCGTGGTCGTTGCAAGTTGGAGAAAGTTCCGTGTGGTGCCAAAATGTTCGATGTGTTTGGCCACGCGGTCACGCGATGGACCAGAACTTCCTCGCGATCGATCGCATCGATCACCCCTGCTGTATCCAGTATGTCGTTCTGAGGGCTCTCCACCGAAAGAGCCAGGTGTGGCTCGCGAGCCATAGGTTTCCGACCCCCCCCCCCCCGCCCCCGATTCAGCGCTTACTTTGTCTCAGAACGCGGCGTCGTGCAGGTCTTGAGGAAGATCAGTCAAGATCCTCCCAATCGGCCCCTGACGGAGGAGACTCTGCTTGACGATTTGCATTTTTTCCCCCCTCCATCATCACAAGTAATAAACGCAGCTGAGCGTTTGGCCCGTCGTATCCCGCCTGTCTTTGCTTTAGTGCTTCATTTAACACAGCTGTTGCCTGTAAACATTTTTGAAACAAACACGTTTCACGTCGATTTGTGGGCTGCAGGACGCGCCTGTGTTGGTAGTCTTGCGTGAGATGGCGGCAGAGAGGACAAATGGGAATAAAAAAAAAAAAAAAGAGCTGTTATTGCACCAAAAGCCGAGTGAGATTGTTTGGGTTTGTAGCGCTGACAAAGCGTTGCCACGGCGACTGCGACTGACATCATCCCTGGCGGTGCGCCGTGTTCTGGACATGCGCACGCATGCCAAGAAGATCGTTTTTTTTTTTTTTTTTTTAAAAGACAATTATCAGACCTCCAACCGGTTTCCTTTTCCACCGGAGATGTTGACAAGTTTCACTGGCATGTCAAATCCTTCCAAAATGTGCACGAAATTCTCTTACTTTTCAGCATGAGACCCAAAAAAAAAAAAAGAAAAAGACTGCACATGTTTTTGACATTTGCGCTCACACTCTCGTAGGAGATTTCCAAGCTTTCCGAGCGGGATAACGCGGAAAAAAAGGCCTGGAAAGTTCATCAATTAATCTTAATTTTCAACTGGGATTTTCATCAGAAGTCTTTTTTTTTGTTTTTTTTTTTTTTTTTGTTCCTGACGAATGTCAACGTCTTTGGCGGGAACTTTTCATCGTCCTCCGGGAAGGACGAATCCAAAGTGATGATCTCCCCCCCCCCCCCCCCAATACGGTCGCTTCCATCTACATCGCGTTGAGTCTGAATTCATTATGTTTGATAGCGGGATTATGCAAAAGCACCTCGTTAAAATCTAGTGAACAAGAATGCAAAACTGTTCACAAGAAGTTGCATTCCTGCTCAATATTTTCAGAAAAAATTCCCATCTTTCTCCTTTTTTCTTTAAAAAAAAAAAAACAACACAAAATATCTGACAGAGCAAATAACCAATTTTAGTTGCAAACAAAATGACGAAATGTATTTGCAACTTTTGTGTCATTAAAGTCGCGACATTGTGCCAAACGCACTTGGTTTTTTTTTTGTGCAATTTGACTCAAATAATTTTTCAAACTCTGCTGCAGAATTTGCCACAAATGTTTTTTTCACTTGTTTTGCTCCCACTCTTTTCTTCACTTCATCTCAAAACAGCTCAGTGGGGTTTAAGTCAGGTGATTGTGCTCCCCCCCCCTCCCCCCCATCTTCTTAGCCGCTTATCCTCACAAGAGTCACGGGGAGTGCTCGGAGCCTACCCCAGCTGACATCAGGCAGGAGGCGGGGTACACCCTGAACTGGGTGCCAGCCAATCACAGGGCACATTCGAGACAAAAGCTGCACTCGCAATCACACCTACGGACAATTTAGAGTGTCCAATGAATGTCGCATGTTTTTGGGATGTGGGAGGAAAGCGGAGTTCCACCCGGAGGAAAGCCACACAGGCACGGGGGAGAACATGCCAACTCCACACAGGCGGCCACATGGAGACAAACAACAGCCGCGCTTTGCAATCACACCTACGGACAATTTAGAGTGTCCAATGAATGTCGCATGTTTTTGGGATGTGGGAGGAAAGCGGAGTTCCCACCCGGAGGAAAGCCACTCAGGCACGGGGGAGAACATGCCAACTCCACACAGGCGGCCACATGGAGACAAACAACAGCCGCGCTTTGCATCACACACCTACGGACAATTTAGAGTGTCCAATGAATGTCGCATGTTTTTGGGATGTGGGAGGAAAGCGGAGTTCCCACCCGGAGGAAAGCCACTCAGGCACGGGGGAGAACATGCCAACTCCACACAGGCGGCCACATGGAGACAAACAACAGCCGCGCTTTGCAATCACACCTACGGACAATTTAGAGTGTCCAATGAATGTCGCATGTTTTTGGGATGTGGGAGGAAAGCGGAGTTCCCACCCGGAGGAAAGCCACTCAGGCACGGGGGAGAACATGCCAACTCCACACAGGCGGCCACATGGAGACAAACAACAGCCGCGCTTTGCAATCACACCTACGGACAATTTAGAGTGTCCAATGAATGTCGCATGTTTTTGGGATGTGGGAGGAAAGCGGAGTTCCCACCCGGAGGAAGCCACTCAGGCACGGGGGAGAACATGCCAACTCCACACAGGCGGCCACATGGAGACAAAAACAGCCGCGCTTTGCAATCACACCTACGGACAATTTAGAGTGTCCAATGAATGTCGCATGTTTTTGGGATGTTGGAGGAAAGCGGAGTTCCGACCCGGAGGAAAGCCACACAGGCACGGGGGAGAACATGCCAACTCCACACAGGCGGGGTCGGGATTGAACCCGCGACCTCAGAACTGTGAGGCCAACACTTTACCAGCTGCTCCACCGCGCCGCCTAATTCTGTTATTCTGTTCTGTATATTGTTTTTATCACTTTTGGTTTCGGGTGACCTTACGTGTCTTTTCCAACCTCGCTCAGTTCCCTTTTTGTATTCTGTACAATTTCAAGGTCTTCATTGGATGTGAAAATTCAAGAAAAACATTTGAGCGGTGAAGTAGTTTTGGGTTAAGTCCAGTTTTAGGTTTGTAGGTTGAGGTAGCGTTGGGTGAACTAAAGAGTCCCGTCCGTGGTTGGATCGGTGGGGGTTTATGATTAGCGATTAGTTTCTTGATTTCTTACATTTCGAGTGGGGTTTAGGTTGGGCCTACGCTTGGATTCGGTTTTAACGGTCAGGGTTTTCTTTGGGTCGGTTTCTTTCTTTTCACCTCGGCGGGCGAAGTCTGACGTCGTTTGGCTTTTTCCGTGAGAGAACGTTGGGGTCAGGCTTTCAGCGGGATTTGGGAAGGCCTTTGACGCTTTCTCGATTGCGTACGAAGAAGACGGCCAGTCAATTGAGATAATTGGTCAATGAAGAGAGCCATCTGAACCAAATCCAGAACCTTTGAAGCGAGATCCGCAGCGATTGCGGCGAAAAAGATCAAGCTCGCTCGCGTGCGAGTCCCAACATCCGCCGGGCGCTCGGCCTCGGTAAACGGCCTCATCTTTACTTCGACGCGCACTTTGGCAGAGTTGGACGATGACAGCCGACTTCGACGTGAGAGCGGCAATTTTTTTTTTCAACCACCACGCATTTCCCATCTTCTTTTACTGGTTTCACTTTTTCCCTCGGGCACCGGCACCAACATTCAGCGCCTGTCGCCACCTTGACTTGGAATCGCGAGTTCCGGTTGGCGTGTCTATCGCGAGTTGACCCAGAAAAAGCTCTCAAGAAGCGCAGGAAGTCTGCCATTTTGGTTTGACGCAGTTCCGGGGTTCCTTCCGAGGTCAACCCGTCCTGCGCATTTTCTCCGTTGCCGCCAAAATGGAACCTTTTACACGAGAAAGAAAGACGGGCAAAGCTAATTCCGAGAAGTTTGAGTTTTTGTCGTCATTAAAGAAGAAACTTTGCAAAGTCAAAACGTGACCTGTGAACATGTTTTGCCGATGTTGTGGCGGTGTGGCTTTCCTCTGGGTGCTCCGCTTTCTCCCGCAACCAAAAGTCTCCTTGCCAACAGACACAAGCGCTGACATGCGGACCGGATTTGATCCGTGGGAGCAACACAGTTTTATTGTTTTGCATGCAGTTTGCATAAAAAGCAAAAATCTTCCACATACTTGTGTGTTAACCATTCCAGAAATATATATAAAAAAAAAATCTCAAAAATTAATAGAGACAAGATGAACATTTCAAAGGTGTAATGTTGTTGAATGAGGATAGGCATGTATGGATGGAAACATTTTAAATAACAAAAAAAATATATATATCTACACTAAAGCCTCGGTTCTCGAACGTCCTCGTTTTCAAACGAGACTTTTCGTGCTTCTGTTTTCGAATGAAAATCGGTGCTCAAACGCCCCCGAAAGAAAACCCCGGAAATAACCAGCTGACCCGCGACCCTCTTTGCTGTGAATTCCCACGCCGCTGAAAAAACCTGGAAAAGAACATAAAGCGTGCGGCGCAAGCAGTTGACCCAGCCACGACGCGCTTTGTTATTGTCCAATAGAACAAAAAAAAAAAAAAAAAAAACCTGGAAATGACATAACGCACGCACAGACGTGTCCCGGTAGTGACTGTTATTTTTCTTCTTATCGAGGACTCCCATAATAACCCCCAATCATGGCTCCAAAGAAAGACATTTGCTTATTTAAAGGTTTTCTGCACTTTTGTTAATAAAAAAAAAAAAAAGTTGACAAGGCCGGGGGGGGGGGGGGCGAGTCGCTACAGATACGGCAATGACCTCCCAGCATAGTGTACTACTAAAGCATAGATTTTAAGCAAAATATATATATTTTTTTTTTTCTTAAATTATTTTATTCTATAAACTATTTAAAAGCTAAAAAAAAATGCTTTGAAAAGCCAATTTTTTTTTAGGCTTGGAACGCATTAGTTCTTTTGCCATTCATTGTAATGGGAAAACATTGATTCGGTTTTCGAACAAAACACTTCTCAAACTGTTTTGTGGAACATATTAATGGGCGAGAGCCGAGGCATATTGCAGGCAGCACGGTGACTCGGCTGATAAAGCGTTGGCCTCACAGTTCTGAGCACCCAGGTTCGATCCTGGCCCTGCCTCTCCTCTGTGGAGTTTGCATGTTTTCTCTGGGCGGGCACCCCGGTTTCCTCCCACGTCCCCAAAACACGCAACATTCATTGGACACGCTTAAATTGCCCCGTCGGTGTGATGGCGAGTGCGACTGTTTGTCTCCATGTGCCCTGCGATTGGCTGGCGACCAGTTCAGGGTGTACCCCGCCTCCTGTCCGTGAAAACAGCTGGGGTAGGCTCCGGCTCTCCCCGCGACCCTTTTGAGGATAAGCGGCTCAGAAAATGGATGTATAGATGTATGAACTTCGCATGTTCTCCTGGTACCTGCACGGGTTTCCTCCCACATTCCCAAACCGCGCAGCCGTCGCGTTGACTCCATTTGGCAGCGCTTACGACAAAACGTGCCGTGTAACGAAGAAAAGCCGGACAAGAGTTCTGATAGAACCGAACTTTATTCGGCCACTTCAGGTGAAGTTTTTCTTTGTGAATGTGACACAAGAGGAAAAGAGACTGAAACACTGCATTTGTTGAGAATAATAATCAAGGAAAGAATTGATGACGATGACGAAGGGCAACTCCCAGCGCCGGACTGGCACGGGTCAAGCGTGAAGTCATGTCCACGTGGGTAGCAACACCGAGTTAATTTCAGACCCAGCTGGAGTCGACGTCCACAAGTGCGCCGACATTCCCCAACATCCCCCCGCTCACTCCCTGGTTCCCGCCCCCCTTTTAAGCCTATAAAAGGTCAGCTGCAGTCCGCTCGCTTCCCACTTTCCCAACCTCGGTCCTCCGGCAGAACTTTTTTTTTTCTTTTTTTTTTTACCCCGTGTTTGGGCCTTCGAGGAACCCAGAGGAGGTTCAAGTTCCGTGCCAGTTGAGATCGAAGCCCCGCTGCTTTTTCCCGAGAGAACGGTTTTGGCGCCTTTCCTGTGCCAAATGATTTGGAGCCGCTTGAAAGACGCCTGCAGCGCGACTTTCACTTTCCCTCCGGACGCATTTGGATCTCTTCTACTGATCATTTGAACTCGGTGATGGAGCTCCGCAAACGGCGCCGCGGGGCGACCGGGTCTGGTCGAGATGAGGAGGAGGAGGAGGAGGAAGAAGGGGGGGCTCCCGGATCCGGCGAGCCGGCCCGGCGTCGGAGGTGGCGGCGGGCCGTTGCCACGGCGACGGGCCTGGCGACGGCCGGCCTGCTGGCGCTGACGCAGGCCTGCTGTGTCAACGCCTTGCACGAGAACCTGCTGTGGTTCGCGCAGCTCACGGTAGGAGCCGACTGGCCGTCGCAAACGTTACACTTTACATTCCCGATTCTTCAAAAAGGAAACTTTCTGGAAAAACATATTGCTTTTTTTCTCTTCCAAAATATTTATTTCTTCTGAAAATTGCTTGGCTTTTCTGATTTTTTTTGGTCTTTTTCAAAATTCTGCAATATTCTGGAAAAAAAAAGAGTTTGATAGAAGAATATCAAATTCAACACCTTTTTATTGGAATGTTTTTCAGCATCTGGAAAATATGACTGTAATTTTAATTTTTTTTATCTGGAAAATGTATGTTTTAAACTAATTTTTAAAACCAACCAAGCGTGTAATTGATTTTTTTTCAGATTTTATTTTTTTTAAATCTGGAAAATGTATCTCTTTTCATTTTTGTTTTTTTTAGTTGTAGAAATGTTTTCCCCCCCAAAAACATTTTCCAAAATTTGTGGGAAAATGGAACTGAAATGAAAGTCTGTAAAATGTGTATCTACATTTTCTTCAATCTGGAGAATGTTTTTAGTTTTGATTTAGTCTGGAAAATGTTGGACTTTTCTCGGAAATCTAGAGGATGAAAGACCAAATGCTAAACTGCACCTCACGTGTAATTATCTTAAATTCGTCTCAACTTTGGTTGATAGAATTGATAGATTGATAGAATGGCAAAGATTTGGCATTTGATGGCGATATTTAACCTAAAAGAAGCTAATCTGGGATGCCGAAGTCGTCTGATGCGCCGCAGCGCATTTAAAAGAAAGTGTTGTTTCCATTTCAGGAGGTGGAGCGGGAGATCTCCTTTCGGACCGAGTGCGGACTCTACTACTCGTACTACAAGCAACTGTTGAACGCGCCATCCATACAGGAAGGTATACCTGAAATGTTGAGTCGAGCATGCTAGCATGCTAACTTGAGGCTAACATTCCCGTCACAAACAAAACAAGCTCCTTGGATTCATTGTCCTGATGATGTTAGCAAGACAAATCAACATTACAGGGAGTCCTCGGTCTACGACTGAGATCCGTTCCGACAGGAGTTAAGTCGGATTCCACCATTAAAATCAGAATTTGCACCCAAATACGTTCTATAAAATAAACAAATACATTGAAAGAAACAAGATGATGTAGTTAGCATTACTGCTGAGAGGTGGATGGCGAAGAAGAAGAAGAAGGGGAGGCTGTGCTTAGCTATGGCCAAGGAACCTGGTCCTCAATCCTCTCCATCTCGACAAGTATCAAAGAACCTTGTTTTGCGATCATTGGATCCGACATAGGAACGGAAACCTTCACATGCGCTAAAATACGATAATAATTGTCACCACGGTCGACCGACTGAAGCCTCGGTGGTCCTGGTGTCTCCCCTCTCTCCAATCTTTTTACGATCTTGACCTTCGTCTCCGTGGTCATGGATTTTGTTTTGGGTGCGGAAGCATCGCTAAAAGACACAACTTTCTTCTTTTGGGGGCGTGATGGCGAAAAAGGAGGGCAAAAAATGCCAAGATGCTCCCGGCGCACAAACGGACAAAATGGCGGACGGGGGACGGGCGTTGTAAAGTCGAAACGTTTTAGGTCGAGACCGTCCTAACCGGAGGATTCGACAGCGTTTCCGCCGATTTTTCTGAGGACGCTGACGAAATGCCGCTGGTTTTGATGTGCACTATTTAAGCTCTGCTTTTCTCAGCATTGAAACAAGACTCAAGTGTTCATGTTCGAGGTTTCAAAACCATTTAACTCTGGTCTGAAATCAATGTGCTATTTTGGCTAATCCTGCTCAAACGAGTCGAAGTCAACTGTTGGGCTCAGATGATACATTATTCTTGCTATTACATAATGACCACAAATCACATCATCAACTTACCATTGAGCCAAACGTGACACGGACATTAGCAAATGTACATTTTCATTGCGGTCCGTTTTTGGTGGACTTATTTTTGGTCCTGTACTTTTCCAGATTCTGTTAGCAAGTCAGATTAGCGTTAGCTCGGCTACAACACGAGCTTCGTTTTCTGACGCGAAGTGAACAACGTCGGTCTAATGATGCACGTGGGTGCAATGACTGCTTGTTCCCATCGTCGTCGTGAAAATTCCTTGCTGACCACAATTTTCCACCGCAGTGGCTAATCAACCGAGTTGACGCTCATACGAGAATGAAGTCACCGAAAGAAAGGAGGACACGTGTGGCCAATGAATAAATATTTGGAGAACGAGGGAGAGATAAATGGAAGCGTGTGGGCGGAAACGTGGACGCTGTTTATGGAAAATACGTCGGCTTGCTCCGGCAGACCGGGATCGGGATGACGACCGCGGCCCGAAGCCGACGTTTCAAGCACTGCAAACATTTTGTAATGATTCCCAGCCCCTCGGGCCTGTTTGGAATTATTGCAACATGCAGCATGAGTGCGGAATCGTTCTGGGTCATTGGCCTGGTTAGTGCTGATTGTTCCGGAAGATCTTTGGAACGACTACTGTGGCGCACGCTCGTTGCAAGCGTCCAGAGATTTGAAGGAAATGGCCGAGTTGGCCTAAAACGGCCTTTTCGAGGCACCACGGAAAGCCAGCTGGGTCTTTGCGGGCGCTCGACACTTGTTACATCCATCCATTTTCTTAGCTGCTCATCCTCACAAGGGTCGCAGGACTGCTGGAGCCTCTCCCGGCTAAATCTTTAGGATGTGTTTTGCTTCGCCAAAAATCCAGCAAAATGTCCACCTTTCTGGTGAGATTTTGCAGGTGTGCTCACGATCGATGTCGACCGAGATCCATCCATGTTCCAGCATCTTGCCCACGATCCCCACTAAGTGTAAATTTTGATCATAGATATACTGCGCAAGCTTCAAATTTGGTCGAAATCTGCCACATTACAGGTCAAGTGTCAAAACTTCGAAAAGAGATAGATATTGTCGTTAAAAATACATATAACATTATTCACTTGGATGTCCGTATGAAAAAATTACTATGAGCGGGGAGCAAAGTTGCGGAAGTCTCATTGGCCATATTGCCTGCATTGTCTGTTCATTACATCACACCCCGACATTCGCCATTGGAAATACGCTGTGGCACCTGCTGTGGGACACGGAAGCTCTTTTCAAAGAAGAAAACATCTCACAATCGAGTGAGGTGACCGGGGCAATATAGTTTTGAGCCATATTTAGATGATATGCGGATCACTTCTAACCAACTCCCTAACAGACTCCCAGACAGCATGTATGACCCAGCCCTGCTGAAGCCGCGCCCCTCGTCGGGTACATCGGCACATTTACGTGCGTGGATCTTTTGTTACATTCTGAGAGGATTACGCTCGTTCCCAAACCATTTTTTTTTTTTTTTTTGTAGTTGCTCTATACACGCCGACCTGTCATTTGGAAACCACCAAGCTCTCGTCCTTTGCACCCGTGCAATCCATTTTTCACGACCCACCGGGTCTTTTTGAAAGTATGACTCCATCTTCCGAGTGTTCGACCAATATCCAGCAATACGACGAACCGCCATTTTGGCTAACACGAAGGAACAAAGAGCTAACTTCCAGCAGGTAAAACTAGTGGAAACAGACGAGCCCGCTTGAGTGGGCGTCTGCTACTGACGTCACTTCCTGCTTCATGTCGAAAACAAATCCCTCGTGAGGATTTTCATGGGGCGAGTGACAAAAAGCCTCAAAACCTCAAAATCATCTTGTGTGGTGAAAAAACGGGTGGGTCCATTCCGGCTGCCTTTTTTCCATTAATAACATACTAAAATCAGGGGCTGGGTCATACATACTGTCTGGGAGTCTGTTAGTTAGTTAGTTAGAAGTGATCCGCATATCATCTAAATATGGCTAAAAACGATAGGGTAATATTGCCCTGGTCACTTCACTCGATTGTGAGACGTTCTGTTCTGGATTTCATGACAGTGGCACTTTCATGTTTTTGTGCGTTGAAATTGCATATATTTATTTTTTTGCTGCGCTTAGGATTGTCCGAGTTGATTCACGACAACTTGACGGAGTCTAAGCGGACCATCAACCTCCTGCAGAGGATGAACATCTACCAGGAGGTCTTCCTCAGCGTGCTTTACAGGCTGCTGCCCATACAGGTAACACGCACACAACTCAAATTGGGCGTTGTGAGACGTTCGCCGCACGCTGCGTCGTCCGCTGCGTCGTCCGCTACCTCCATCTCTTCCAGCAGCGTATCTGAAGCTCTCTGGCATCGTAAATGTTGAAACATAAGTCGCTGTGTCTCTGTAATTAAGAATGATCAATCCAGGACAAAACATAAAGATATCAATCGAGTGACCATTCAGGGGCGGGTTTTGTCCCTAAACATGTCAGAAGAGGGCCACAACTGTTAATCATTGTTTTCCAAAATATAAAATGATGTTTGTAATCAAGTCTCCTTTCATGGTCGACTACCATAATTTAAGCCTCACCCAGTACATTTGTAAAGGAAATACCATGTGGTACGTACATACGCCGCAGCTGTGTAAAATCGGCAAGTACCCACATTGAAACGCGAGATATTTACAAAGACAGTAAACAGAAAGCAAAGTTTTAATACCTTAGCTTAGCTTAACGTAGCAACAACACGGTAGCACGAACAGGGCTGGTAAAACAAAAAGAAAAAAACAGCCGCGGCAGCTACACAGTAGCAACAAGGTAGCATAGCACTAGCAGGGCCTGTCTAAAAAAAAAACAAAAACGTACTTAAATCACGAAGACGCGGCAGTAACACAGCAGCAGTCGTTAGCGTGGCGCAAACAGGGCTGGTTAAACAAAAAAAAAAAAAAAGAACGGTAAAAGTCACTTCCTCGGCACATCCATTCCACCGGTCTCAATCTTACCTTTCCCGCGCAAGTGCCCCCTTGTGGCCGTAAGAAAAAAATGCACAAATTACCCGCATCACCACATAAGCCGCAGGGTTGAAAGCGTGTGGGGAAAAAAAAATTGTTTATGTGCCGGAAATTATGGTAAATTAAGAAAAAAAAATCTGACAATATTTACCAGTGAGAAGCTGAAATTGCAGCAATTTGAACAATGTCACTTTGAATCCTTTGTCAATCAATTCGGCCAATGGCTGTTGATTAATCAATGAATTTGTGCACCTGCAAAATGTTGGTCATGAGAGTTGTGCCACTTTTGGTCTTCGTGATGATCGGGATCATTTTAGCACTGACGATGTTGCTGAAAAAATGTTGTCGTTTTTGCGTTTTGCAGTCCTACCTGGAGCCCATGTACTTCTACATCTACAGCGTGTTCTCGCTGCAGGCGGTTTACGTGATGGCGCTGTACTTGACAGCGTGGCTCCTGGCCGGCTCCTGGCTGGCCGGTGCGCTGGCCGCCGCCTGGTACATCCTCAACAGGTGGGTGGCGACGGCACCTCCGGATGCTAAGCTAACGTCGCGTACGGGCCGCGGGGCAGAAAATGGACCCCGCTAGCTTTCGGTTTGCTTTTTCAATCATTCCAGTGCTTTTAAGTAGCCCTCATGTTAGCTGCCTAGCGTTAGCATTGTGGTGAACCTGCAAAGAACGGCATGTCTTTCCAGATTGATACAATAGTTGTGCTTTCTCATCATTTTATAGTTGACATTGAATTAGAAATGAGTCATTCCTCCGACTGTGTGGTCGTGTGCAGATGCCAATCACGCTAGTACGGATGGTTGTTTGCAGGGTGGATACAACTCGTGTGGAGTTCACCATCTCGCTGAGAGAGAACTGGTCTCTGCCCTTCCTGGCCCTGCAGGTTGCCGCCATCACGTGCTACCTGAGGCCTCAGCTGGGCACCTTGCGTCAGGTGCGCGTAGCCTAACTTGACTTCGTTCAGAGCTGTGTTAGCATTAAGCCTTTGCGTGCGTTTGTGTTCCACTCCGCAGAAGGTGATGGTGTGGCTGATGTACGTGTGCAGCCTGTGCTTCTGTGTGACTTGGCAGTTCAACCAGTTCATCTTTCTGGTCCAGGCCCTCGTTTTCTACACGCTGGATTGTGTGGATGTGCTCACCACTGCACAGGTTTGACCCCCAGGATTCGCGGTGTTCTCGTGAAACATAAAAAGCAACGACTGAGTCCCGTCATTTGGGCTGAGCGCATTCACGGTCACGCGTCATAATACTCACGGTGGATCTCTGCTCAGTCATTTATTATTATTATTTTCACACATGCATCTCAATGATGGAGCAGCTGTGGAGCGTTCGATCCCGGCCCCTGCTGTGTGGAGTTTGCATGTTCTCTCCGTTACTGCGTGGGTTTTCTCCAGGCACACCGATCTCCTCCCACATCCCAAAAACACGCAACGCGGAGACTCTAAATTGCCCCGTCGGTGTGATTGTGAGTGCGACTCTTGTCTGTCTCCGTGTGCCCTGCGATTGGCTGGCAATCAGTTCAGGGTGTCCCCCGCCTCCTGCGACTGTCGTGAGGATAAGCGGTGAAGAAACGGGATGGTTGGATGCAGCTCAATGATGACAGCTTGCGAGCTAAGCTAAGCTAGCGAGCTTGAGAGGCTTCAACTTGCACTGAGGCAGGTCTCACGTACGCAAGTGTATAAAAGTTACCGTGTGTATTGTCACTGTTGACTGATTCCATTTAAAATGGATACATTTTGTCTGAAAGGCCAACAGATTGATGCGGTTGTTTTGTACGAATAGAACTCCATGCGTCAATGTAGCGACTGAATCTGTCCTATTTCACATTTATTTGCGGCCCTCTCGTGACGGCGTGGTGACATTTTCCCAAACCTTCGCCGAGTTCTGTTCTGTTTGGGTGTGTGTCTTTTTTCAATTTGTTTTCATTTATTTACCATAATCACCCAGTACATTTGTAAAGGAAATACCATTTGGTACATACATACGCCGCAAGTACCCACATTGAAACGCGACATATTTACAAAGATGGCACACAGAGAGTTTAACGCTAGCGCCACCGCGCTAACGCTAATGCTAGCGCCGGGGTGACAAAAGAAAAAAAAACATACCGGTAAAAATCACTGAGACACCTCAGTAACACGCTAGCGCAGCGCTAGCTAAGAGGGCCAGCCCGGTAAAAAGTCACTCCCTCGGCACATATATTCCACCGGTCTCACTCTTACCTTTTCCGCTCGAGCGGCCGTTAGCAAAAAATTTGCCGCATCACCGCATGAACTGCAGGGTTGAAATCATGGGGAAAAAAGTTGTGTCTCATCGGCCGGAAATTACGTTAATCCATTTTTTTTTGTTTTTTTTTCTTCCCCAGGTGACCACACTGTACTTGGTCCAAGCCAGCGCCTTGCTGAGCGTTTGGCTCCTGCAGTTCTTCAACGCCATGATCCTGGGCTCCTTGGCGCTCAGCTTCATCGTGGCCGCCCTCCTCGTGCGTCATTACCACGTGCGTACACAAACGCGCCCAAGACGGATGTGGCGCCTGGCGCGCGGCTTTCTTTAAGCTGCTGATAATCCCGCGTTGTGATCCGAAGTCATATTTGTCCGTCAGGTCTTAATGTAATTTATTCCACTCTGATCTTATCCCGACGACAATTACAAAGATATGTACCTTGACGGCGAGATGTAGGACGGCTCTAAATCATTTCTGTGCATATGCTGCGTTACGGGATGAATTTGAAAGGGGAAAAATAATTAATATGCGCGTGTGGTAGAGTAAGGGGGGCGAAAAGTGGCCGGAGTCATTCATTTCGTTCCCTTTAATGAAAGCTCATAAATGAAAGTCTTAATTATGCTCCAGCAAAAATGTTAATTAACCGTCAAATGCGCCATTCTGAGAAACAAGAATTTAATAGTTTACATTGATAAAGTGGTACAAAAGCCAATGTCGGATCCTCTCATAACTACACGGTTATAGTCAAAATTATCACAAAGTTGGAACATTTTTATACATTTGGATTTACACGATTAGGATTTTTGGGACCGATCAGCGAGTTTACAAAATTGATCCAATCACAAGAAGGCACAACGAGTCTATTTAAGTAACCTGTTCATTTATTGTTCCAAAATGATATATTTACCATGAAAAATGCATCTTTGTTCATCCATTTATGACTGAGGCATAGCGACAGACAAAAGAGATGAACGGTCTTCTATTTATTAGAGGGGAGTCAGTACACCCAGCAGTGACTGTGCTTTATCTCATTTTTGTGACATATTTCAAGTGTAAAATATGTGCCTTGGCTCCATAAGGGCCGGAATTCGCCGCTCCGGTCAATATCAACAGAACGGCGCCATGTTTTCAAACCACCACGAGCGCTAGCATTAGCCCGCTAGGCTAGGTAAAATTTTGACGCCTTGTGAACCGGATTGCATTAAAAGTACGTGAAAGTACCTCCAAAAAATCCCATCAAAAAACAGGAGACAAGATTTTATTTCTGATATAGTATATGAGAATGAAAGAGCAAATACTTCTCATAGTGTGATCCACGCATTAGGTCTCGTCATCTCTCGGCCGCCTTTTCTCTCCCATTTTTTTGTTGTCAGAAGACGTGAAGAAAAGTATTTGAATACTACTGTACAAAAAAAAATAGCTTTTACATTCTGATATACTGTGCACGATGTACATATCAATGTTTTACATTATAAAACAGTATATATTCTCTCTAAATGTATGAAAATGTCAAATTTGTCTCAATGATCTAAATTGAATTTGAAAAGCATCAACAAGATCTGTGAAAAAAATGTTTTTCAATGAATGAAAATAATTTAAAAAATGGAAAACATTTAAATACAATGTTCACAAAGGAGTAAAAATGATCCAAAACTAAAAAAAAAAAAAATATATATATACCTAAAACAAAAGCTGAATTTTAAAACAATTATCAATACTAAAAAAATGACTGTTGAATTGTGACAAAAACTGTAGAAATGCTCCTAAACTGACCACAACGTAGTGAAAAATGAAATGGCTGAATTATGACCTACTGATGTGTTTTTGTGCACCTTGCCAGCGTTCTCTGAAGTCCGGAAGTCTTGTGGCCCGAGTGTCCAAGCTGATCATCCACAGCACCGCCGTCCTTCTCCTCACCGTCGCCATCAACTTCTCGGCCAAGGTCCTCCTCTGAAATTTCTCCTTCCTCCTTTTGCCGAGTCCTTTTGCTGATGTCAGCAGTACTCTGTTCGAGTGCGATGTCTCGTTCGACCTTCGACGCCGCGTCGTCATTGCGCTCCCGCATTGCTGACGTGACAGGCTGAGATTGACTTCCTGATCTTTATCTTCAATTCAAAAGTTTTGCTGATCTCAAATCCAAAGTGATGGAACGCCGCCATCTCCTGGTATCTTCTGGTCATTACAGTTGGGTACAAGTTTGGTTGTCACAGACAAGCAGCGCAAGACCCTCTTACGTGCCAACCTGTCAAAAAACGTACTTGATGATAGCACCGTAATTTCCGTCCTATGGAGCGCGCCGGATTATAAGCCTCACCCACTACATTTGTAAAGGAAATACCATTTGGTACATACATAAGCTGCACCTGTGTAAAAGCCGCAAGTGCCCACATTGAAACATCAGATATTGATATTAGGTTTTAATACCTTATCTTAGCTTAACATAGCAAAAACACAGTAGCACAAACAGGGCTGGTGGGGAAAAAAAAAACATACTGGTAAAAAAAAAAAAAAAACAGCCGCGGTAGCTACACAGTAGCAACACGGTAGCACAGCACTAACAGAGCTAGTTAAAAAAAAATCATACCTAAATCACTGAGACGTGGCAGTAACACAGCAAAAACACACTAGCGCAGCGCTAACAGGGCCGGTTAAAAAAAAAACATACAGGTAAAAATCACTGAGACGCGGCAGTAACAAGATGCAACACGCTAGTGCAGCGCTAACAGGGCCGGTTAAAAAAAAACATACAGGTAAAAATCACTGAGACGCGGCAGTAACAAGATGCAACACGCTAGTGCAGCGCTAACAGGGCCGGTTAAAAAAAATACATACCAGCAAAAATCACTGAGATCCGGCAGTAACACAGCCAAAACGCGCTAGCGCGGCGCTAACAGGGCCGGTTAAAAAAAAAGGCATACTGGTAAAAATCACTGAGACATGGCAGTAACACAGCAGCAACACGCTAGCACAGCACTAACTCTAACGGAGCGCTAACAGGGCTGGTTAAAAAACATACCGGTAAAAGTCACGTCCTCGGCACATATATTCCTACGGTCTTACTTGTACCTTTTCCGCTCCAGTGCCCCCTTGCGGCCGTTAGAAAAAATGCCCAAATTAGCTGCATCACCGCATAAGCCGCAGGGTTGAAAGCGTGTGAAAAAAATGAAATCAGGGTATTCGTCAGTGGGAGTAAACATTTTTATGCCTCTTGATGAAAGTAAATGTCAGTGGTCGTCAATGAGTTCATTCTAATTCCGTATATCAGGAGAAAAGGTTCCACGTTGGATGAGTCGATGTCCAAATTTGTCCATGTGACCTTCTCTCATAACGTGTCAGACTTGTGCTGTTGAGTGAATAAACACCCCCGAGGCCGCCCGTCATCTGACACGTTGCTTTGCTTTTGTATTTTTCCCTCTTTCTTGACCTCATCTGCCTGCGCGTGGGTGTTTGCAGAAGCTTCTGCGGCTGCGATCAGACGAACACATCTTTAAATTCATCAAGTCAAAGTTTGCCCGGGGGCCGACCAGGTGAGAACCCGGGACGCGGCCGACGTACGTTTCGCTCGTCCGACGCCGCGGCACCCGCGAACGTGAATAATAGCTGACGCTGCGCGCTATCGATTAGACGGCGCCAGGTGCGGCGGCGTCTGCGGCAGATAACGGCGCTTTGCCGCGCGCCGGCGGCCCTTCGATTATTCAGCAGCTGGCGCGCAATGCGACGTTTCACACTCGCGGGGACTTTTCTTTTCGCTGCCCTGAATTACAAAAAAAAAAAAAAAAAAAAAGTCTCCCAAAAAATTGAGGGAAAATGACGGGGGGGAAAAATGTGTGAAAATGAAATTAAGTTCAATTATTTGGGAAAATTGAAATAATAGTTTGATGTCTTTAAAAAAACAAGATGTTAAAGTCGTAATGTTCCAAAAAAAAAAAAAGTCTCCCAAAAAATGGAGTGAAAATGACGGGGGGAAAAATGTGCGAAAATCAAGTTAAGTTAAATTAATTGGGAAAATTAAAATGGTAGTTTGATGTTAAAGTCATAATATTCCAAAAATTTTGGCAAAATACTGTGTAGAAAAATGAAAGTTGTAGAAGCGAGTTGAAAACTTGAAAATAAAAGTAAACAATCTGTAAAAATGAGTGAAATTGCGGCCAAAAGAGTCAGTAGTTCGCAGTCAATTCCTTGTGTGTTGTTCCACAATAAAAGTGATTCAGATTCCATTCTGCACACACAATTGTGACGTTATTTTCCGGCATGTTCCAAACGTTGAGAGTGGTCCTCCTCCTCCTCCCGCTCCAGGGACTTTGACGCCAACCTGTATCTGTGCGAGGAAGCCTTCGGCGCGCTGCCGCTGGACACTCTGGAGCGTCTGTCCGCCACCCTTCTGCTGGGCCCCTACGCGCTCACCCTCGCGCTGACGGGCGGCGCCCTGGCACTGGCGGCTCTGCGGAACCTCAGGTGGGCGCACCCCAAGGACATGAACTGGGGCTCCTAGCGATTTTTGATTAGTAGCCACTGGCAAAAACAACGACCGGATGCGCAACTATGCGGATGCAGAGTTTTGATCCTGTCCACGAGTAGTACTAGTAATAACTGATGCGCAACTGATTGCTTTCGTAGCTTTTTGAATGTGACCATTCGGATCGCCGTCCACGACGTTGACACGCAGACGTGCGGATGTTTGATGACGTTTGGTCTTCATGCTCTGAAAAGCTCATCACTGAACCGGCGCATCTTCCCGCGAAGGTCCGTGGCCCCCCATTAGCATAGCCGCGCTAACCCCGCCGGAACAAAAGGGGCGCCCGGCCAGTCGGGAAAGAATCCAGACTCATTGCCGCCCGCGAGCAGACAAAGAGACATCTCGGCATTCATCCGACGCTGTGACATCGCTTCCCCCTCGCGGCCATTTAAGATGCTCGGCGGGTCGTGGCCAATGACAAGCGAATCGTATCAATTCCAGCCACCTTCTCCTTGCGCCCGGCCGTGCCGATGCTTGGAATCTTTCCACGCGATGACTCTCTCGCTTTCTCTCTCTCTCTCTCTCTCTGTCGTGTCGGCCCGCAGGCCAAAAGGCGGCGCAGCCGAGAGGAAAGCGGAGGGCCCGGCGGCGCCGTCCTTTCGTCCCGACGTGGCCTACAACCTGCTGCACACGCTTTTCTTCGGCCTGCTGGCCTTCAGCACCATGAGGTGACCGTGACGCTCCTTTCGCTGGCGTCCGATTGCTTTTCAGCTACTTGCGGAGAGTTCGGAGGACCGCGAGCGCAAATGTTCACCGTTACTCGGATCAGAAATAGCTCAACCTTATTTATAGAGCGCGCCGGCACGCAAAATGTTGTATATTACACGGAAAGAACACGTGTCAAAACGATGAAATATACAACACATTTTCGTAACACAGTTAAAGACGAGTAAAAATAAGAAGGGACTCGAACAGTTGAGTGCAGTGTGATGATGAGTTGAAAGCCAAAGAATAAAATGACTTTCAGAATAATGAAATTTGCCGGGTTACTTTGGCCCACGAAAAAATGTTGAAATTTTTTTATATGAAGACAAACGTGCAATTTGTTTGAGGCTGCTAGCATCACAAGCACAACGCGTTTTGTGTTACGGGATTTTATAAATTGCCTGGATCGCAAACATCCAATTGTTTGCAGTTAATTAGGGATGCTCACAAGTAGAACTTTTTCTCAATTACTTGGCTCTGAAATCTTATTTGGATCACAAGGGCGATTGTTTTGATTTTTTTTTTTTTTTGTCTCCCACATTTCCAGTTGTTGTTTCTCATCACTCGGATCACAAACGTGCTATTGTTTGCGTTTCCTTTTTGGATGGCAAACGTTGAGTTTTGCCACCATTTTCTCTCCTTGCCTTTTTCTGTGCTCGAGCGCCTTTGTGGTGCCCTCCAAGCGTAACGGAGTGCCGCCGCCGCCCCCTCAGGCTGCTTCGCACTGCGCGATGCCAACCGACCCTCACGTCGGACCCCCGAGGGCCCCTCTTCTCGGGGGGGGGGGTCGACCTATCTTTCTTGCCAGGCCTTTTTTTTTTTTTTTCCTTCCTCTTAAGTGCTGCTTCGTTGTTGTCATGGCAACAGCAGCAACTCTGCCTCACAGCCAGCGACCTTCTCTTATTATGATTATTATTATTACGCCATTGTCAATCCGTAATGCAAAGAAACGACGCCGAGCCCGTAAACGCGTTCGTGTTTATGCCTCCCGTGTGAAGTGAAGATGGCGGCGAAACGACGAGAGGAAGGCAGGAGAAGTTTTTTAATTAGAGTCGTGACTTCTCGGCTTTTGCTTTGTGTTGGATTTCTTTCAAGAGTCTGGCACGTAGCGGCCGAAACTTTTGTCGCCGCGTCCACACGCAGGCTAGTTGGACTCGAATTCGGACGAAGAGAAACCAAAACGAGTGAGATGTCTTCACGTGCGTGGCCAAGTTTTACATGAAACAGTTTTATCGCCAGGGGAAAAATGATCAGGGTATCGAGGCAGTGTCAAATTTGTGTTTCAAGCAAAGCGTTGGCGTTTCAAATTAGGGCGAAAACAGGGGGTTCAAGGTGGGGTTCAGGTCTCAAACCCAGCGTTAACCTTTTAAATTCAACTTCAAGAATGAGTGAAGAGTTCAAGGAAACATCAGGCATGCAAAACCTCGCTTAGGGTTTCAAATGAGCGTGGCGCGCTTTGCGTCTTGAAGACGAGGAAGGCCGGGCAAAAAAATGCAGGGAGGCGGAAGTCTCAAAAGGAAATGGAATAAACACGGAAAGGGAAAAAGACCAAAACGTCCGCAAGTGGAAACAAAACTGCTGATCAGCAAACAATGGAGCGACCACAACTGAAAGAAACCAGGGAAGGCAAATACAGAGACAACGAGGCACACGCGGGCAAGACGCCGTCGAGGGCCGCAGGGAGCCGATTGGCCGACGCACACAATGACAACGTGGAAAACGGGGGTTGGGCTTTCAAAACAGGGCGGCGGTTTCGAAAAAGGGGGTTCGGGTTTCACCGCCGAGGTGTGTTTTCAAATTAGTCAAGCCAAAGTTGGGAATTCAAGGCCAAGTGAGACTTTCAAGACAGGTTTGGGCTCTTCAAGACAGGATCAAGGTTTCAAACAAGAGTTAAGGTTCCGAGAAAATCTCAGGGGTTCCAAACCCGAGTTCATCTGTCAAACGAGGTTTAGGCTCGGTTTTGAGACGGACCTGCCTTTCAAATGGAGGTTTTGTGCGGATTTCAAACTACAGGTTCACTTTCAAATGAAGGCTTCAAGCCTGTTTTACGGTTTTAAAATTTCGGGTTTTTCGACCAGGGTTCGGGTTTCAAGAGCGATTTGAGGTTTTCTGCTTTCAAACGGAATTTGAACGAGAGTTAGACCTCCAAATATGGATTGCAACATTTTCAAGTTTGGGGGAGGTTTGCAAATTAGCCTTTCAAAATTAGGGATGAGGATTAGAAAGTCGGGATTGAAATTGAATGAAAGGGATTTCACGGTGCGGTTCGGCTCACACTGCGAGCGTTTGAATGGACATAAAAGGGGAGGCGGCATCAAGTCGACGTGTGTGCGAGTATATTAAACGGCGGCGGCGGCCGAGCTGCACACAAACTGACAAATTGGATTTCTTTGGCTTCCTGTAAAGTGCTGATGAAGAGCAGGAGGCCAAAAGCGGAGGCAGACGTCGTTGATTTTATGTATTTAATTTATTTTTGCCTCTTTTCGCTTCCCTACTTTGAAAAAGTTTCCTTTTCTACCAGCTTTCACTTTGTCTTTCCTCCTGAATTGTTTCTGATTTGCGCTCTCCAGGATGAAGTACATCTGGACGGGACACATGTGCGCCGTGGCGGCGTACGGCCTGTGCGGGAGGGACGTGTGGTCCGTGCTCCTTCACGCCCTCCGATGCGACACCAAATTCGTCGTGAGTACCCAACTAGCCCGAAAAGCCTACTAGAACTTCTGAACTTTATCTGGGGTTCATTACAGCCGCCGGAAATGGTGGCGAGCGTGTCGAGTGCGGACTCCCGTTGAACGTCACCCCCGAACAGCCGCACTTCAGCAAACGGGTTTTGTCTGCTGTTTCAAAAACAAAATCCCCCAAAATTCATGGGCGGGGATTCATTCATTAATCCGTTAATTAATTAATTAAAGGCGGCACGGTTGGCCTCACAGTTCCGAGGGCCCGGGTTCGATTCCGGTCCTGCTTGTGTGGAGTTTGCGAGGTTTTTTCGGCTGAAAATGTCATTTTTATGAAACGTGTGTGTGTATCCACTTTGGACTTGTATTTTCAGTTTTCAAAAATGTTATGATTCCCCTTGTATTTATTTACACTGTTAGAAGTAACCAGAGGTCACCATTTAACAGTGTGTTTTATGAAAAAAAATTTCATGCCCACCCCCTGGAGAAACCCCCCCATGCACGCATTCCGTGCATTAGGTTTTCCTTTGGAAGACATTTTCAGTGTTTTTCCAAATTGGTTATTCTCGTCCCTGAGTTTGCATGTTCTCCCCGTGCCTGCGTGGCTTTTCTCTGGGTGACCTCCCACATCCCAAAAACAGGCAACGTCAACTGGACCCTCTAAATTGCCCCGTGGGTGTGATTGTGAGTGCGGCTGTTTGTCTCCATGTGCCCTGCGATTGGCCGGCGACCCGTTCAGGGTTGAGTGCTGGGATAGGCTCCGGCACTCCCCGCGACCCTCGTGAGGATAGGCGCCGAAGAAAATGGATGGATAATGGTCGGGAAAACGTTTTGAAACAATTTATCTAGAACCTTTTTGTTGAAACAAAACCCTGGCCTTTGAACAAGGGTGTGTAGACTTTTTTGAGCTAATGGGCAGTGCATAAATCACTTTTTGATTACTTTCAAATCAGCATTTTGAGTTAGCGTTCGGGTTTCAGATCAGTTTGTGTTTCCAAGTCAAGTTTCAACCCTCAGTTCGGGTTTTCAAGACTAGTGTAAGGTTGAAAATGAGGCTCACGTTCCCGAAACAGGCTTTGGAGTAGTTACAAAGTGTCTTTGAGCAGGATTCAGGTGGAAAACAGCCGCAAATTGTTTCAAATACGTTTTGCAAGACAGTTGGGTGGGTGGGTCCAAAGCCAGAATTAAGGTTTCAAGACAGAGTCAAGGTTCCAAAGTAGGGTTTCAAGGCAAAGCTGGGATTGAAAAGGAAGATGCGGTTCCGGTTTAAAATGAGGGTTTCAGGTTTGGTTTCAAGATAGGCTTAAAAAGATTCGGGTTTGACATTCAAGGTGAGGTTTTGGGTCAAGGTCAGCGTTTCAGAATCGGGTTCAAAAGACAAAGTTGTTTTTTCCAAAGTAGGTTTTCAAGGCCATTGGACAGCTTAGTTGTCACCGTAGACTGCCAGAGTTTCAGTTTCCCCACAGTCCCCGAATGCAACTTGAGCATGAATCTTCACCCCCCACCCAGGCTGGTGCGACTCCGCCAGTCGTGCTGTTTTCAAGGTGGCCGCCAGGGGTCAGTGTGGCTCTTGATTGTTCCCCATCTGCTAAGGTGCCGTGCGATGCGTTCACGTGCCTTCATTTCATTGCACCTCTTTGCTGTGTGTCCCCCGCCAGGTCCGATTGGCTCGGTACGGCGCCCCCCTGGCACTGATGGCCTTCCTCTATTACAAGGTAGCCCCTTCCCCCGCACTCCCGACACAAATAAGAGCTGGCCCGTTGTGCGTTTGTCATCTTTCTCCGATTCTGTTATTGTCATTTCATAACGCGGGCAGCATTTTTGGGCTCGAGCGGTTGGCCCGAGTGAATGAAGACGTTCTGCTGCCGGCGCACTGAGCACATTTGCGTTTTGGTGCTCGGCCCACCCGCACATGTGCCAGCAAAATATTTCTTCATTCTAATACTTTTTTTTTTTTCCATTGCATTTAATCATCAATAATTGCTGCAAAAATTGCAATTATCTGGTTTGACATTAAATTTATTTTTTTCAAAAGATTTTTATGAGATTTTTTTTTCTGTCTATAACATTTTATTTTTCATTTTTGTTCTTTGTTTTTTTTTATACAAATCCACTTTATTCTATTTTTTTGTGACTTTCATTTTAATTTCTCAATATTTTTATTTTTTTCTTTTTTGTATGAGATCTGGGTTTTGTCACCACTTACTTCACACCAAAAGTAAGTCACAGGTGGAAAAAAATTGGGAATTTTTAAAATAAAATCTTTTTTAAATATTTAGTCATTTAATTTGGTTTGTTCTTAAATATTTATTTCTATTAATTAAATCAAAAAAATTAAAAATGTAAAAAAAAAATTTGTGGCGATCCCTGACGGGAAAATGTTGAAAATCACTTTTTCAATTCTATTTTATTTGTATTAATCATCGTTTTTTTTTTTTTTTTTTTTCTGTGCTTGGTTACGGCGCTTTATTCATTTTTCAAACATTTCTGTATTTAACATTTCACTTAGCCTCAGCGACTCGCTGTGGTGATGTTTTTGGCGTGATTGCATGTTGTTGTTTTTTTTTTTTTGCCATGGCCCGCTTGCAGTTCTGGCCCAAAATGGTGGAGGAGCTGTCTGACTTGAGGGAGTTCTACGATCCAGACACCGTGGAGCTCATGACCTGGATTAGGTACACACACACGCACACGCGGATCATCGTCTCTCACATCAAAGCAAATGTTATTAGTTTCCCCACTTTGTTTGATGTCCTTGATTAGGGTGTGTGTTTGTGTGCATTGTGTGCGTGTGTGTATGTGGGTTGGGGGGTGCGTGAGTGTGTGTGTGTGGACCCAGACTGATGAGAGCCCAGGGGTCTTCATGAATAAGACATAAGGGCTTGCTGAAAAAGGCCTCATCCTTGGGCACAGCGCCGGTCGCGCCCCACCCCCGCGAGAAGTCCCCTGCGGCTGCTGTGTGCTAAACTTCATTTCCAGGCGCGGTTTCGGACTAGGGTCTCATAGCGGGGTCAGAGTTTTACGACTGGATTAGCGCTTCCATTTAAAATGTCAGCACATGTTGAGTGTTGTTAGGTAGGGTGTCAAGAAGACGTTTGGGTTCACATAGTAGGGTTTTAAAACAGATCTCAGGATTTAGGCCTGGATTCGTTTTTCACATTCTGGTTTCAAGAGAGGGTCAGTGCATGAAATGTGGCTTTCGATTTGGAGTTTAAAGCCTGGAATACGGTTTTTAATGATTGTTTTGAGAACAAGTTTGGGTTTCGAGGGGGGATTTTTAAAACGAGGGTTAGGGTATCAAATGTAGCTTCCGAATTTGGGTTTCCAAAATGGTTTCAAGAGAAGACTCGGTTTTAATTAAGGTTTTCAAACATGGATTACGCTTTCAACGCCGGGTCTCAAGAATGCTGCCGTTTGGTTGACAAGCGCGTTGAACCGGGACCAGCTCTTTTGTCGTCGTGGTTCGTGTGTGAGCAATTCAGCATTGTCGCGCTATTACAACACAGTTATTACTCCGATTGCCTCGGCTGCTAACGCTGAAATGCTAATGTGGGCGCGCGTGCCACGGGTTCCCTCGCCTCGGGAGCTAATCCCATTAGGCTGCCAGGATTATACGGGCTGTGCGGAATTACTCCTGTGGGGAGGAGCGCCGAGCTAAGCCCGGCCACCGCGCTAATTACATCCCGCATGAAAGCGTCACGGCGGCGAAGGGAGCTCGTCTTACGGCCGCCGCGGCTGAGCCGAGCGAGGTTATTAGGTTCCGTGCGAGGAAATCACGCCGACTTCAAGCGGCGCCGCCTGTAACGAGGAGCGGAAAAAAGACGGATGCCGCCACGCTGATGTTATTTGGAGTCGTTTGAGTTTTGCCACGTTTGGAACACGGCGGATGTTCACAAAGCCGCGGCAAGAAATCCAAGTATACATTTTTGCTGGGGGTGGTCTTCATTAGGACCGGAAGGAGCCGGCGTGACTCGGGCTGGCGGCGAGGCACGACGCGAGTCGAAGTCCGGCCCCCCGTCTGGACTGACCGACGTTCGCACTGACGGGAAATGGGGTCTCCGATCAAGATGGAAGTGCGGGAGGAGCACGAAGAAAAAAAAGAAAATTGGTCGGGAAGGGACTCAATCAACCCATTTATTCATAGGCATAAATGTAACTGTAAATGTTCAATTCCCAAGTCTTGTCCACCACGCCCGCATGACACCACTTCTGCCGTCTCCATTTGCCGTTCGGCGTCACGTCAAGAGTGTCGTCTGTACCGCACGCCGTCTGCGGAACCGTCCGTGGCCAGAACAGAACCCGTCATGAACCAAAACCACTCCCTCTCCCCCGCCGCCGACCGTGTACAAGTGAAGGAAATCAAGGTGTCCTATTTTTCACACGTGTATGTCGTTTTATTCCCGTAGAAGTGCTCAAAAAAAAAATGAATACGGCATACAAACGGGACCCGACGGCTCGTCGCACCCACGCCGTCGGAAATGAAGATCATTATTTCATTTTTACGTCGTCACGCCACCCGCTGACGAGTTGGAGTACCCAAAGTCGGCTCTGCGGGGGAGGAAGTGTCTCCCGGGGAGGCTTCCCCAATCGGCTGGACCCGCCACCGACCGACCAGGGAAACAAGTCCGAGTCAAAGTCGGCGCACGTGTTCCGCCGCTGCTGTTGAACTCCGCCAGCGTTCTTGGAAAATTCAGCCCCCGAAGACGAAGGTTCCGCTTATGAACAGGAAATTTCGGGAGGCGTGCTCGTCACGAGTAGACTCACGACACGGGAAGTCCATCATTTACTTGAAGGGTCAAATTGGCCGTGGCGTCCAGTTTAGTCGTTTGCCGCAAAACGCTGAATTTAGCACGTACATCTTGAAGTTTAGTCACCTTAAATTTGCCAGGCGTAACTCCAAAAAACGCCCAAAACAACATCGGAAGTCTGCCATTTTGTTTCAAAGCTGCCCTTTTGGTCTCCCGTTGACCATTTTCTGGGAAAGACAAAAGTCATTTTCAAGATTGCTCCCAGTTGTACCGGAAGATAAACTCCCAGATTTTGTCCGCTTGGTAAACAATAATGAACAACGCTAAATTGTGCAAGTATTCACTTTTCTCTGTTGTCTGAGGACACGGCAGATTTTCATGACTGCCGTCGCAAAAAAAAAAAAAAAAAAAAAAAATGGCGACACTTTGGAAATAAACAAAAGAAAAAGGGGTAGTTTCACTTAACATGAAATTTGTCCTCTCATTAAAACATCTCTGAGGCCACGCCCACAAATAAATACACAGGAAGCGCGAGGTTCTGATTTGAAGCCAAGTACGTCTTTTGACGGAACGGAAACATTCAAGCGACAAATGCTCGTCCGCGGCCTCCGCAGCAAAGCCGAAGACCAAACGTGAACAAAAGCTGCAGACGCACGCCTCACCTTGCACATTTTATTCATTTTTTGTTGTTGTTGTTGAAATCAATGTCACCGATGGGCTTTGTCGGCAGCACAAAGACGCCCGAGCGCGCCGTCTTGGCGGGAAGCATGCAGCTGCTGGCCGGCATCAAACTGTGCACGGGGAGAGTCATCACCAACCACCCGCATTACGAAGACAAGGACCTGAGGGACAGGACCAAGCAGGTACGTGCGCTACTTTGTTAATATCTGTCGAGTCCCACCCACGTAATCCTACTTCCTGATTTGAGATCGCCTTTTCGTCCAGTTGTTAACTGGAAACTTGAAGCGCCTTTCACCCCTTCGCGTTCTCGGGCGAAGTCCGCATCCCGGGAGAGAACGACGAACTCCGACCGAAAAATCTCCACGGCGGACGTCCTGTGCGTTGTGTCCTTAGTGAACATCTGGAAGGAAAAATTGGTTTAATTGGCCCACCGGAGGAAATTTTGCACATTTCTATGTGAATGAACGTGACGCACTGACCGTCTGCTAAGTGTCTTCATCTCACACTCTCAGCTTGTGTCAAGATTAAAAAACAAAAAACATGTTCAACATGCTTCAATTTTCATCCTTCCAGCAAACTTATTCGATTCATTCACGTACATTATTTTTTTATCCAAATTTATTTCAACAGGGAAGCATCGATGGTGCGGGGGAGGGGGCAAATGCGGGACTCCGAGGGAAAAGCATAATGTCCATTGGGTTTTTCTTTCAGAAGCAGTGTCCGCACCCGGTGACCATGTTGCAAACTCAGTGAAGTAGCAAATACCCGTGACAAAAACTCCATACACGGTCAATTAATGTGCCGAATGCGCAACAGCTGTGACGGGTTCCAGAGGTGGCACCGCCCAGAACGCTCCAGACCCGCTCATGACGTTGATGAGTTAAAAAAAATCCTCCTTCACAAGAGTTTCTAGGCCCAGACAACAAGTACCCAATCAAGTAAAAAAAAAGAATGTTGCGGTAAATGATAAGCCAAGGAGAGGAAAGCTGATCGTTTCTCTTTACTCTTCGCGCCTAACTGACAGCAGAGCGACTGAAAAGCCCAAATCTTTTGAACCTGGAAACCCGCGTCGGTACCGCCTCCTCTCTTAAAGATAAAGGACCCCATTGAACGTTCGCACCCTTGAGGCTAACCTCAGCGTCACCACATGTGATGAAATCTCGAAAGGATCAGCCAAGATCTTGCATCGTCGTCATCCAATCCATCCATCCATTTTCTTTGCCGCTTATCCTCAACGGGCAGGAGGCGGGGTACACCCTCAACTGGTCGCCAGCCAATCGCAGGGCACGTCGAGACAAACGGCCGCACTTTTGGGGACAATTTAGTGTTTTTGGGATGTGGGAGGAAAGCGGAGTGCCTACCTGGAAAAAAGCCACGCAGGCGCGGTGCGAACGCGCAAACTCCACACAGGCGGGGCCGGGATCGAACCCGGGACCTCAGAATTGCGAGGCCAACATCTGACCCACCGTGCCGCCTCCCTTCAAAATATGTTCCAATCATAAATACTATTTATTCACATGTAGAACTTGTGAATACAGTAGAGCTGGAAGTCCATTCACACATTGACGAGTCACGTGAACACCTGGCGTCCATTCACGGTTGTTGTTAGTCGTCAGTGACAAACATCTACGGTGGGGGGTAGTTACGCGCACAGCCCAACATTCGTCCTTTTTCCGTTGGCATCAAAGAGGGCTCATTTAGCGCCGGCCGCCACTCCCGGAAATGGAACATTTTCACACGTGAATGAACGCGGCGAGCATCTGTCGGGGTTTGCCGCCTTGCCGGAGGGCACGTCGTCAGCCGAGTGGCGTTTCTCCAGCGAACGGCGGCGGCGGTTGGCTTTACAATCCGCCGATGAATAAGCAATTTGTGTGCTAATGCGGCAAACGCGAGCCGGTCTGTCTCTGGAGCTCCAAAATAGAACGGCGGCGGCGGCGACGGCGTTGTTTCGCTAATACGCCCCGAGCGCCTTCAATGATGTAAGCGGGCTCGCGGCGGCTGGCGAATAATAACAAAACACCACAACGTGCTTGGAAATGCAGGAGCGACAAACACAATGCATCGAGACATTTTTGTTTTTCAAACGGCCGTCGATTGTTGGTGGATTTGAAACGCGCCAAATTTGTCAATCTGTCCGCCAATTGACATGCGCACATCACGCAGATTCCGTTCAAGCACATAACAAACGCACCCTGGAAGCCCCCAGAGCCGCGCTTCGGCCCCCTGCTGTGGATTCACCTCTTTGCAAATGAAAGACGGCATCCACACGTTTATCGTCGCTCGTTCAAGAATTTTGGAGGAAGAGCTGTCTTGCCGCGCAATCGCGCTATGAACACATCAGCGGTGATTGGAATTGAAAAGGAAAATCGGACGTTTTGGAAAGGCTGCCCAGCCGCATTTGTGCCTCCGCCGTTTTGGTTCACTTCACAAATGAGCAGTTGTTCGGTAGCTGCCGCAGTCCCGATCACGTGGATCACGGCGCCGTCTCCCCCGAACCGATCTACGTGGAACGAGGCGCCGCGAGGATCCCAAGTGCGGATCGCGCAACGCTGACTCGAAACGTCCAGGCAGACGATTGACGAACGCTGGCCAGCTACTGCCGGCTAGTCGCTAAAGCGATCGGCAGGCGAGTGGCGCGTCTGGTCCCGGCCGGCCGGCGTGTATCGAGGTTGAGGCGTTTGATATTTTCACTGAGACCTGCGCCGATCCTGGCTGAAGTGGTTTCTTTCGGCGTGTCATCTCAGATGAACGCCTATATACGTTTGGCACCATTTTTTTTACGCCGGATGCCCTTCCTGACGCAACCCTTCTCAGGGAGTGGAGGCCCCAGCGGGATGCGAACCCACAACCCCTGATTTACCAAACCCACTGAGCAGCGGATCCTGGCTTAAGTAAGCCATTTCAAGTCAAACGGATTGTTTTGCCAAGAACGTTTCATGGAAATTCGCCAACCTATTCACTCTTTGACTTTGTGCCAACATCTACCGCCCCAAAATACTGCCACCAGGTGGCTGGAAATAGTTTTCAACCAATGGAAATGGATTTTTCATTTGTTCATCATTCATTTCAACAATTTTGAAATGGCAGGTCGGAGCGCCGCAGTCCGTCCGCTCACCTCCGCACGTCACGCGAACAAGTTGGAGGTTTTCAAGGCGACCGGGCTCGAGCGTTGTTGTTGCGGTTTCAGGTGTACCAGGTGTACGCCCGCCGCTCCCCGCGGGAGGTCCACTCCATCCTGCAAAGTCTGGCCGCCGACTACGTGGTGCTGGAGAACTCCATCTGTTACGAGCGCCGCCACCGCCGAGGGTGTCGCCTGAGAGACTTGCTGGACTTGGCCAACGGACACGTGAGTTTCCTTTCTTTTGCTTTGCTTCCACTCCGCAAAGATCAATAACGTCGCGCGCCGAGGTTGACGCTCGCCACGCCAAGCGCGGCGTCGGCGCTGTCGTTCTCGTTGAGAGAACTCTGCAAGCTCTCTTTTTTTCTTCTTGACAGACTTTGTTGTTCTTCTCAAAACGTCTGCTGCACTTTTCTACGACGAAAGTTACTCGGGCCTGCCGCTCAAATGCTCACAACGCACATCGAGTGGAGTAAAGTTGCGGTCGGAACAAAAAAGAAGGAAGAAAATAAAAAAAGAAAAACGCCGCCGGCTGCCCAAGCTTGGCTTTCCTCTGATACATTTTGTTTCTTACGTCAAACACGCGTGAAAAGGATCATTTTTAAACACAAGTGACAATGACAAAACGCTTGAATGAAATATTTGGGAAAGTGTCAAAAAAGAAAGGGTTGACTGAGAAAGAGTAAACATTTTTTGTAATAATAAATGATAAGATAGACCAAGATTTATACAAAGAAAAATGAAATATGTGACTAATAAAAAAGAAAAATCTTTTTTTTTTTTAAATTCAGAAATGATAGTTAAACAAAATGGTAAATATAAGGCGTGGAAAATGTCAAATAATGAGTGAAAATGGATCCAATACATGAAAATATATTGAAAAAAAATATATGACAATTTTGCTTTTTCTTTGAATTGAAAGTTACAAAAGAAAAATAAATGCATAAATGAGTGCAAAAGGTATAAAAAATTGTGCTCAAATGCTCACAATGCATATCAAGTGGAGTAAGGTTGCAGTCGGAAAAAAAAAATAAAAGAAGAATGCCGCCGGCTTTTTCTTACGTCAAACATGCGTGAAAAGGATCATTTTTAAATACAAGTGACAATGATAAAACGCTTGAATGAAATATTTGGGAAAGTGTCAAAAAAGAAAGGGTTGACTGAGAAAGAGTAAACATTTTTTGTAATAATAAATGATAAGCTAGACCAAGATTTATACAAAGAAAAATGAAATATGTGACTAATAAAAAAGAAAAATCTTTTTTTTTAAAAATTCAGAAATGATAGTTAAACAAAATGGTAAATATAAGGCGTGGAAAATGTCAAATAATGAGTGAAAATGGATCCAATACATGAAAATATATTGAAAAAAAATATATGACAATTTTGCTTTTTCTTTGAATTGAAAGTTACAAAAGAAAAATAAATGCATAAATGAGTGCAAAAGGTATGAAATATTGTGCTCAAATGCTCACAATGCATATCAAGTGGAGTAAATTTGCTGTCGAAAAAAAATAAAAGAAGAATGCCGCCGGCTTTTTCTTACGTCAAACATGCGTGAAAAGGATCATTTTTAAATACAAGTGACAATGATAAAACGCTTGAATGAAATATTTGGGAAAGTGTCAAAAAAGAAAGGGTTGACTGAGAAAGAGTAAACATTTTTGTAATAATAAATGATAAGATAGACCAAGATTTATACAAAGAAAAATGAAATATGTGACTAATAAAAAAAGAAAATTCTTTTTTTTTTTAATTCAGAAATGATAGTTAAACAAAATGGTAAATATAAGGCGTGGAAAATGTCAAATAATGAGTGAAAATGGATCCAATACATGAAAATATATTAAAAAAAAATATATATGACAATTTTACCTTTTTTAAACATTTTTTGTAATAAGAAATGACAATTATTTTTTTCGTTTAAATTAAAAGTTAGAAAAGAAAAATAAATTCAAAAACAAGTGCAAAAGCTATGAAAAATGGTGAACATTTGGGAAATAATGAATGAATAACGACTGCAAATGTATTAAAAATGGTCAAAAAAGTAAATAATTAAAAAATGCATCATGTCAAACATGCATGAAAAATGGACAGGACAGGAGTTTAAATTTATTTGATTTTTATTAGGCGTGCATTTTATCACGCAAAGTGCCGGTGCTGACGTTTCTTGGCTCGTGCCCGATTTGAAGCGAAATCCGTACGGTCGGTCTACAGCTTCCGATTTTGTGGGAAGACTTTCGACAAGATCGAGGAGCGCGTCAATGGCATTTGTTGCCCATTTTCCAGGAGCGTATCGTGAGGTCCCATTTCGATGTTGCGCGAGAAGCTCCGGTTCATAGTCCAGTCCCAATCAGACCAAAGTGGTTCTGTCGGGTTGAGGGCGGGACTCTGCGCGGGCCAGCCAGGTTCATCCATACCAAATTCTGGCCCCGCTTTGTGCACTGGTGCACAGACACGTCGGAACAGGAAGGGGCTCATCCCCGAACTGTTTCAGTCTCCGGAATCGCTTGCTACGCGAAAGCATTCAGAGTTCCCTGTGGGACAATAATTCGGACATTTCCAATTTTGTCACGAATCAAGCGATTTTGATAAAAACCTGAGAGAGAGAAAGACCTTGATGTGGATGAGCACGACCGGCCTGCACCGTCCCGACCTCAACCCTACAGAAGACTTTTGGACGGGTTTGCGTGAGGCCTTCTTGTCCGACGGGACTGCGAAGGCCTCACAAAACCACTTCTGGAAAAATGCTTCAAATGTGGACCCATCTCATATTCAACCCTTTGGATTAAAAACTGCATTCGTACTGGATCAGAATCGAGGCCGGTGAAGGCGAGCCGAGACTTTGGTCAAAATGGTCGACCTCATCCTGTTTGCGACGGTCACACGATCTTGTTCCGTCCAATCAGATCATGGACGGCGACGGCGACAACGACGCTGACCTGGTGGCCGCCGCCTACCCGCGATTTTGCGACGAGGTCAAGACGGACTCGCCGCAGTACGCCGCCTTGTTCAAAAGAACCTTCCAGAACAAAACCTTCCACGTGTACAGAGTCAGGAAGAAAGCCAAGAAGAGTGAAAAGAACTCGTGAGACGACAAAGACTACAATGGCTGACACGCATTTCCAGCATGTCCAAACAACTTTTTTGTCTCTTTTTTTTTTTTTTTTTTAGCTTGGTCTAATTGTTTGACTCTGTGTGGAATAAAAAGCACATCAGCGTTCACATCCAAAAACGCACACCACAACCCATCTGATGTGACTTTTTAAATGAGGAACAGTAAAATACGAATCCAAAGTACAAACTCTACCCAGTGGCTCGTAGTAGCGCTCGAGTCAGAGGCTCCCCTTGCGGAGGTGCTTTTGCTTTTGAAACCAGCGGCGCAATTTCAATTGCTAGCAAAATCCCACCAAATGGGAAGTAAAAAAAAAACAAAAAAAAACTTGTTCAATGATTGTGAAAGGCTAGCAAGCGGTTTTGAATGTGGACCACGATTGTTTCTTTTCAAATTGAGATTTAAACCACTAACATGAAGAACTAGTAAAATGGTAGCAAGCTGCTAGATGCTAGCTGGAGGCTATGAGTATCCTTTTTATTTCAACTGCTAGCAAAATCCCACCTAATGGGAAGTAAAAAAAACAAAAAAACTTGTTCAATGATTGTGAAAGGCTAGCAAGCGGTTTTGAATGTGGACCACGATTGTTTCTTTTCAAATTGAGATTTAAACCACTAACATGAAGAACTAGTAAAATGGAAGCAAGGTGCTAGATGCTAGCTGGAGGCTATGAGTATCCTTTTTATTTCAACTGCTAGCAAAATCCCACCTAATGGGAAGTAAAAAAAACAAAAAAACTTGTTCAATGATTGTGAAAGGCTAGCAAGCGGTTTTGAATGTGGACCACGATTGTTTCTTTTCAAATTGAGATTTAAACCACTAACATGAAGAACTAGTAAAATGGTAGCAAGCTGCTAGATGCTAGCTGGAGGCTATGAGTATCCTTTTTATTTCAACTGCTAGCAAAATCCCACCAAATGGGAAGTAAAAAAAAAAAAAAACTTGTTCAATGATTGTGAAAGGCTAGCAAGCGGTTTTGAATGTGGACCACGATTGTTTCTTTTCAAATTGAAATTTGAAACCACTAACGTGAAGAACTAGTAAAATGGAAGCAAGGTGCTATCAAGCAGACAAGCAAGCTAGATGCTAGCTGGAGGCTATGAGTATCCTTTTTATTTCAACTGCTAGCAAAATCCCACCAAATGGGAAGTAAAAAAAAAAAAAACTTGTTCAATGATTGTGAAAGGCTTGCAAGCGGTTTTGAATGTGGACCACGATTGTTTCTTTTCAAATTGAAATTTTAAACCACTAACGTGAAGAACTAGTAAAATGGTAGCAAGCTGCTATCAAGCAGACAAGCAAGCTAGATGCTAGCTGGAGGCTATGAGTATCCTTTTTTTCAAAGAAGGGGACCAATATGGGCTCCATTTTTGGTGGACCGGGGAACTAGACCGGAACGCAAAAACTGACGTAAAAACCTGATGCCTGCGCAAAGCCTCGCTAGCTTTTGTCAATTTGGCAGCCTGACCTGCCTCAAGATTGAGAATCTGGCACAACGAGGGCTCGTCCTGGGTGCACTTATTAATTTTTTTGTGACTGCAAATTGGTGGTCCACTTCTTGAGGGTCTGCCCGCAGTTCCTCAAAAACCAATTTAGCGTGCTCCGGATCTCCTGGACTCCGAGCGGACTCACAACTCTCGCGCGACATTTCGAGGGAACGTTAGGAGCGGCTGCGATTGGACGAGGTCGTAGTCTGCTGTGAACGCGTCCACTCCAGCTAGCAAGCGGCAGCCGTTGTTCTTTAGAAATTAGGGGAAAAAATGATGAGACATAGTTGGAGGTCGAAACTGCTGTCGGACCGCTGCAGAACGTGAGGTCCAAACCGCCGTCAAGATGCTACCAAGCGACGAGTAAAACCCTTCCAAGCGGCTGTTTGTGATTTGCGTCGTGTTTTCGCTTGCCGTCATTTTCACCCGTCAGAGCCGCAACCTCGCACTCCAATCAATCTCACAAACACGCGTGGGGGGGGGGGGGGGGGGGCCATGAATAATGGAAGCGCCGTGGAAATTGCGCCGACGATTCTCCGCGGCAATCCGAAATCGTCCCAGCGAGCGCCGGTATGAAAGGAAGCCTCGGTAAAAAAGGCCCAGATGAGAATGTGCCGCTCGTTCCGGTTTTCTCAACACGTGATTGGCAGATTGCGTCGCCGCGCTTGAGAACGTTTGTCGGGACGGGGTGACAGTTTGTGACTAACTAAGTCAAGGAACGTCTTTTAAAAAATTAAATTAAAAAAAAAAAATGGATCCAAAGAAGTCACAATTCAAATGCGTGAAAGTCGAAAAAAATGGTGACGTGGAAAAATCTGGAAAATTGGATCAAAACACAAATGGGATAATAATTGGAAATAAGAATTGATCGTGATTGATTAAAACAGAACTTCAAATCTGAAACACGACCAAGGAGAAGACAACATTTATTTTCATAAGACAGTCGGTGTTGTCAAGTGGGAGAAGAAACCACTAAAAATACATTTTTTTACATTAATTTTTGTTTAAAAAAAAAAAAAAGGTTTTCAATGAGAGAAAAGGAAAAGTTGTGCAAATTGACACTGGAAATGTTGGGGAAATTAGTCAAAGTGAAAACATGTCATGTGACATTCATTTTTCATAATACATTTGCCAATGGTCCCAAAAAAGGGTGAAAAATGAAAAAAAGAATGTAATTTTTTTTTTAAACAAAAAGACTGAATTGGTCAAAAACAGTATTTAAAAAAAAAAGTGAAATTGTGTTAACGTGACAAAAATGAAAAAAAAATGGATGAAATGATGGCGAAAGCTGACCAAAAATGTGTAAGATTTACTAAAAAATAAAAACCCCAAAATATGGAGAAAATTGGTAACTTTTAAACGTGTAGTAAAAAGTCATTTGACTCAAAACGGTTTTTTTTTTAAAAAAGTGTATTATTTGGCTGGGGGTGCTTGGAAAATGTATTTTTGAAAGCGTGAAAATTGTTACATGAGTCAAAAGTGAGGAAAAGGGTGTCAAATTGAAAATATGTCGTGTGACATTCATTTTTTTATAATACATTTGCCAATGGTTCCAAAAAAAGGTGAAAAATGAAAAAAGGAGTGCAGATTTTTTTTTAAAAAAAAGACTGAATTGGTGAAAATTAGTATAAAAAAGGTGAAATTATGTTGGGGTTTTTAATGTGACAAAAAAATTTTAAAAAATGGGTGAAATGATGGCAAAAACTGACCCAAAATGTGTAAGATAAAAAAAAAAAAAAAAAACCTAAAAATATGAAGAAAATTGGTCACTTTTAGGTCATTTGAGTCCAAATGTTTTTTAAAAAGTGTATATTTGGCTGGGGGTGCTTGGGAAATGTATTTTTGAAAGGGTGAAAATTGTTACATGAGTCAAAAGTGAGGAAAAAGGGTGGAAAAAAAATGTCAGACGATCCAGTTTCAATCAGCGTTGATGATGTCACTGCTCAATTTCACAATTAATAACAAACGAACGAACGCGTTTCGTACTTTTGCGCGTGCAAACCCAACCAGAAGCCGCGATTGGTGCAAAGAATGGAATTTATTGAGGGGAAACAAACGAGAGCAAATACAAAGCACAAAAACTCTTCAAAGCTCATCATCACAGATGATTTTTAGAAAATGGTTTTTTTTTTTTTTCTTTTTTTCTTGTCGTCGTCGGCGTCACAAGCAGCAACAGCAAACGTGCCACGTAAATCGTCTTCGACCGTATGTACAACGGGAGGTGAAAAGCGCCATCGACACGACACCCCCGACGAGGCCAAAGCGTCACAAACCGAAGCCGAAAGAAAACGATAAAACATTTCGCTCGAATGGCGCGCGGGCAAAAGTCTCGGGACACCGGAAGTCGCCAAAACTTGCGGATGGACCCGCGACGACTCGCATCCGGTTACGAACAAATCCAAACGGCTTGAAGAATCGCTTCCGACCGAGAACTTCGCGCGGCGCCGTCACGGAATCGTCCATTTGTGGTGGACTCCGACTTGACTTCCGTCCGGTAACTGTCTCAATACTTTTATCCGCATGGCATCTATAAATGTATTTCCATAAACATCAAAGTGTGATTCCGTTTCACGACTTTACATGAAACCCTTTTTTTTTCTTTTCTGGGAAGTTGCAGCACTTCTTTTGCCTGCTTCTTCCCCTCTTCGCATCATCATCATCGTCGGCGTCGTCAGCATCATATCATCATAATCCCATTTTCATCCTGCGCAATTGAGTGTGTCCCCCCCCACCCCATCCATTCGCCTCCTTTCTGATCGCGACGGAGCAGCCAATCAGGCACTTGATGACTTTGTCTGGCTTTATGTGTTTGGGGTTTTTTTTTATATATATATATATATATATATTTTTTTTTTTTTTCCTGGCCCGCAATTACACGACCGACGCGAACCGCTGGGGAGTTAAAGAGTCTCTTTCGTTCTCTGTGATTGGAGGGGCGAGCGAGGAGATGAAACAGCTGAGCGGCTCTTTGGCAATTTGGGGCGACGACGACAGGAAGTGGCGGAACGTCGGCGACCGCGCGAGAAAAAAACGGGTCTCGAGAAGTTGCGAAGACGGAACGAGAGACTCGAAAATTGTTTGCGTCGTTTCTGGAAAACGTCGCAGAAAAGTGAAAAGGATGCCGAAAAATCCCATTTTGGGAGCAAATTTTTGGACGTGGACAAAACAATGTGACAAACGGAAACAAAAATATTTGTACATTTTTTTAAAAATACCGGAAAATGCATTTCACGTAATAAAAAAGATTGACCAAAAAAAAGTAAAATAATTGAGGATTTCTGAAAATTATTTAACGGTGTCAAAATGGTTCAGAAATGCAAAAATGTAGAAAAAAAATCTCAACAAATTTGTCAAGATATTGCAAAAATGGTTTCAAAACTCAAGGCCCGGGGCCCAGATCTGGCCCGCCATGTGATTTTATGTGGCCCAAAAAGGCAACAACTTCTTCTGATTTTTGTGAAAATCTGGAACAAGATTTCAAATTGTTATATATCATACATGAAAATGAAGATATTCTAAGCATTTTTGTGGTATCAAACATGAACAATGGTTGAAAACGCCCATCCACCTTGAATTCAGATTCCAAATCTAGTTAATACATTTCATGCGTAATATGATGAAGCCATGAAAGTTTTGAACGTTTTCACAGTCGTATCGGCCCTCTGAGGGAAAATGAGTTTGACGCCCCGGCTATAAAAGATTTCCTGACAAAAGAAAAAACTAAATCAGCAGAAAAAGCGCAAAGTGTGAAATCCAATCATTTTTCAAAAATTAAAAATAAGTAATTTCATTTTCAAAAATGAGTGAAATTGATCAAACGAGAAGTTAAAAATTGCAAAAATTAATGTTTTGGAAAATGACTTGAAATCCCAAAACACAAATTCCAAAATGAATGAAAATTTTCAGGAAAAACAAAGTTACAAATCTTCCAAATGAACTCAAAACCAAGTCGTGCAGGAGGAGGAAAGGTCTGAAAATGGAGAATTTCCAACCAACGTCTACACTTGCAACCCCCCATCGGGCCCGATCAAGTGGAATTCGCAATTGGGCACAAACGCGCTAGTGGGGGCTTCCACTGGGTGGCGCTGACGCGTCTCACGCATGCAAGTCGGGCCACTTTATTTTGCACACCTGACACGCTTTTTTTTGACGCTCGCATTCACCTTGAAAGGTTTTTTTTGGGGGGGTGGGGGTTGAAAAAGCTCAAAATAACGGATCGTGAATTCGCCTGTTCCTGGGTTTTTGACAGCTTTCGCAGTCCTTCAAAACCATTTTCACCATTTCATTTTCACCATTTGTCACTTTTGAAAAAAATGACAAAAAAAATCCGCCTTTGTTGCCGTAGCGACTCATTTCAATTCTTACAATTTTGAACCATTTTCACATATCAAACGTATACTGTTTGCATTTTTCAGATTTTCAATGTTTCTCGGTACATTTCAATTTAAAATATGTTTTGCTTTTGTCAATTTAAAATCATTTTGTGACAATTTTTAAAAGAAAAAAACATTTTTGGCAAATGAAACCAAAAATTGATCCAAAAGGATGTTTTAAATCATTCTTGTATCGCACAGCGTTGTGAGTTCTATGACGGTGACAGTTTTGACCCAGGAACAGACCTTTTCCGTATTATTTATCTGTGCTTTGTTGTGTACCTCATAGAGTGGCAGTTCACTGAATATTTACACAACAAAACAAACCAGCAAAGAAGCAAAAAAAAAATTCATTTTTAGGTGTCTCTGCTGTGCCTGCATATAAAAAAAAAACAAAAAACAAACACTTATTTTCACATTGAAGGGCCCTCGAACGGCAACCGCAGCGGCGAGCCTCAGCGCCGGGGGTCCGCCGCCCCGCCCCAAAGCGACGTCCCGAAGCTAGCTAGCTCCGTAGCCGGCGTATCCGTCGACAGCAAATCGCAATCGACGGCGTATCGATCGACAGCAAACAACACCAAGAGTCGACGTGCGCGTTCGTCGGGAGGCCGCCGCCCTCCAGCGGAGTTCAAAGGTCGCTGGTCTCGGCCCGCTCGTACAGCGCCCTCAGCTTCTCGAAGCGCGGCCCCCAATCCCCGAGCGTCTCCTGGCGCCGGGCGTCCGACGCCGCCCCCTCGCCGGCGTCCGAGCCCGCCGAGCTGAAGGAGCTGAGCGAGCCGGCCGGGGTGCCGCCGCCCTCGGTGGAGAACACCTGGAGGGAGTCGAAGGGCCCCGTGTCCGGGTGCCGGTCGGCGTCGCGGATGATCTCGCACAGGTAGCGGGCCAGATCCTGGCTGGAGAAAGAAAGCGAGCGGCGGGGGGGCCGCGCCTGCCCCCGGGCCGGCGAGCGGGCGGGCGGCGGCACGTCTCGCCGCGGCCCTCGGGCCGTCCCCGAGGCGGACGAGGACGCCGACGACGGGGGCGGCGTTCCCGCGGGCGGTTGGGCGCGGGCCTGGGCGGGCGGGGCCTGGTGGAGGAGGTGCTGCTGCTGCTGCTGGCGGCGGTGGTGGGGCGGCGGCGGCGCCGGTGGCGGCGGGCGGCGCAGCGCTCGGGAACGGCAGTACTGCAACGACTGCGCCGGGCTGGGCTGAAGCGACTTCTGGAGTTCGGCCATGTCGTAAGCGTTCTACGCACAGACACACATCAACGTGACGCTTTTTTTTTTTTTTTTATTTCATAACGCTCATCGTTGAGAAATGGAATCCTGCAGCCTTTTTTACTATGATGTAACGATGCCTTTTTCGATGTTTATGAATCATATTTGTATTATTCATGATGTTCTGGCACGAAGGACGTAAAAATGATGCGACCGAATTTAAAGCAACGTCTGTGCCGCAGCAACAATCACTGTGTGTGCGCGTGATGCTTTTAACTACCGTTCACGTTGGTCTCCGCACAACGCACGAAAACCACGCACACGTTAATTGTGTTCACGTGCGTCTCCGTCATTGGCTAACAGCGCACGTGTGCGAGTGTGTGTGCGTGTGTGTTCAATCCGATGGGTTCATCCTTGTTGTTGCCGTGGTAACAGCAGCATCCATCCCGTGCTTGTGCGTGTGTGACGTTCACGCAGGTGGAAAAGCGAGCGCGCGCGCCGGCCCGTCACTTGACGCTGCGGCCGAACGTAGCTCACAAACGGACGTAGGATGTACGGCAGATCGCCACACGCGCACACGCTTCTACACAATGGAAGCACCTCTACTTCCGACATGAATCCGTTCCGGAAGTCGTTTTGCGATGTAATGCATTTTATATGTCAATGAGCGTAATCCATTCCAAACGCTTCAACCCCCGCATGCCAAAATAAGCATTCAAAGTACGTTTGACAGCCGAGAGAAAAACATACGTACGCACGCACAACTGAATTCCGCGAAATTTTTGGGGGGGCTCACGAAAGATGAATAAAAAAAAAAAAAAAAAATGAAAAACTCCCAAAAAGTTTGTACTTTTCCAAAGTGCGCTCGCTCGTGACCGCGCTGGCGAGATTCGGTGGCACTCGAGTGTCGAAGGGAAACGAAATACATTGCGGGTAAATTTTGACATCCCTCCAAGCCAACGGGAAGCCGGGAACATGTGACAACGATGGCCAATGGGAGAGAGGCTCTATTGCGCCACACAAAGCCATACGAGATCTTTACGTTACGAATTCAGCGCCCATTATTTTTCCTTTCGTATCCTGAATTTTCCTTCGTAACTGGCGACAATATTTTTTTGTAACCTGAATTTGTCGTTACTAAAACATTCGTAAGTAGAGGTACCCCTGTGGTTGCGTCTGCAGTAAATATGAATATAGTTTATTTCCTGTATATATGTACAATTTGGAAATGGAATTTTTTTTCAACTTTTTTTTGCATTATTTCTCAAATACTTTATGCAGATGTAGGAGTATTTTTAGAGTTGGCGTCTCATTATTTCATTTATTTGATATTTTCAATAGTTTTTGCACATGTGCACAGTTTTTACTTTTTTTTTTTTGGGGGGGGATCATTTTTGCAAATTTTGCCAATGATTTTCCCTTATTTAGTAGCCCGCCTCCAGCGCTCCCGCGGCGCTCGTGAGGATAAGTGACTCAGAGAATGGCTGAATGGATGGATGTTGTTCATTTTGCCATTTTTTTTTTTTTTTTTGCGTCAGGAAGGGCATCCGGCGTAAAAACCGTGCCAAACAAATATGAGAGTTCATCTGAGATGTTACGCCGAGGCAACCCCTAAAGGGACAAGCCGAAAGGAAACTTACTTCCATTTTCTGTCAATGTATTCGGTTTAAATGTGTTGAAATTGTTTTAAAAGTCTTTAAAGCCCCTAAAACAACTTCCGAGGTAAGCCGCGCGGCGGCGGCCATTTTGATTTTCAATTTTTTTTATGATAGTAACGTCGTAGCCGTCGCATGCCGTCTCCCTCGCTCACCTGGTCCTCCTCGCCGCCGCCCTCCTCGTCGTAGTTGAGGACGTTCTCGCGGACGTCCTCCCAGCCGTCGTGGTGCGCCGACACGTGGTAGACGCCCTCCTTCGGGCCCTTGTGGCTCCTCCAGCGCGTGTACACGAAAATGGCCAGCAGCAGCGCTGAAATTCAACGACAGGCAACGTCAGCGAGGAGCGAGTGTCTCTTTTATAGGCCAGCCTTGTGAGGATAAGCGGCTCAGCTAACAGAAATTGCCCTTCCGACCGCGGAGCTGGATTTGCCATTTGGGGGCCAAACGCCCCGTGTGTGTGATGTTAAGATTGTTTTTTTTTGTCTTTTTTTCCTCCATCTATTTTTGCTCTTATCCCCCCCCCCAAAAAAAAAATGAAACGTTTTTATCTTTTGTTATCACTTATATATAGATTTTTTTTTCCCACAGTTTCAAACATGATTTCACTCATTTATTTTTTTAATACAAAATTTGACCAGAAAAAAACCCCAAGAATTTAGCATGCGCACGCAGGAATTAGCCAATCCAGTTCTCCAGGTTTGGTCACGTGACGCGATTGCCTGCCTGTAGTTGTCGCAAGACGGCGCCAAAGCACTATTTTATTTTATTTTGTCAAACGAAAGGCTTCAAGACACTTCAAAATCCTTTCTTGGCACCAAGATACCACAAGATGGTGGCCAAGCGCTATTAAAATGAAACTCTTCAATTGACTTCAACATAGTTCCTTGGCTCAAGCGTTGGCCTCACAGTTCTGAGGTACCCGGGTTCAATCTCGGACATGCATGTTCTCCCCGTGCCTGCGTGGCTTTTCTCCAGGCACTCCAGTTTCCTCTCGCATCCCAAAAACATTGATTGGACACTCTCAAATTGCCCGTAGGTGTGATTGGTTGTTTGTCTCTATGTGACCTGCGATTGGCTGGCAACCAGTTCAGGGTGAACCCCGCCTCCTGCTCGTTGACAGCTGGGATAGGCTCTAGCACTGCCAGTGACCCTTGTGAGGATAAGCGGCTAAGAAAATGGATGGATGGATGAGAAAAGTTGAAAATATTTAGAAATTGAACAAAGGAATCAATTGGGGGGGGGCAAAGAAAAATGGTGCAGGAAACTTGGAAAAAAAGAAAAATGTTCAAATGCAAACAAAGCGGGGAAAAAAATATTTCAAAAATAGCAAATGGAAAAATTCATTCAAAACATTTGTCGATTCAAGTGTAAAAAAAATTCTGAAAAAGAAAAATTGTAAAACGAAGAATGGAAAATGTTACAAAACAAAAAGGTTTGAAATCAACTTTTATGGCCCATTGCTTCTTTGTGATATAGATCAAATTTTAAAAAATTAAAAAAGAAGAAGCAACACAAGCAAGAGACAAAAAACAAAACAAAAAAAAATAGTGCGAATGTGAAAGCAACACGAGCACACAGAGATCTGAGATGAGCCGCTGTCAAGACAGACGCTCTGCTCGCATCGATTTCCGACGAGGGGGAAAAAAAAAAAAAAAAATCAAATGAAACAGCCTACAGGCGTGTGTGTGTGTGTGTGTGTAAGTGGAGGTCAGGACCAATAACAAGATGGATGTTGTGGGGGCAAAGTGAGATATGGACCATCTGAGCAGGCTTTCCCACAGCGTCAGCGTCGGCGTACTTGCTTGTGTGCGTGTTCGGCAGGGAGGGGGGGCCGAACATGAGGTCCCATCAACCACCCCCTCCCGATCCTTGCGCTTGGTCCTCAGGTCAGTGCGGACCATTACAAAATAAACAAACAAAAAAGATCCACATTGACGGTTCTCGGAGAGCAAACATTCGCCACCTTCGAGAACGGCGGGGAAAAAGAAATGACGTGATAGCAAAAGAGTGGAGCATATCTTGTAAAAGTTGGTGAATCAAACGCTTGCGTTGTTTCAACAAAATATGGAAAGGTTAAAAAAATAATGAGTGAACGTGTTGGAAATGGTCCAAAAGCGAGCGCAAATGGATCATCGCGTAGAAATCTTCGCGGTGGTGGTCTTGGCCGTCGGTGCTGGTGGAAATTCAAAAAGTTGACCATCAAAAATGCGCACCAACTCGTGGATGCGCGGTTCAACCTTCAAAACGAGCCCCGCCCCTCGTGAAAATGCCGATGAACCGTCGATAATCGATCGGCGATGAGATTGCCGCAAGCCGGGACGACAAGAAAAGAAAACATTTCAGACCAATTTGTGCGAGTGCCAAAAGATTGGAAGAAAATATTCTGATGCCATTTTGCGGAAGATTTGAGGAATTTCGGCAAATTTTTGGACCTGAAATTTTGCGAAAGTTTTTCCGAGTCTGGAAGTCCGACGATTCCCCAGGAACATTCCGAGATTTGAACGCGTCACACGAGACGGAACCGATTTCGTGACAGCGCTTGGGATTGGTTTCCGGTGACATTTGAGGACTTCTTAGCGGCTCCATCGTCAACGTTTTAGCATTTCGTGCAGAAGTCGCGTGTGCGACGGTTTGCTTTGCGAGTCCAATGCCACTACGAAGCTCCCCCCCCGGCGCTCGGCTCTTTTTTCTTCTTTTTTGTACGTCGTGCGACGCGCTCGCCGGTCTCGGAGCGATTCTGCCCGTCCGCGATCCAACAAGTGGAAAATCGCGGCGCCCCCGAGATCGGGAACGCGTTTGGACCGGTTTGGCTTTCAAACCCTCCCCAGGCCGCCAAGCGAACGGCGACTACGACCGATCGTCGTGCAATCGGCAACTCAAAGTCAAACCAGCCCAGCGGAAATTGTTTTCAATCCATTTTTTTTTTACGAGGCGCCCTCGTCGAATACTCTTCGCGTGCCCCATCCTTGGCCACTTCATTAGGTACACACGAGCTACCTAACCCGTTAGTTCATCAAATTAAATGCTAAAATATTACCTCTTCCACTAATAATAATAATTGTATCCGATTTCATTTAAGAAAGAAATGCATTTTTGAAAAGATTTGATTACAAAATAGTACATGCAAAATCCTTATTTATGTATTGTGTTCGTATTACTAGTAGTAATGGCCATGATAACACATTTATATTTAAAGCACTATGTTTTTGAAATTTCATGTTTTTTTTAAATTAATTTCCAAATAAGTCGTGTTAGTCTTGCAGCGTATGTAATTTCCATTATCTCCAAAATTACTTCAAAAAAATTCCAGAACGTACAATAAGTGGGAACTTCATCCTTCTATGCACTTTCTTCGCCGCTTATCCTCACAAGGGTCGCGGGAGTGCCGGAGCCTATCCCGGCTGTCGTTGAGCAGGAGGCGGGCTACACCCAAAACTGGTCGCCGGCCAATCGCGGGGCACACGGAGACAGATGCGAAACCGGAGTGCCACCCGGAGAAAAGCCGCGTAGGCACCCGGAGAACATGCAAACTCCACACAGGTGGGGCCGGAATCAAACCCGGGACCTCAGAACTGTGAGGCCAACACTTTCACGTAATTTCATCATTCAGTGATTCATAATTAATACAGAATATAGTGAATATTTTGTACAGTGTATATATTTTTAACACAATTACAGTTTTTCTTTCGATATTTATTTTTAGAATAACGGTTTAAAAAAATGCATTTGCTTCACGATTTTGTTATTAATCTGAAATGAAAGAACGATGTTTTATTCAAGAACACAACAGTGGTATTTGACGATTGCGAGACGACGCCTTTTCATATTGGTGTCATTTTTCAAAAGGGAAGCGAAGGCGAGAAATTGCCCCCCCCCCCCCCCCCCCCGGGCGACGTCCCGGCGGATCGCGCTCAAGGACGTCTTCCCACGCAAAGAATCAAATGACGCAAACAAAACCGCCGAATGAAAAATAACAAAAGAGGAAGTCCGCGAACACCTTCTGACCGGCGAGGAGAAAAAATGCAATAAATCCATAAACGATAAAGGTGGGCATATTTAAATGTCCTCCAGCATGAAAAAGGTCATTTGTAGAAGGGGTGGGTGGGGGAGGGGGGGGGGGACACCCCCCCCCCCAGAGACGACGCCGATGCGACAGAAGACGACGTTATGCAAATGAGCAGCGTGCGACTGCAGATATTAAGAATTTTGCTTCCGTATTTCCGCCAACCTGCCCCCTGAAAGCAGATTCATTCGGATCGCGAGCACGTTCGCCAGAAAAAAATTCTTGGAACAAAACATTTGCAAAAGAATAAAAAAAGTGCGTCAAATAGCCCGGCCTGCTATCATCGATACGGGACAGCACAAAATATGCCCACAATTGTCATTTTTTTTCACGTCGATGTTGAATTTCGGGTAGAAAGTCTCTCGGGCGCTCCGGGCCGCCTTTTCCCAACGGCGCCGAGCGGCAAGCCCCCTTCGACACGTGCGTGGAATACATATTTTACTTTGAAGCGTACACGTTCCACGTGGCTTTCACAGCAGGGTGTACATGACAGCTGCATGTACGAAAAGGATTATGATATGACGACAAACGCCACAGCCGCTCGAGTGCTTCAACGCACGGAGCGATTCATTACACATTCCGTTATTGTACGGCACGAGAACGGCATTCATACATTCATATAATGACGTTTTTGATGCAAGCCCGTTGAGTGAATTTTATTTTACTTCAACTATTTTGCTGCTGATATCATTTGTACGAATAATTCCGATAAACAGAAACGTCTCTTGTTCTTTGTTCTTGTTGCCGTGTACGTCGTCGCAGCGACTGCTGGAGAAAAATTAATTTGTGCGTTGTACACACTTGGCTACGAAAGATGATTCTGATTCTGACGTGAGTCGGAACACGTGTCCACTTATCGAAGCAAAAAAATAAAAAATACATTTAGTTGGCGAGCGCATGATGCGCTTTACATGATTAAAAGCATTTGCAAATAAAACGTTGTGCTAAAGTCATAATTTGTATAATAAACACAAACTGTACCAAACTAATGGTTCGTTCATTGGTCGTGCGGACGCCGCGGTGCACGCCCTCGACTGGTCGCCAGCCAATCCCAGTCTGCTGTAAATAGCAGCAGATGTTTCAAAAATGTATTTGCATTTTTTTGAAAACAACATTTGGAATTATTTATAACTATACAGGCAGCTGGAAAGCATTGGGCTCACAGTTCTGAGGTCCCGGGTTCGATCCCGGCCCCGCCTGTGTGGAGCGCGCATCTTCTCCCCGTGCCCGAGTGGCTTTTCTCCGGGTGGGCACTCCGCTTTCCTCCCACATGCCAACAACATTCATTGGACACTCTAAATTGCCCGTAGGTGTGATTGTGAGTGAGTTTCGCCCGTTTGTCTCGATGTGCCCTGCGATTGGCTGGCGACCAGTTCAGGGTGTACCCTGCCTCCTGCCCGTTGACAGCTGGGATAGGCTCCGGCACTCCCCGCGACCCTGGTGAGGATAAGCGGCTGAGAAAATGGATGGCTATAATTACACATAATAATCAGTAGTACGAGTGTTAATAAACACTCCTTCAACTAGTCAATAAATGATAGTTTATCAAGTAGTTTGTAAGTAACTACAAATAAAATGAAAAACGTCTTCTTTTCTTGGAAAATTTTGCAAATAAATGCTAGAAATGTACATCTTTTCTATTTCTTGAATTACCTATTTGTTTGAAACCATTTTTTTCCTTCTTTGGTACAAGATCAGATCTTCTTTCTGTCGCACCAGACAGCCAGACGGAGCGCTACGTCGCTAGCCGCCGCGCGGCGCCACGGCGGCTTACCGAGCAGCGCCATGAAGCAGACGCAGATGGCGAAGAGCGAGCTGAAGCTGAGTCCGACGCGGTCGCCGTAGACGGCCAGCGCGGTCTCGCACAGGCGCCCCCGGTGGCCGTCGGGGCAACGGCAGGTGAAGGCGGACGGCGACTGCGCCACACACGTGCCGCGGTGGCACGGGCGCGTGGCGCACAAAGTGTACACGCAGGACTTCCTGCTGCCGTTCACGCGGACCATGTGGCCCGGAGGGCACCTGCCGAACCGGGACAAGGAGACCTCGTTAAACGGGGACTTCGGCTGCGAAAGACCACAAAAATCTTTCAATGAGAACAACATTCCGTGCAAACGCAAAACAACAACGACATGGCGCAAATCCCGTCCGGGCTGCAATCAAGAAAGTCTCCGGAAGACCAAGGAACCATCATCTCCAATTCAAGTGACGAAATCACTTCCACGAGAATACGACATGAAGAATTGGGACAAAGTCAGATCTCGCGGTGGACTTTTCCGACTGGTGATCTTAAGCTCCGCCCCCTCAGCTCACAGTTGCCACGAGCTTCCGAATTGGCGACTGAACAGAACGGGTTGGAAGTCGATTCTCTGTTGTGTATTCCAGATAATATTGCGGTATAGTTTTGGGGTTTTTTTTTTTTTTTTTTTTCGCCAAATGCGTCAGACTCGTCCAAGAGAGTCCTACGGAGAGGTCTCAACTATTTCACGCCAGGATATGTACACGGAAATAAGATTTTGGACGGAGCGGGACGCGATGTCGGAGTTGCAGCGAAACGTTGGCGATCGATGCAAAAAAACTTTGACGGCAGGATAAAATGGTGGAATTGTACTGCGCGTGTAAAGCGGGGTGGGTACTTCTGACTTGGAAAGATTGGCAGTAATATCGTTGTCGTCTTGATAATTCATTAGACTTGGCTCGTAATGGAACCAATTGCTCCGTCTTAAAAGTCCGATGCGATACAAATGGGCAAATAGACATTTCTCTTGCATGACCTGGCGTAAGAACCCGATTCGTCGGCATAAAACATGACACACTTCGTTCAGCGGGTCAGCGATACGCTAACAAAGAGGAAGTTGTTCCCCTACAAAATATAAAGCACTGATGATAATGCGAGAAAGATCCTTCTCCCTCACTTACCTTCGAACGTACAGCCTTGCGTTTGTTGATATTGTCCACATTTAGTTGTACGCGCGCTCTTCCGCCAGCGTTAATCCATCGCAGACACTTCGTCAACTGTGTTTTCGGCTTTGGAAAATGAATCAACCTGGCAGGATAACTTTCAGCAGAATTGCACGTTCCCCAAGCGCATCTGAGGACCATTTCCTTCGTAACATGAACTTTTCCAAGCGCGTGCTACTGACAAGCAGCATTGCTTGTGGGAGAATACGGCGGCAGGGGGCGTGTCAAGACAATGCGGCTATCTGATTGGCTATTATTGTAGGTCGGAAAGGTCCATTAGCTTGAAAAGCGTTAACTCATGAAGCCGACTGCCCCGGGTGAACTTTTTGACTGTTTCTTACGGGACATTTTACGGCTACGTTAAACACCTGCGCTGCGGTCACTTTTCCGAGGACACTGATTGGAGGGTTTTTTTTTTTTTTTTTTTTTTTTTTTGGGGGGGGGGGGGGGCTGCGAGGTCCGTTACGAAGAAAACGACAAAGCAAAGTCCGGGGCGATCGCTGGCAATACGAGAGGAAGAGACGGCAGCAAGAATCACGGATCCAAAAGAGCATCGGAAACGGGAAAATTCCGTGGAACACGACAAAAATCGTTAGCTCCACTGAAATAAACAAATCACCTACAGCTGAAAGAAAACAACAATAATCAACACAAATCCACGACAACGTCCCAGGACCAGCAAAGTCCCTAACGAGAACGGCGATTGGTGGCGAGCTGAGCACGACAAACCCCGAAAAGTGCCGCCGCCGCCGTCTGTCTGTCAATCAGCTTGACGTTAGCGTCGCTAACGAGATCTGAGCGTAAACGCTAAGCTTTTGCAAGTGGAAACACAGCGACATGTTTTATGCATGCGTTGTCGCTGCCCAGATTTTTTTTTTTTCCCCTCCTTCCAAAAAAAAATAAATAAAAAATTTAAATGTAGTCTGCAGCTCCCGGCATCATTAGCAGACTTTATCACTGACACTTAACGCTTTACGGCGTCGTTATCACGTCGCCTCAGTTCGTCAGGAAAAGGGCCGACGGTGCGCTTAAAGACTCCTACGCTTCATTTTTTATTTTCATCAGGCGGTGGGATGTTGCCACGTTGCTCCCAAAAAAAAAAAAAAAAAAAAAGTGGCGTTAAGTGTTTATTTTGAGAGTAAACATCTTGGCATAAGCAGAGCGAGAACACTCGTGTGCGTCGAACGCTTTTTGTGCATGTTGTTTTTTTTGTTTTTTTTTTTTCACGGTTTGCACGCATTCCTCAAAATGCCGTTTCCCTTGCTAATTGCGTGTAAAAAGCTGTGATGTCTGTCACCTGTTTGAAAGAAAAAAAAATTGCATATTTTTAATGAATTGGTAAAATAATAAAAATAACTATTATATATATCTAGGCTCACTCCGTAAATTAGCCTCGGTTCTCGAACGTCCCCGTTTTCGAACAAATCTTTTTTTGAACAAATCGGTTTTCGAATGAATATTTCGACATTTTTTTGCTTCTGTTTTCGAACGAAAATCGAAATAACATATTGCGCGCAGGCAGACCAGCTGAGCCACGACTCGCTTTGTTATTGTGAATTCCAACGCCCCCCGGAAAGAACCCGGAAATGACCAGCCCACTATTGTTATCGTGTATAACGCAGCCTCTGTACACGTACGTGTTCCGGTAGTTTCTTCTTATAGAGGACGACCGTATTAACCCCCAGTCATGGCTCCAAAGGAGGCAAGTTGCTCGTTTAAAGTTATTCTGCACTTTTGTTAATAAAAAAAAAAAAAAAAAAAGTCGGGGGCCGAGTTGCTACAGATACGCCAATGCACTCCCAGCCTAGCGTATTCTACTACCAAAGCATACATTTTAAGCAGAAAAATAAATCTATTTCTTAAATTATTTTATTATATAAAGTATTCAAACTATACATGTATTTCTACTATGCAGTTTATTATCAGGAAAATCTAAAAAAAATGCTTTAAAAAGACCATTTTTTTTTAGGCTTGGAACGCATTATTTCTTTTTCCATTCATTGTAATGGGAAGCGTCGATTCGGTTTTCGAACCGTTTTTTTTTTTTCAAACAGATTGTGGTCGAGACTGTACTACTATTCTTCACTGTTATTACTCAATGACTCCACTAATTTTATAACGAGATGATTATGTTTTTAAAACCAATCAATATTGCTCATTCCATTTTCGGGGGGGGGGGGCTTAATTAATATATATATACATATTGGAACAGGATTCTTGATTGAAAATTCAAGAATGGAATGGAACGAAGCCTGATAAGCAGCCATCGAGACACGAGAGGAGCAAAAGAGAGCACTTAGCGGGAGAGTCCGGATAAAAAAAAAGACACAATGAAGGAGGCCGCGGGCGGAGGGGAAAAAAAAAAAAAAAAAAGATCACGAGGCCCACGCGTTAAAAGCAAAGAGGCGCAAACGGGGCTCATTAGCGAGCGAGGGCGCTTTTGAAGGGGAGGACGGCAAGAAAGAGACGACGGGGTGAGCGGCGGCGACGTCCGCCCAATGCAAAGACGCTGCTCTCGGTTTCTAACCAGTCCGCTGGCTTGCGAGTGGCGCCAGCCGTGCCGCGAACAACTTTTGGCTCGGCGCTCAAAGAGCGGCTCAAAAACCTCCCAAGGACAGAATTTGCGACCGGGAAGTTGTCAATCTGGCTGATTAGCGTCGCAATTGTTTGAATATTTCATCAAATTGCCCACGCAGTTGTCGGGACTCTGCTAGCGACCTCGCTACACTGGATGTTAGCATAGCAACCAACCAACGTTAGCACGTCGGCGTTGAATCTCAGTCGACGCCAAAGGAACGTTCCGGTCCACTTAGCCTACCTGCATTCGTGCACCCGCCACAGGTCCACGCAGGTGAAGGGGGGGCTGCACTGGTTCCTCCTGCACGAGTCGGACGGGCACCCCGGGGCGAGGCCTTGGGCGGCGATTTGCGAGACGCCCTCCGGCGCCGTCCGGCCGTCCATCGGCAGGTGGCGGCCGTTCAGCCGCAGATCCCTCATGCAGCCTGCGGGGGCGCAATATCAACGCATACCGGAATTTAAAAAAAAAAAAAAAATTGTAATGATTGGTAAAAATCTTGTAATTCATTTTCCAGAAATAGGCATTTCATCTTCAGAAAAAAATGCAGAATGATTGTTGTCTGTCTCCGTATGCCCAGCGATTGGCTGGCGACCAGTTCAGGGTGTGCCCCGCCTCCTGCCCGACGACAGCTGGGATGGGCTCCGGCACTCCCCTGACCCTCGTGAGGATAAGTGGTTCAGAAGATGGATGGATTATTGTTATGGAAAAAAAATTGTGAAAATAACTTTTTTTTCAATTAAATTTTGTAGTTCTGTTTTTGAGGAAATTAGATGTTTCATAATTAAAGTATATGAATTTTAGACATAAAAGCTGACATTTTGTTTTTTGTTAAAGTATGTCAATTTTTTTTTTTTTTTACAAGATGTAATGTTACGAAGTTTGTTTTTTAGCCACAAAGTGGAATGTATAGCTGTAACGAAGAAGTGTAAAAAAAAAAATAAAAATCACACAGTAACAAAAATAGTTTTTCCAAAAAGACTGAATTTTATGATTATTTTTTTTTTTTTTTTGTCTAAAGACGAAAAAAAAAAAAAACCCTAATGCTCCAAAAAGAATTTTAGTTGCGTTCCAAATCAAAGCTGCATCAGCTCAGGATCAGAAGACCTTGCGGACTTCGCTCCAGGGTTCGGCTGCCCGTTTCCGTTTGTCATCTTGCCGACGGCTGATCCAAACCCGACGTGGCGAAAGCCATATTGCCCACATTTAACACGCTGGCGAATCAAAAATTGCTTACTGTCAAAACTCAAAAGGCCTCTTTTTTTGTTTGTTTGTTTTGTTTGACTTCCTGGTCCGTAGAATCTTTTCAATCTGCGGTCCAAAGCTAGCTAGCAGTCGGGCTTTTCCTTTGTTACCGCGTCGTACGCTAACGTGTCCTGCAATTCACATTCGTCCTGGGTAGCTAGCTAGCTAGCTCGCTGGCGTCTTCATCAGTGCACGGGCCGCTCATCCCACCATTTACACGAGTATTAAAGTGACCAAATGTTTATCTTTAAGTTTATCTCTCGACTCGGCTGACGCTGCCGGTGGCCCTGCTGTCAGTAAACACGATTCCATTATGACGAGGGATGAAGTCAAATCGATAAGTCAATGTTCAACTGTGGCTGAAGGTTTTTCTTTTTCCACTTCAAATCAATTCCGACAGTTGTTTATTTTTATTTACGTATCTGATGTCGCGGTGGTCATACTGTAGAATAATTTCCGTGTTGTGTTTAGGGATTAACGCTCGGGACGACAAACTTCCTCCTGAAAGATCTCCCGCTAAATCACGAGAGTAGTATTTGTTCAAAAGAAAAAAACCTTCCATATTTCCCACAGCATTAAAGGCTTCCCAGTGACGAGGACTGGCAAAGTCTGGCTTAAGCTTTCGCCACGCACAAATGTGGCTCGCAGATTATTCACTTGACTTGACTTTATTTTTGAAGCATTGGCGAAAACGTTTCCTGAATTCCTGATGCAATTTCTCCCAATCTTTGCGAGAAATCCATTCTCAAGACAACTTGGAGTGTTCCTTCGACGTCTATTGAAGCCTCTATAGAAAATATTGAAATAGTCTGGCCCGATCAGTGCATGTTTACCGGGATAAATGCGAGGGGAGTGCGTGAAAAAAAACAAACAACAACAAAAAAATTGCTAGGAGGAGCTGCCTTTCCTCGTCGAAATGCTAAATGCAAACTCCAACGTGTTATTTTGGTCCGGTGAAGCTGCAAAAAAAAAAAAAAAAAAAAAAAAAAAAGGCAAGCGAAATCTCGTCTCGTTTGTTTGCGCCGGAGACGCCAACGACCGCGATTTGCCGAGTGGGAGGACGCGACCGCGAAATGAGCGGCTCGCTCCTCGTCGCCGTCTCGCGCTTTCCATCAAAGTCGCAGCCGACGAATTTCACAGCCGGCCGCTTTCCTTCCGCGGCTTTGGCCGCTCTGCCGTGACGACTTTTGTTTTGGTTTTCTTTACGTTTTGCTCCTTTCCGGCGTGGGAATGAACGCCGAGCCCAAATCCGCTGTTATCTGCGCGGACTTGTTTACTCCTGTTTAGTGTGTGTGTGTGTGTGTGTGTGTGTGGGGGTGGGGGGGGGGGTGTGGGGCACGAACAAAGATGATCCTGTTCTTATTAGAAATAGAATAATCCCAGAATTGGGAAAATCAGCCCCCGAAGTCGCTTTCACTTCGGAACAAGACATTTGTTCGCTCTGCCGTTCATGACGCAACACCAAATGTTGCAAAGCAAACTGGAAGGCTTCCATTTTGCTTTGGAGCGGCCATTTTTGAAAGAAAACTGCCATTTCCGTGCCTCTAAGAGATCCATCCATCCATCCATTCATTTTTTGAGCCACTTATCCTCACAAGGGGTCGCTGGAGTGCTGCAGCCAATCCCAACTGTCTTCGGGGAGGAGGCGGGGCAAACCCCGAACCGGTCGCCGGCCAATCGCACGGCACACGGAGACAAGACAACAGTCGCACTCACAATCACACCTTGGGGCAATTTAAAGTGTCCAACGAATGTCGCGTGTTTTTGGGATGAGAGTTCCCAGAGAAAAGCCACGGGGAGAACGTGAGGTGGGCCCGGGATTCGAACCCCGGTCCTCAGGACCGTGAGGCCGGCGTCCTAACCTGTTACACCCACCGTTCCCCCCACCTGCAAGAGATTTAATTGCTACCAAAGTGGAAGTAGTCTGGTCTAAACTGTATGTACACACACTTGGAAATTGCGAAAATGAATAAAATAAAAACAATAAATGAAATGAAATAAAATAAAATAAAACAATAGTTTTATCACTGTGGGCGGGTGCAGCATAACAGCAAAATGTGACAACTCGCCCCTCGGAAACTGTTTGAAAGTTGACGCTCCAAAGGCAGTTTTCGATTAGCAACGTGAAATTGATGAGCAGACCCACAAAAAAGAAATCTTCCATTTTAAGAAAGCTTTGACCTTTGGCCATGACAAATTTGGACCATAAATTTGGTCCCGAGGCTACCAAACTCAAACTCTAGAGATTGGTGAACCATAAATTGTGAAACATTTCAGTTTTCGGCGAAATTCCGTGACTCCTAACCCAAAAGTTGCTTTTGAAAAAAAAAAAAAAAAATCAACCACCGAAGTCAGTTTCACTCAGCAACATGAGAAGAAGACCCACGTGAAAATCATATGCCTGGAAATAATAAAATGGAAATCTGCTTCTTGCCAGTCATTTTGATCATTTGCCCGATCGGAAGCTTTTTACACTCGACGGACGTCGCACAACGACAAATTCCCATAAATTTCGACGGCTAGCTAGCCTTTGAGTGCCGCCAAAAGAGTTTGACAGAAAAACGGTGGCAGTTGCTCACCCTGGAAGCTTTTGTTGAGGGCGGACGGGAAGGCGTTGCCCAGGATGACCGCGGTGGGGTCGATGACGATCTCCCGGCTGCGGCCCGGCGCCCCCGTCACCTCCCGCCGGCCGCCGCCGCCGTCCAGCTGCAGCGTCATCTCGTTGTCGTGGCGCTCCAGCGAGATCTGGTGCCACTCGCCGTTGTCCAGGCGGTACGTGGGCAAGGTCAGGTTGTGGTCGCCGTCGCCGAGGTTGTAGAACACGCCCAGCAGGCCTTGACAAATCTGATTGGACAACAAGGAGCCTCCGTTAGCTCCGTCGGAGAACCTCCTCCTTGAAATTCAAACCCCAACACCGACTGTAAACCTGCAAAAATTGAAACCCAAATCCCGTCTCAAAAGGGAACAGTCCTAAAACCCTAACCGTGGTGCGTAGGGCTAATTTGAAACCCAACCTTGCCTGGATTCACGCCATAACCCTTTTTTTTTTTAGAACCCCAAACCAGGTCTGAAGCCGTCGCTGTGTTTTAAAACCCTAATTCGAAATTGCAAAGCACACTAACCCTAACCCTATCTGAACCATCTTGAAATCTTAACACAGGCTTCACGCCCTAACTCGAAAACCAGTCTAAAACCCTAACCGTGGTTCGAGATCCAAATTCACGTTCCTAAAGATGTCTTCAAATCCCAACTTGAAAGCCTAACCCAAGTTTGAAAGCGTTAGCCTTTGTTGAATCCCCAATTCGAAAGACCAAAGCAGGTTTGAGACTCGAACTTGAAACCTTGAGCCCGATTTTCAACCTTAAACCTGAGACAAATCCCTAATCAGACACCCTAACCCTGTTCCAAAACCCTCCTCGAAAGCCAAACCGAAACCAAAACCCCTGTTTTCCGATTCCTAGAAGACGACGAAGGTCTGTTGTACTAAAAAGTCAGCCCACGCCTACGACTCGGTTCTTCAGCTTTTCCTTTTCGGACGCCGACATTTTTCTCCTCCTCGGCACGTCGCCGTGCGTGACGCGCGCACACACGTACACAAACTGCAGCGTGACAAAACGGCCGTCAGCTTTCATTTCGCCTGTTTTTGAGGACTGACGTGAACGGTCGCCCCGGTTTCAGTGTTTGCCGCGAGTGCCCCACTGTGCATAATTTCCTTCTCTTCGCCTCCTCCTCCACGCAAACACGCAAACCAGATGACAGCGGACGAGATGAGAGGAGTGCCGAGTGGGCGGCCGACACAAAAACACACGACGCCGCTTCGGCTCGCTGTTGAGAGGAAGCGGGATGCAAACGTGATGTGTGTGCGTGCGTGCGTGTCGAAAGCGCTAACTCTGAACTGGTCGCCATGGATACCATTCAAAATGGGACCTTGCTCGCAAATCAGAGCGAGCGACAGAACTGTTCCACAGTGTTTCCAATTACAACGGATGACATTTATCATTCTGTGGGTAGTTATGGAGAGAAAGCAAAGCGTGGAGAGTCTCCGTCGCTCAACTCCACGGCCGCTGACAGTGAACGGAGCCATCGATCACGGCACAAAAAAATGATCTACACACATTTTATTGTCTTGGTGACAATTGCGCCGTGTTTTTGTGGTTCAGTTAAAAAAAAAAAAAAAAAAAATGAAAACAGGGTCCCAGTTTTTAACGGTGAAGGGCACCAGTGCAGTTTCCACGCTTCGTCGCTCGCGGTGCGGGAAAAAGTCTCCCATGGTATTTTTTTCACGCAATTGTCGAGCTCAACCACCCATCCTTCCATCCATTTTCGACCACTTTTCCGGGTCAGGTCGCAGGGGAAGTTGCTTCAGCAGGGATACGCAGACTTCCCTTTCCCCAGCCACTTCTTCCAGCTTTTACAGAAGGATCTCGATGCTTTCCCGAGCCGGCCGAGAGAGATAGTCTCTCTAGAGCGTCTGGGGTGGTCCTCGGGGTCTTTTTCCGGTGGGACGTGCCCGGAACACCCCATCGGGGAGGCGTCCAGATCAGATCGCCCAGCCACCTCATCTGGCTCCTCTCAACGCGGAGGAGCAGCGGCTGGACTCTGAGCCCCTCCCTGATGACCGAGTTTCTCAACCGTTCTCTAAGGGAGAGCCCGGACACCCTGCGGTGGAAACTCATTTGGGCTGCTTGTCACGTGGCAGAGTTTGATCCAAAATGGATCCGTTTCCGGTTCAAATTCGGAGTTTGAAGCCTGGAGTGGGGTCCCAGATTACAGCTTCAGATTTAAAATAAATGTTGCGGCTTCAAAAGGGTTTTTCAAGTCCGGGTTTGCGTGTCACTTCCGAGTCTTATCTCTGCTCACAAAAGGTGGTGTCGACTTGCACTCCCTGAGCCCGGCGGGCGCCCGTCTCAAGTCTTCCGTGAATCCCGCTCCCCCCCCCCCCCCCTCCCCGGAGGCCTGTTAGTCTTCCCTCTTCCCGACTTCTTCCTCCTTCATCGTCGGGCCTTCGGTTCGTTCCGTCTCTTTTCCCGTTCGCCATCTCAATCACTGGGTCCCAAAGTCTCGCGGCGGCTCATTTCCAGGCTCAGCCGTGAAGTCATTAATTCTATTTACAATCCGCTGGGCCTCTGCTTATAACCGCCACGATTTTACCCCCAATTAAAAGTGAGCAGAGCACAAGTTGGACTACTGCCTCGTTCCCCTCCCCTTCCCCCCACCCCGCGTCTCATCTCGGAGAAGGCGGGAAGCAAGGTGTGCTTTACTTGTGTAAACAGTCCCACTGAGGGGAGACGTCAACCTAAACACGAAGTTGCCGGCAAGCCACCACGAGGGTTCCGAGCCAAGGTTTGGGTTTTCAGTTCCAGCTTCAAAAGTGGGGCGGAGGGGGGGTCGAGCGTCACGCTGGGCTTGCGGTTCCAAGTGACGTTTTTGCGGCCTGCGATTGGCTCGCCGCCAGTTGGAGGTGTACGCCGCCCGAAGATTGCTGGGATTGGTGCCGGCATGGCCGCGACCCTCGTGAGGATTTGGGGAACGGAAGATGAATGAATAAATGAATGAATGATGCTTTGGAACGAGGGTTACGGTTTCAAGCAGGCTACGTGAAGAATGCGGGAAAAACCTGCAACAGATCACTATTGTTTGTTTTGACAGTAGAATTGATTTTCAGTCGAGCCGGCGCAGTGGCTCAGTTGGTAAATCCGCTCGCACGAACTTTTAACCTGAACGTCATAACTTCATTAAGATAATTTTGTTCCATTTTGAAATCTGTGGTACTGCTACTGAAAACAAAATTGTGGCCTGTTCTGAGGACCCGGGTTCGATCCCGCACCCGCCTGTGTGGAGTGCGCATGTTCTCCCCGTGCCTGGGTGGGTTTCCTCCGGGTGGGCACTCCGGTTTCCCCCCACATCCCAAAAACGTGCAGCATTAATTGGACACTAAATTGCCCCAAGGTGTGATTGTGAGTGCCTCCACGTGCCCTGCGATCGGCTGGCGACCAGTTCAGGGTGTACCCCGCCTCCTGCCCGTTGACGGCCGGTGCGGGCTCCAGCACTCCCTGCGACCCTCGTGAGGATAAGCGGCAAAGAACATGGATGGATGGATTTTCAGTCAAATTATCTGAATAAAGACGGAAAAGTGACTTGAAAGAAGGATCACAAGAAGATTTCAGGACTTCCCGTCGAGTTCTTGTGTGAGGCGAGACATTTTTTGTCTTCACTTTTTTGGCATCACAACGTAATTATTCATACCGCATACACGCTAAATTCTACGGCTCTGCCGGCAGGATGTCTATGAAGCCGCGGTATTACCTGGGGTGTCTCGACTTTCTCAAACCGGGGGACCGACATTTGAAAGCGATCAAAATGAAACCGAGTTCTGCGTGGAGTGCGAAAAAGTTTGTGGATCTGCTGGGGGATGGTACTACGTTCGTTACCCCCCCCCCCACACACCCCTAAAAAAAAAAAAGTACCTCGAATTTACTTCATTTGAACATCGACATTCGGTGCACGTGATTAAAATGTGGCTCGCTAACATACAGAACATTTTTTTATTCATGAATAAAGTGTGTGGGGACGATGTCAGTTTACTGCATTTTTACAAAGCTGCACCTGAAAATGAAGTACTTGACAAAAATGTAAGAAATATACAGTGTACAAAATTCTTCATTTGGTGAACTGAATTTCCCAATGAACGACCCTAAATCCGCTCGCACGAACGTCATAACTTTATTAAGATAATTTTGTTCCATTTTGAAATCTGTGCTACGGTTACTCTAAATTTGGACATGATCCAAATAAAATTGTGGCCTGTCAGGATGCGCTCGTATTTGTCCGTGTTGATGCCGCACGTTCGGGTTCCAAACTTGCTAAATTTGAACGTGTTCCGAATAAAAATGACCGGTGTAAAATCCGCAAACCACCCCGCCACCGACCCCCGACCCCGCTCGTCAGATTTGATGACGGAGCGATGACCTCGAATCTGTGGAATCTTTCCTCTAAACAGTCTTTTTGTACCTTCATCAAAACGGCAAAACATTTTTTTTGTGGTCCGTGTTGTATTTCAAGTACGGCAGCAAAAAAAAAAAAAAAAAAAAAAAACCACAACTTCATTAAAAAAAAAATATATATATATATATGTAATCTCAATCTCTCATATCAGGCACGTTTCTCGTGTACCGTGAACATCGAAACATCCTCAACCGTGTTGTACTCTGAAATAGTGCCCCCTAGTGGGCAACAATGATACCTCCACCTCACATGAATATTTTGGATTGGTGTTGTTTAATCAACGTCAAATGGATTTTAGTCCAATTACTCGTAGAATCGATGCGGTAATCGTAGGACTATCTGGCGCCCCCCGGAAACGGAGCCGTTTGAAACGCTTACCTCCAGTCTCAGGTACTCGCTCTGCTCTCTGGAGCTCAGACTGAGCACGGCGCTGCTGTGCTTGCGGGTTCGGACCAGGATCTGCACCGCCGTCCTCCGGGGCGGCAAGGGCGAGGCCAGCTGGTAGCGCACGTGACCGCGGCCGTCGAAGGAGTACTCGGGAACCTCTGCGCGACAAAGTTGGGGGCGTTACGCAGGGGGCCGGGATCGGAGACGTTTGTTGCCGGTTTCGTTCGTCCCCCCCCCCGCGGCTGAGTTCACACAACGCGCGGCCGTCTTTCATCTCCCAGCCGTGTTCGACTTCCTCTTTCATTCCGGCGCGCTTAAGAGGCCAAAGCGTCCTGCCGGGAGGCGAAATCGCACACTTGGTGGTTTGTGTTTGTCTGCCGTGGCTTCATCTCAAAACGACTTTTTGTTGTGTTGCTTCTTTTTTTTTTTTTTTCTTTTCAACCTCTGCCGAGGGCAAAAGCGAGTGGAACGAGGTTATGTGTATTTTTTTCTTCTCTGTTTTAGTTTCCCCAGAAATATGTATCCGCTTTTGTAACCAACTCAAAAAGTGACGTGTTCAAACTTTCCCACTCTCTCCTCTCAGGATAGAAGACGCGCGTGGCACAATAGAAATAGCGAGAAAGTAAAGAACAAAGCAGATAAACGCAGCCTTGACCTCGAAGCTCAACATTTGCATGTTTTTCTGCTCCAGTACTTGTGTAGCAAAATTGCTAAAGTGATGTTTGCCGTACGTCTTTCAAAAATGCATTCCAATCAAAATCACCATCCGGGCCGCCACGTTGAAACGGAGCCGATTGTCGGCGATTTTAACATTCAAAATGCGGATGACGTTTCTCAACCGGTAGTCGGGGCAAACGGAAGGTTACGGCTCAGGGTCACGGGTTCGGCTGCCGCAAAACATTCGGTGGACTGATGAGAGCGAGAGACAAGAAAGTTGGAATTGAGGAGTTACGTCCTCCAAAAGAAATCAGAATCCGTTTCCGGGACGCGTTTCGATTCCCAGCGAGCTAAACACGGAGGAATTTCCCACGGAAAGAGTGCGGCAAGATTGTCTGCCCCGCCCGCGAGGTGCTGACGCAACTAAACTGTTCAAAAATATGCGATTTCCTTGCGGAATTATTTTCTCCAAAGAGGTCATATCAACACTGTATGAAAAATGCTGAAATTGGGAGGGAACTCCAATCGGGGAAGTCTTTGCAAGGTGAGACCACGACGAAGCCGTTCCCGATTTGGATAATTCACCATTTTTTTTTTTCCTTCCGTGAAAAATAATGCCGATTACAATTTATAGATCCAAATAATCGTAATTAGCATTTTGGCCAGAACCTGGGAACCTGCTAAGAAGCTCAGCCAGGGTTCATACACTTCCGGAGAATCAAAATTCCATGAATTTTCCACGACTCTCCGAGTATTAAATTGAAAATTGCATGACTAATATTGGATTGACTGATTGTGGTAGACAGCAATATTTCAGCTAAATAATAAGTGCCAAAGATGATCAATGTCGTCGGCCCATCATATTGACTGTGAAAATTATGGTTATTAAAAATATAAACTATATAATTACAACTTGAACATTTATTTTCATCCAAGGTTAATGTAATGTCGCCTGTATTTAAAATACAGAATTAGCTATTTATGCATTGCATTTTCTGTCCTTTCATCCTCGCTCAGGCTGTGCCAAGGTGGAATTTGAACATTATTCACCATCTCGTCCTGTACGAAGAGCCGAAGGTGGGCGGAGTCAAGTAAACTATCAGGAGACTGTGAGAAAAAAGAAAAAAAAAAGAGTCGGGCTCAGGTTCACTTCTGGATTGGTTTCCGTGCGCGCTGAGAATGTCGATGTATTTCTACTCGTAACAAATCTTGCGCCCGTGTTTTTTCCGCGCTCGACTGTGCGGATTTGAGAGTGCGATCGCGCCAGTGACTGAAAATCCCGTGACGTTCCCTTAGCCAGGCCAAATATTTTTTTTATCGATTGGACTTTCCAAGGCCAAGAAAAGGGAAGGCTTCTGTCCATGATATTCCAGAAATTCCCTGACCCGTACGAACCCTGCTCAGCCGGCTAAGATGAGTGTTTTTTGGGGGGGGGGTTTCTTTTTTGTACAGTCTTCCGAGTTTTGGGCAACTTCCCGGTACGCGACTTTGACATTTCCGCGTATTAGTTTGGCGGAAGGACCGGACGGTCCACGTCCGAGTGTCGCCTCGGCCTTGGCAAAGGTCGGCGTGCCCACGGCGACCTTCGAGCATCGATAGAGAGACGAGATGATGATGATGATGAACACTTTTCAGCTTCTGAGTGGAACGAACTAACACCGGTGCGTGTCGAGTTGCAAATTCCAGGAAAAAGCTTTTTCCTGCCTTGTTTCTTTGTCATCTTGTTTGATTTTCACACGTTTGGTTCCCCCCCCCCCCCCTGTGGAGTTGTCACGCTGCTCCCGTTTTCATTTGTTTTGGATGTGACGTCTCGCGCGTGTTACCCGGCGAGCGTTCGTCTGCCTGCTGCCGGTTGCGGTTGTCGACTCCGCCGCCGGCCTTTCTTCCTTCCTTCCTTCCTTCCTTTCTTTCTTTCCTTCTTTGTGATGCATTGCCATCCATCACTTTCTGGTCCCTGTCACTGATTAGCGATTAGCGTTCAATCAATTCTGTTCACGCGTTTGACGTGAAACAAACCCTTGACGAGACAACAAGGCGACCGGTTTGACCTCAGCTATTCTAGACTAAATGAAATTGTCTTTTTTGTTAAGCTACTGATCCCAAAAACAAACAAACACACAAGTGTTGAGAGCTACTTGGAAGACAAACACGTTTTGAAGAGCCATCTAGCATCTTAGCCACCTGTGTACCAGGCTAGCTTAGTTGTTTACTGGTTTCTCTACCGACCGGTTTATCACACAATCCCTTTGTAATCGGTCGCTGGCTGAACTTTTTGTCTTTTGGAGCTGTTGAGCGACATTGTTGTCCTTACCCTGGTCACACTGTTGCCCGCTGTATCCTGGCACACACTGGCAGCTGAAGGAGCCCCACTCGCCGTGGCAGCGACCGCGGCGTCCGCACGACGGGTAGCCCATGTTGACACAGCCGCCGTCGGTGGTCTGGCAGCCCGGGGAGCTGGACCGGGAGTCGGCCGGGGAGCTCAGATCGTACAGCTGCGGGACGCGGACGACGGCAACGGAGACAAGAAAGACAGTCGGCTATGAAAAGCGACGCGGCGGATGAGGAAGTAAGACGTCTCTCGGCTGCTTCACGCTCAGACGGTCCGGAGAGGAGCGCTCGCAACTTCAACAATTCCCACCCAGATGTGGAACTTCACTTCCGACACTTCTCAGCTCCCGAGTGACTCAAGTTGGGAAGCGAGAACTCGTGAAGAACTTCACCCAAATCACTTCCAGCGTGAACTTTGCGGTGCGTGGGGGCGCATGGCTACTGCCTCGCCGTCACAGATCGCGGGTAAGGATCTTGTTTTCCGTCTCACTCGGTCTCTTATTAATCCTTTGAATTCATGAGGTCAACTCTGTCTGGGTCACGACTAAGTCCTTCTATCTGTTAAAGTCACAGTCTTGACACAACTTGGTCCTAAACGCTCATAAACTCAAACGCGACCCCTTTAAATTCTTTGGTCCTGACTCTGTGAACCCCCAAAAAGTCCCGGCCTCAACCGCTCCAATTCTTGGTCTTAACTTGGTCTCGACCGCTCCAAATTTTGAACGCTGTTAACTTTCAAACTCCCTGCCTGGCCTTAGCTGAGCCTCAACTTGACTGAGGGTCACCCCCACAAAGCCTTGGTCTTCACCAAGTCACCGTGGTCTTCACTGAATCGCACTAGGTTTCAGCCTCCACCGCTCAAATCTATGTTCTCAACTTTGCTGCAACCCTCGAATTCTTGGTCTTAACTTGGTCTCCGCTACTCAGAATCTTAGTTTTGACTCTTCTTATTGAGACTTGTTCTCAACCCTTCAAACCCTTGGTGTCGACTCACTTTTTGGTCTTGTCCCACCCAGTCTCTATCAACCTTTAGACTTAGTCTTTGTCTCGAATCGGTCCAAAAACCCAGAGAGACCTGGTCCTCGGTCTCTAGGACAACCATCTGTTCTAGATATGACAAGAGTAGCCAGAGGATTTGCAACCCTTCATAATGATGGTCTTGACTTATTGTCATTCATTAAATTTTCTTGTCTTGGTTTTGTGAGGCTTTAGAACGCCTCCGGCGAGTCAGAGTGAGCCAGCAGCCTTTTTAAGCCAATGTGCAAATCAGGTGTTATGGCATAAAATATAATAAAAAAAATAAATAAAATACGCGGCAGCGAGAAAGGAGACAGAGCTTCTTAAAAGACAGACAACTATTGTACTAATCTTGTTTACGCAAACCTTTGTGTTGCATCCACTTTCTATACTTTATTTTCTTTGCCGCCGACTTTTTGATTTTTGACCCGGCATTTTCTTTCCAGGCTGCTTCTGCGTTTGACGGATAAAAACCGAACAAGTCCACAGTCAGGAAGTCAAGCGAAGGAAAAAACAAAACCAAAAAAAAAAAACCAAACAAACCGACACGCATCAACGAACACAAACAAAATGCAGAAATGTAGCAAGTGGGAATTAAGACAAGCTGGGAGTCCCACAAGGTCCGTGTTTATGTCGGTGTCGAGTCCTCCGCCCAGTCCTGGTCTGGCCTCAGTTTCAACCCGTCGGTCTTGAGCCGCAAGCGTCAATCTCTGAACTTCTCGGTCTTGACTCAGTGCCGATCCCTCAGGTTAAGAGTAGTTTGCTCGCTACTAGTTTGCCGGCTCGACTTCACGAGAATTTCCCACTTGACAAAAGTGTTGAACTGACGACCCCCCCCCCCCCCCCATTCCCCAAAAATTAATTTCCTGAAAGTGGAAGCGGAATAAATGCGCGGCTCCCGACCTGGTTCACGGTGAGGTCTGCCGTGCAGCTAAAGATGAAATTGCGCACGACTTGATGCACGTGATTATTTCTGCGCCTGCTTTGGTGCAAATGAAGTCTTGTGGGACTTCGGGTGAAAAATATTCAATGTTGATGGGAATTGATAATGCGGTTTCTCCGGAACGCTGTGAGCGCCCCGCCCGCTTGATGTTATGGATGCAACCCAAAATTTGAACAAAGGCTTGATTTTCAGTCGTCCCTTTCAGCATTTCCCTCATTTCAAATAATTCTTTTTTGCCGTCTTTCCCGTTTCAGGACGCAGCCCGCCTCTCGCTCAAAATCATTTGGTCGTCAGCTGCAGCGTGACCACAACGGATGGGTGAAATCTCCACGATAACCGAAAAACATTTTTCTCATGCCGTGACCGTTTTTTACTCCACGGCGAAGCGATAAAAATCCGGCCCCAGAAGCTCTCGCTCTTTTTTTTTTTCCAACACCCGAAGAACATGTGACACTTGTGTTTTCGACACGTTCGGCTCCCGAAGGAGGCAATCACAAAGCGCGCCGTTCGGTCCGGACTCCGGGCAGGACGGAATTCTCCAGAATACTTTTTCAGCGAAATAAGCGGAGCGGCGTTCAAAGGCCGGCAAGTTAAAAGCGCGCCGGTCACGGGTTAGCGCCATGCTAAGCTAAGCAGAAAACGGGATCTCGGGCTCACGTTTCAGGCTCTGGAGGCCCACAAAGGCCACGGCTGTTCACTTTTAGTCAAGCTTGAACGCTTCTGCTGGAGCGGCGAAAAACCTTGACAGTCGCTCGCGAGTCCGTGCAGCCGTAAAAAAAAAAACCCGGCAGGCTGCAAAAATCCACTTCACCTTCTTCTCAAAGCACTCGCCGGGACTCTGCATATGTGGGGAGCAAAAAGAAAAAAAGAAAAGCGAGCCCGCCAATGGCGCTACTTGACATTTTGACTCCATTTGTGGCCACTTTTCAGGCATTTTAGATGATCGGCATTGATTATTTTACCCTTTTATGCGTGACATTCCCTTTTCAGAAGTTGGCAACCTTTTTTTCCTTTTGATTTTTATGAGTTATCTTTCTTTTTCTTTGCCAAGCAATTAAAACATGTTTTTCACTCACTTTACATGATTAGCTATCGTTTTGTTAACCATTAGATAATTGATCTCATCTTATTATTATTCAACTCTTTTATGTTATTATTTTGGCGGCACGGTGGAGCAACTGGTTAAAGCGTTGGCCTCGCTGTTGTGAGGATCGCGGTTTGAATCCGGGTCTCGCCCGTCTGGAGTTTTCATGTTTGCTCCCGGCACTCCGGATCCCAAAAACATGCAACATTAATTGGAGACTCTAAATTGCCCATAGGTGTGATTGTGTGTGCGGGTAGTTTGCCTGGATGTGCCCTGCGACCAGATCGGGGGCGCACCCCGCCTCCTGCCCGATGACAGCTGGGATCGGCTGCAGCACTCCCGCGACCCTCGTGAGGATAAGCGGCTCAGAAAATGGATGGATACTCTAAATTGCCCCGAGGTGTGACTGTGAATGCGGCTGTCTGTCTCGATGTGCCCTGCGATTTGCGGGCGACCAGTTCAAGGGCGTGCCCCGCCTCCTGCCCGATGACAGCTGGGATCGGCTGCAGCACTCCCGCGACCCTCGTGAGGATAAGCGGCTCAGAAAATGGATGGATCTCTTGGAGTGATTGAAATGGCCAATTTCTTTGGAAAATGCTAGTTTGAAAGCAAAGTTGGAAGCCTTTCTGCTTGCTCTGCGACATTTGGTGTTGCGTGACGAACGGCAGATCTAGCAAACGTGACTTCAGGGGCCGATTTTCTCAATTCAACGTCAGGGCTATTCTGCTCGAATAAGAGCAGGATCAGCTTTGCTCCTGTTAGGGTGTACCCCGGCCCCTAGCCCTTGACGGCAGGGATTAGCCTCCGGCAATCCTGCAACCGCAACTTTCGTGAGGATAGGCGGCTGTGAAAATGGATGTTTATTTCCAGAATCAAGACTCTTTGGTCTCGGTTTTCGCATCCACGCTCGAAGTCAGCCCCCGACCGGTCCTGGTTCTGGCGCAAACGCGAGACTCGCTAGCGTGTTTGCCAATCGAGCGTTCTGCGGGCAAGACGGGGGTGCAACCTTTCACATTCGCCTGACATTTTCTAATCTTAGATGTGCCCAGACCAGTTTTCTTGAGGTGCAGGTCATAGATCATGTCATTCCGAAATATGTAATTCATGTTTAGTGTCACATGGGCAGTCTAAACATCACGCCAGCACTGAGCAATCAAAGTCGCGATTGGTCTCACTCCACTGGTACGAAAAATAGAAAGGATTAAAAAAAAATAATAATAATAATTTTACAGCACGAACGGTAAAGACGAAAATGGATCAAAAGTGAAAGTTCATATTTGTGCGTTTTACCTTGCTGTCCACGACGAGGTTGCGGATGCATCCCGTGAAGTGTTTGTGTTGAAGCTGAGGGTAAATGTACGGAATGTCCTCGTTGACTCCGCCCAGCTGCAAGACTTGACTGCTGTTGAGGTATCTACGACGGCAAGAACAACAAGATGACTACTCGGGAATGCAGCCAACGTTCCCGTTTTGAGATTTTTTTGGCTTCGGTTTTCGAACGAAAATCGGAACGCAAATGCCCCCGACAAAACCCGGAAATAACATATCGTGCGCGTAGCCAGACCAGCAGCTGACCCACGACGTGCTTCGTTATTGTCTACGTGAACGCCCCCCCCCCCCCCCGAAAACAAGCAGTTGACCCACCTATCACGTGCTTTGTTATTGTTATTGTCAAACCGAATTCTGTCCAAAAAAAAAAAAAATGACATAACGTGCGCAGCGCAACCAGCGCACTTTGGCGGTAGCGACTGTTGTTTTTTTTCTTCTTCTGGAGGACGACCGTATTAACCCCCAATCACGGCTCCAGAGAAGGCAAGTTGCTTGTTTGAAGTTATTCTGGACTTCTGTTTACAAGACTGGGGACCAATGCAATGCACTCCCAGCCTAGCGTACTCTACCACTAAAGCGTACATTTTAAGCAATTATTTTATTATATAAAGTATTTAAACTTTACGTTTCTTATCAGGAAAAGCTTGAAAAAAATCCTTTAAAAAAGACCTTGGAACGCATTATTTCTTCTTCCATTCATTGTAATGGGAAACATCGATTCGGTTTTCGAACAAATCCCTTCTCGAACCGTTTCCCGGAACGGATCGTGGTCGAGAACCCAGGCATCACTGTACTACCGAACATGCGAGATCAATGTCTTCGGGGGTTGGAGCCACTCTCGTAATACAGCAAACAAGCCGCTAGAACGAAATGTAGAAACACGTGAAGTACAGAGACTCATCGAGCGACAAAAAGTACCTCAAACTGATCCGAGGCCACTTGTTGAAATGATGGAAAGAGTCCAGTCGTGCGGTAACACTCGTCAGCGTTCGTTGGGCGAATAACGCCACAAAACCAAAGTACAACACGACACTACGGTAATCGCGTCGTGACGAGGGTACAACCGTGAGTACGGTAACGCGGTCTCGAGAGATTAGCAAAAGTCTCGGGAAAATTAGAAATTCAAGAAATGAACGGCAACGGGAAGAAGCTGGGATGTCGGCGCCCCCCCTTGTAGGCGTACCGGTCCGTGTTGGGCGTGGTGCCGCTCACTTCGCAGGACGAGTGGTCCTCGGTGGTCAGCCAGCTTCCCAGACCTTCCATCTCCGTGACCGGCGCCCCCGAGCAGCGATCCAGCGTCAAGCGCACCTCCTGAGGGGGGGGGGGGGGGGGGACACGACGGCGAGGAGCCGGTTTTAGCCCTTCAAATTATGATTTCCAGGCATAATTTCAAGGTATCGGGGAATTGTGAAAACTGCCAACATCGATTGAATCCTCTTCACCAGTAGTTGCCGTTTTTGACACGTTTCAATCATGAAGTCAAGCCGGGAGAGGCTGCGGCACTCCCGCGACCCTTGTGAGGATACGCACTTTGGAAAAATGAATGGACGGGTTCAGGATTGGAGTTTTACTGCACTATTAACATGCTCCGACCCGCTGCGACGTTTCTTTTTTGACACCCGCCTGTCACTCCCTCACCGTCGCCATAGCGACGGGGAACAGCACGAAGCCTTTTGAACACTTGACACCCGTGAATGACATCGAAAGTAAGGCGCCCGTCGCGGGAAACGCGATAAACAGCTCGAAGAAGCTCTGCTGATGTTTTTGAAATCGAAGCAAAGAAGACGGACGGAGCGACAACAAGGGAAAAACCCAATACGTGAAGCGACTGACGCTCCAGGTTACATTTTCAATCCGCTGAGCTGTGTCCTGATTGGCTGACGGATTTTAAAAAAAAAAAAAAAAGACCCTGCAGCCATCCTGAAAACATCAAAGCTAAAAAAGTGTGAAAACGAGGCCAAGCGGCGCGGCGTTCAACCCGGGAAGTCGGCACTTGACTGGACGGTGATTGAATTCTTCCGGACGGGCGACGTGACGGCAGGGCGGGGGTTTTTTGGGGGCGTCGGGGCGGGGTCGCGGCGCCCTTCAAGAAACCTTCAGACGGATCCGAGAGGGGGCCGAGGGCCGCTTTTGATTTCAGGTCGGAAATACCACATTTAGTTGAACTTTTTTTTTAGTGACGTGGGGGGCGGGACGGTGGCTCAGCTGCTAAAGTGTTGGCCTCACAGTTCTGAGGACTAGGGTTCAAATCCAAGTTTGCGTGTTCTCCCCGCGCCTGCGGGCACTTCAGTTTCCTCAAAAACACGCAACATTAATTGGAGACTCGAAATTGCCCGTAGGCGTGATTGTGAGTGCGGCTGTTTGTCTCCCTGTGCCCTGCGATCGGCCGGCGACCAGTTCAGGGTGTTCCCCGCCTCCTGCCCGTTTGACAGCTGGGATAGGCTCCGGCACTCCCCGCGACCCTCGTGAGGATAAGCGGCAAAGCTTAATTAGCACAACTGCTTCAGACCCGGTCTCGAATGAGGTGCGCTGTTCATTTTCGTTCATTTTTTCATGAATAACTCGTGGCCAGGAGGATCGGAGAGAGTGAGCCAGACCGGGGGGGGGGGGCGAGAAAGAGACACAGGGGGGGGGTGTGGAAGTTCTATTTTAGGTCCGGCTCGTGACAAAATTAAACGCTGCAAACTTGAAAGAAATTGGGTGAGAGTTGAGGGTTGGGTTGACTTCAACGCAGCAGATTCATTTTTTTTCAGTACATCCCAAAAGTCCATGAAGTAATGAAGTCATTTACTCGATGTTATATTCTATAAATGTTGATATTTTTAAGATGTATAACTAGGAACCACGGCGTGAGCGACACGTACTTCGCGCGTGGCTTGAATTGAAGATGTGCGGTTCTGCTCCGACGTCGCCGACGTTCACTCCACGAACGGCGCCATCTTTTGTCACATTTTCCTCGGCCTTTCATACTCATTCCCCCCCCCCCCCCCCACTCATATCGATACCCGGTACGATAGTGAAGCGCCTAAAATTCTTCTCTCACTTCCCTCCTTCACAATCGACGCGTTTCAGCGCCCGATCTTTATCGTCGACTCGAAAGCCGCGCTGGCGTCCGAGGCAACGCGACGCGAGGCTGCGGCTTCTCTCGGACGATGTCATCTGAAGTGTGGAAAATGAAGCCAACCGCCGTTACCCTCCCGCTAGTTTTTGCCCCACAACAGCTAAAAATTGCAGACGTTCATCTGTGTTTCAAATATAATCGATGAAAATGTATTTTTCGTCAATCTCAATTTTTTTCTTCAGATGACTAAAATGCAGCAGCTGATCAAACGTGCCGTTGTAAAATGAAACGTGGCTAATATTACGATACAAAGACCAAAAATAAATAAATAAATTGAAGACATCCATGCACGATTTTCTACGGCTTATCCGAGGTCGCGTCGCGGGGTCAGCAGCTCCGTTCACGATTTCAGCTGTTGACGTTTGAGCACGACCAAAGCGTACACGCCCAAATGCGTACGGCCATATTTGCCAACCGGAGAGCGGCGGACATATTTCGGGGCGACCCACCTTGCCGTCGCTGCGGACGTCCAGCCGATGCCAGCGCCTGTCGGCCACGTTGACGTTGCCAGGCAACTGCAGCACCACCGTGCCGGAGCCGTGGTTGATTTTCAGCGTGGGGGTCCCGTCTATGAGCTCTGAGTGGAGAAGGGAGGGGGGGGGGGGTGTCAAATGAACACGTTTGGAAAGCACTTATTAATACGCGCCACATTCCACGACCGCAAGACCGTGTCGAAACTTTCCGTCCCGCAAAAACGTGAACACATTTCAAGTCGCTCGAGCGCACTTTTGACGAACTCCTCAGCGGCTGTTCGCGCTCTCGCTTTCAAGAAACGGGAGACTTTCATATCACGTCACTTTGAGGAAAGAACAAAAAATAATAATCTGTGCGCTGCCAGTTCGGCGATGCAAATGAGAAGCTGTTTGCCTCACCTGGATGAATAAACGCGGAATTAAGAGTCATTCACGCACGTCTCCAAATACGAAGCCGAGGGTACTCGCTACAAGTCATTTTGAATTTGAGTTGGTTTATTGTAAAACTGACACAAAAACACAAATGAGAATTCAACATTGTGCATTGAAACACGAGGACGTCTTCTCGCCAGACGCTTCATGTAATCCCAAACGCCACAGACGAGCTCATGCAAATTTGTCTTCACGTCGGCGTCGTTATAAACTTTCAAACACGATGGGCAGCAACAGCCAAACAGAGCATACGGCAAAAGCGTAATTTTTATACTTTTGCCTCCAGAACAACTGCCAACCGATAATGCGAAACGCCACAGACAAGCTAACGCAAATGAGCTTCGGGGTTACGTTCATGACAAACCTTCAAGCGACTTCGGCTTTAAATCACAATGAGAAGCAAAATTTACATACAGTACTCATAAAATGTGGACACATACAGACAGAGTAGACAACAGTACTGTCAGGCAATGTTCCCTTCTAAGCTGCGCAACTGCGCATTTGCGCACTTGTCGCGCACTCGCAGCGCAGATGAAAAGAGATCCAGCACGGTGAACGACAGCCTGAAGTCCACACTGCCACCCACTCTACTTCCGAGTTTATCTGACTCCGCCCCCTCCGCTCTTACAGGGCAAATGACAATTGTTGTGTCATTTGAAAATTCCACCTTTGCACAGCCTGATCGAGGATGAACGCGCAGACGACATAGTGGCCAAAAAGCTAATTTTGCATTTTAAATATAGGAGGCAGTTGACAGTTTCAGTGTACGTTTACAAAAACACCAAATTGTTCATAAAAATGTTCTGACGGGAACGTAATCTGACGCTTTTTGACGAGACATGGAAGTTCAACGGTTGCATCCGTCTGATGTTGCTCACAGTGGTCAAAGGGGGCGCTCAAGGGCTTTGCGCCTTCGCTCGGACACGTCAAAAATTCGAGGCAACGTTGCTCTCGGGCACGTAATTCTTTCTGCACTGTAGGAATCCAAACCGCTAAAACTAGCGCTTCGGGGACCTTCCGTGCCTCTTCTTCTTGCTCTTAAATACACGACATCTCTTCTAATAAAGCGCAGCGCTGCCCCGCATCTTGTGGCACAACGTGGTATTACACTAAAACAATGTATAATACTGTCGTGTAAAAATGCATACAAAATGATGACTGATTATAATACAGACGTGATTTGACTGAATGGAAAAAAAAAAGGGGGGGGGGTTCTGGGGGCTGCAAGCATCATCAAGGGATGATCGCCAATTTTAACGTGCAAGTTTTGTAAATTGAATTATGAATGAAATATATCTGGTACGTCTACAAACAAATGCTATTTTTTTTTTTCAGAATGTACACAATATGATTGTTCATTATTTAGGCGTATACGTTTACCGCCCCCAAAAAAAATTCAAATACAAACTCAACCAAAACTACAAAATTGAATTCAGATTTGCATGATGGCATGCAAGCGTGCATATCGTATCCCTTCAAAAAACGTTTTCATTTCTTGTTTTAGTAAATGATTGAAAGGCATGAATTTGACCACAATTAGTGACGTCAAGTAAATAATCCAGACATTTTTACAAGTAATTGCTTGTGAAGGCTCACCGTCTGCAACTGGGCTTGCTTGTTGGACATCCGAATGTGCCAGCTATGGAAAAGTTTGTTTTCGTTGCTTCTGGCGTGTTTTTTTTTTTTTTTGTTGTTGTTTTTTGTCGTTTGGCGTGAACTTCCAATGCCTTGAAACCTCTCGATCCGATCCGTCGTCACGAGTATCCTGAGCCCACGTGCAAAATGCTTTCCCGGGTCGATGGATTTTGCGAATGAAGTCGCTGAACAGAGTTAAGAGTGGCGACTTCCTTCTTTCCAACTCTATCGACGACTTCTCGTTCCATCCAATCCCATCGGAACTCATTTTTGACATTTATATCAATTTCTTTCCTCTCGAGCGCCGCCGTCGCGCTGACTTGAAAATGGCCCCATGAGCCGCCTCGTGTACAACAAGCGTTTTCATTGGTCAAGAAGGAACACACTCGACCAATCACATGACGCGTACCTAATCCTCCACCTCGCTTCCAAAACCAGGACCGGAAACAGAACGAGTGTGGATTCTGGCACGGGTTAAAATTGGAAGATTGCAGAAATAATATAGAATATATATTTTTAAATCAATGCAATTTAAAAAGATGGTACGGAAAAATCACATCTGATATTAAAAGCGGTGTCACATAGTGTGGACGCGAATGGTGAAGCGTTATATTCAGCCATTCCTCTTTTGCCGGGAACCAAAACATCCGACATTTCTCACGGCCTCCGACGGATGGTTTCCGTCTGAAGCCGGTGTTTATTTTTCCTGCCGTCGAGCAGCGTCACCGTTCTTCTTTTCCACTCCGTCCGCCACTCCCGACTTACTCAAATGGGAAATTAAAAGTTAATGAAGTGTTGCGAGCCCGGCGGCCGCCGGTGGTGTTGGTGAGGCGGACGGGAGGGGGGAGAGTGGGGGGGGGGGTGCATGTTCGCTGGTGGCTAGATTAACGGGGGGGGGGTGGTATTTGGTGGATGTTAACCCATCCCATCATTTTCCCATCAAATCTAATTATCTGGGGGTGGTAGTGGCACGCTCCTTTGTTGAAAAATGTGACCTACAAAGTGCTTAAATCTGGACAAATGCGATGGTAACATGTAAATGGTTGTGCGGGTAGACAGACAGGTCGGCTCTCGACATCTCGGTCGGTAGAACCGTAGCCACCGTCGCTGGATTCGTGTCAAATAGTCTCATTCGGTTTCGGTGCGCTGAATTTTCAAGGAAAACCGAGGAATAGCAATTTCAAGACAAGCGTGAAGGACGGAGTGCTGACCGCTATTAAACTCTGTCGCTCCAACATTTGACTTTAACCCCGCACACACAAAAAAAAAAAAAAAACATTCTTGGCGTTCGTGTTTTCCGCCGGTCAACGGCGTCGCTTCTATTCACGGGGTGGCCTCCCGTCGGCCCGCCGCGACATGAAAAGCCGCCGAAGCGCTGGCGGAGTTCAATTAGAGGCGTCGGCGGCTGTCTGGAGGGCCCTTCAGCGCCGTCTCCTCGCTCACTCCAGCCACCTTTACAACTCGTCTTTTCACAAAAACCCAACACGGAGTGGCGGAAAGGGAAAGGATCAAATCGGCAAATCTTCTCTTTAATCAGACAATCAGCTCGCTAGACGGCTGGCTCGGTAGCGAGGGGAGTGGGTTAGTCGATCGATCGGTTAGTCGCTTGGGCAGTTGTGGGGTCGGGGTGATGTCGCATGTTGATCACCTGTTTGGGGTTGGTATTTCGATAACTACCCGAGGTACGTAGGTACAGTATCTCGGTAGAAAGGCAAGCGGGGGGGGGGGGCGCTCAGTTAAACGGTTGAGTGCAGGGGGTGGTGGTACCGTTTTTGAAAATGGTGTTGAAGGGTTCAGAAATGTTGTTTTTTTCCTGGCTTCACTTGAGGCAGTGCCGGCAAAAGCAGTTTGACGCACAACGTGAGAACTCTCAGTGAATCACCAAACAATTATAACACAAGTATGAACACTTGAATTATGATGTTGTCTCAGTGTCGTCACAAATGCAATTACTTGGGCTCGTTCAGTTGGACAAAAAGCTGAAATATTTACAAGCAGCCTTGACTCGCCGTCTTGTATGAATTGCAACTGATGAACGCGCGACTGTATTGCTGCTTTTGTCATAGAGGAACATTTAATGGGCGACCGCCGCTGGCATAAATTTCTGATGAATAAATATTTCTGATGAATAAAAATGGCAACAACAATCGTGAATAATCACTCTACTAGACTTTAGTGGACTAGACTTTCCTAAGAGTACCGAGCCAGACCGAGAAATGTGACAGCAGAACCGATCCCGGGATTTTCTGAACCGTTCTGCGCTCAGTTGGCTGGATTCATCCGTGGGTTCTTGAGTAGATTGCTACGGGGAACTCGGACGTTACGCAGGTAGTTGTTTGGATAGCTACATTTGTTTGATGATTCGATACAGTATGCAATTAATTTAGTTTTGTGTCCGTGTGTGTTCCAGGGAAGTAAAATCATCTGGTGAAAGCCTCGCGATTTGCCAGAGCCAAGAAAGGAAATGAAAGCGCACACGAACTCAGCGGGCGCTCAAGCGAGCGACGCAGCAGCAGCCACCAGATTTTCCTACAAGCGGCCGTCGACTTTGGACGTCGTCAGGCGGGCCACTCTGTCGCTAGGCTATTCCATGCTAGCTTGACAAATGAGATTCATTTTTCTGTCTTCCTCCCACCCACGTTTCTTCGGATGACTGAATAGCGCGTGGGTGCGAATGGCATCCGGTGATTCTCGGCCCACATCAGCTGGGAGGGCCTCCAGCTCAATACGTCGTGCAACCTTTTGGGCACAGCAGAGGCACTTGTTTTCAGTGAACCTAAAATACATATTTTCGTACATGAAATAGATGATTTGGTCTCTTCAGTGACCCTAACAGACCCATTTTATAAATATCGAAGACAATTAGCAATTTTCCGTGAGCCTAACATAGAAATTCTAGATAACGTTGAAGTCTATTTTTTTCTGAAGTGAACATTGCATAACTTCTTCTTAACGCCTTCTGTATTGCTCCATAATTATGACAAATTGGGAATTGACCTAAAGTAGGCCAATCGATTTGAATTTTTCAGCCCGACACTAGCGCAATGTCCCTCGAGCGAGTGAAATTTCTGTGGACATGTTGAAATGTTGAGAGTTGGACTCCGCCAAGGCTGTCCTTTGTCACCGATTTTGCTCATAACTTTTACGAACAGAATTTCCAAGCGCAGCCGAGGTGTAGAGGGCGTCCGGTTTGGTGGCCTCGGCATCGCATCTCCGCTCTTTGCAGATGTTGCGGTTCTGTCGGCTTCATCAAGCCGCGATCTCCAACGCTCAATGGAGCGGTTCGCGGCCGAGTCTGAAGCGGCTGGGATGAGAATCAGCACCTCCAAATCCGAGCCTATGGTCCTCAGTCTGAAAAGGGTGGGGTGCCCTCTCCGGGTCGGGGATGAGATCCTTCCCCAAGTGGAGGAGTTCAAGTATCTTGGGGTCTTGTTCACGTGTGAGGGAAGAATGCCAGACGGATCGGTGCAGCGTCTGCAGTGACGCGGACTTTGTATCGGTCCGTTGTGGTGAAGAGGGAGCTAAGTCGAAAGTCGAAGCTCTCAATTTACCAGTCGATCTCTGTTGCTGCCCTCACCTATGGGCACGAGATGTGGGTCGTGACCCAAAGAACAAGAACAAGACCCTGGATACAAGCGGCCCGGGCTCTCCCTTCGAGAACAGGTGAGAAGCTCGGTCATCCGGGAGGAGCTCAGTGTCGAGCCGCTGCTCCTCCGCATTGAGAGAGGCCAGTTGAGGTGGCTGGGGAATCTGATGAGTCCCGGACGCCTCCCTGGTGAGGTTGTTCCGGGCATGTCCCACCGGAAGGAGACCCCGAGGACGACCCAGGACACGCCGCAGAGACCATGTCTCTCAGCTGGCTTGGGAACGCCTCGGGATCCCTCCGGAAGAGCTGGAAGAAGTGGCTGGGGAGAGGGAAGTCTGGGTATCCCTGTTGAAGCTACTCCCCCCACGAGCCGGTAGAGAATGGAATGATGGATGGACTAGTGAAATGTATTTCTTTTGAAACAAAGCCAATTTTTTCTTCAGGAAACAACTTCCACGTTTCGGTAGGACCCAAAGACAATTTTGAGTCTTCTGTGAAGTTTTCCTCAGCATTCACTACAATTAGAACTTGGAAACCAGAGAACAAGGTTTCTGTGAAGTTCATGTTTCCATGCTCGTCAACCCTTCCGGCAGATTTTCAGTCAACTTAACTTTCAAAACATCCCAAAGAAATTGGGAGTTTTCCTTGACCTCAAGGCAGACATCTGTGAAAACATCCGAGATCATTTACGTCTTCGAGGACTCTCACACACATCTTCATCGTGTTTTCATTCACACTGACAGATCGCTTATCGTCAAAAACTGAAGACGCTTTAGAGTCACAAACACTTCTCTTCTCTTATCTTGGATGGCCACACAGCAAATAACATTTTGCGTCTCCGAAAATCTTTGCATTGTGGAAGTAAGCCAAAGTTCCCGGAGTGAATTCAAGCACTTTGCCAAACTCTTTGAGGACATTTCTTATTATGCCAAAGAGATTCAGTGAGTTTCTGCCTCGCCTACATCAGTCGAAAATTCCATTGTTTTTCCTTTTTCTGCCCCGTTTCCCAACCCCCAAAAAAAGCACAGTAGGCCACGGTCGCTGCGGCTGTGAGACACATTTTAATTGCCGCTGTTTGGCCTCGGGTCGCGGCGACAAATTCTTTGGTAATTGTGGCCCGCCGACAGAGTTGCTTCCTGCGACAAAACATCAAACCGACGTTCCTGACAAATGTGACAAGTATGAATTCATAATGAAAGGGTGGGTATAAGACAAAGAGATGAAATGAAGGAGTCTGGGCGTAATTCGAATGGGCGTCGCTCTGATGTCGATGCCACGAAGAAATACAACATGAAGAACTCGTTAAATTGTGCCAAATGAGCGAAGAATATGCCTTGAGTGCAGAACTTGAAGAGCGCTTCAATCAGCCGCCGCTTGTTTGACAAGACAGTCAAAAGTCGGCTGAATTTTTGATGGAAGAGCTCGCTCCAGTCTTTTATCCCAGAGAGCAACGGTGACGGGACACCAGTCTGATAGGTGGTTTTGACTGTACTTGGGAAGGCCGGTAGGGCCGGTTTGTTGCTTGGATGAATGGGGAGCTACGTCATTTATTATTTACGTGGGGTAGCTGCGTGGTTGGGAAGCGAGGACAGCAACTTGGTCAGGTCGGTGGTACTAGTGGCGGGTGGACGGGTGGGTTGGTTAACAGGGCGGAAGGTAGGTGGTTGGTGGATTGGTTGTTCGGTTTGTTGGCTCGGTAGAGGGGCAGTCGGGTAGCTCGCTGGGTAGGCAGCCAGCTAACTTGGTAGAAAGGCAGACAGCAAAGCGGCTAATTCCAGTTAGGCAGCAACTTTGCTCTTGTTTAGAGTCCGTTTTGGGACTCAAAGTCTGAATGTTCCGTTTTAGACTAGTTTTGGTTGATGAAATACAATAATAATATCAGGAAGAACTGCCATAGATTAGGTCGGGAATTTTTTTTGGTTTCCAAATTTCAACTGCAGTCCATCCATTGTCTTCACCGCTTATCCTCACGAGTGTCACAGCGAGTGCTGGAGCCAATCGCAGGGCATATCGCGTCAAACAGCCGCACTCACAATCACACCCAGGGACAATTTAGAGCGTCCAATCAATGTCGCATGTTTTCGGGATGTGGGAGGAAACCGGAGGGTCCGGACGAAATCCCACACAGGCGTTGGGATAACGTGCAAACTCCACACAGGCGCGTCTGGGATTGAACCCGGGACCTCAGAACTCTGAGGCCAATGCTCTCTACCAGCTGAGCCACCACCGTGCTGCCCTCCAGTCCATTAAACTTCAATTCCATAATTTTAAATTCATCTGTTGAACCTGCTGTCAGATATTTACTTTGGTGAAATTTTGAATCAACTTGGGTTCATTTACAGGGACGGAATTTTAATAGATATTTTTGCAGAATATTTTTCCATTTTCAAGCCCAGAGTCACCCATCTCGCCATCTCATGAGGTGGAGCGTCTGCTGCCGACCTAAACGTGCGCTTGGCGGGATGCCGTGCGTTACCACGGCGACACATACTGCCACCACCCCCCCCTAAAAAAAACCAAAAAACTTGGGCCACCTCTTTGCGACCCAAAAATAGCGCACGGGCAAAAAGAGGAGGAGAAGAAGAAGAAGAAGAATGTGAGTTTGCGGACCAAGATCGGATGTACTGAGCCGTGTTTCCTCATGAAAAGGAACCGTTAATGAAAATGGGAAATGTCATGATTTTTTTTTTTTTTTTTTTTCTCTTCTAATATCGCGCAGCCCTCATATTGTGTGGACCGGAGGATCGCTCGGGTAGTTCGTAACATCTTGAACGAACGAGGTGGATGAAATCCAGCCGGAATCTGGCAGTCTTCTTGTTCTTTTGACACGTCCTGACTTACAAATGATGGTCGAGCTCTTTTATTGATGCCGCCTTCGTGTGAGGACTTGAACAACAATGGAACGTCTCCCAATCCGAGATGGCTGGCTTAGCCTCAACGGCGAGCACGAAAATCAGGTTTTCGTGGTGGTGGTGGTGGTTTTTCTTTTCCTTCATATTCCTTTCTGACACAGTCCACATTCCGGCGATTGGAAGCAACTGGTCGAAGAGTCCTTCGCCTCTTTCTCGCTCGTCGGAGCTTCACAAAGTCCTTCGTGTCGCTTTCGCTGACCTCCCGTTACGGCGGGACAACTTCAAATCGACTTTTCGCGCCATTACTTTCATTTTCATGCAAACGACTACGCGGACCAACGCACGTCTTCAGCCTCAGGCTGCGTTTATCTGGGTTAATGTCGCTAATCCAGGGATTCGAACGACGGCCGCTAAGCTTGATTGAGCGCTGACTTGAATGTCTTATATCAATGAAGCGCTTTGGACCTTTCCATATGCTAACTGGAATCCGTCCGTCTATCGCCACCGACGTATACAGAGCCAGAAAAAATAGTTGCCGCCTTCATAAATTCATTTCTTTGCGTAGTCTCCTCACTTCAATGAAAAAGGAAAACCCGAATAAAATATCAAATCCCGTTTTAAAATGGTGATTGCTTTTATTTAAAAAAAAAAAAAAAACTACCCCGTTTGCTTCCTTGTTAAATCATGACTTAACTGTGACTCCTCCCAATTTTGGGAAAGTCCTGTTTTATTCTGTTTTTTTTTTTTTTAATAGCTTGCAGTTTCATAAACACCCAAAAAATGTTTACGTCAAAGTCACTGTTCTGATACAAATGTTTCCTTGCACACTTTCTGGCCAGAAACCAGTTTTTGGTGAAGCCATTCCACGTTCTACTGCTGATTACTAAAAAAAGGACATAAAATCAACTTTTTCTGGTGAGAGAAGAGAGTCTACGCTCTGGTTTTGGTTCATTTTAGCTACTTTTCTTTTCACATAACACAAAATGCTCCAAAACGGCCGGGGGTCAACGTGTTAAAAAGCAATCAATCCCACTTTGTTGAAACACATTCAAAATTTTGGGCGTTTCCACCGCGACTGAGGACGAGAAGAAAGAAATTTGCACCAGTTTTTGCCTTTGGACCAGATACAAAAACCAGAAATCTATCAACCTCAATCAGGCACGCTATGTGCTCACAAGCACTTCAAACCGATCGGGTTCTTGTGTGGCCCAGAAGGTCGGTTCCTCCAGATTGAACACCGTCACGCAGACCAGGAAAAGCTCACCCATGCTTTTATCTCAAGTAGACTTGACTATTGTAATGGTCTTCTGACCGGATTTCCACCCCCCCCCCAAAAAAAAAAAAAAAAAGAGCATTAAAATGCTGCAGCTCATTCAGAATGCGGCAGGTCGGGTTCTGACCAGAACAAAGAGGTCAGGTCAGAACATTTAACGCCAAATCCTGAGGTCTTTGCACTGGCTCCCGGTCTTCTCTTGAATAGATTTCAAAGTTTGGCTACTAGTCTATAAACCACTTTGTGCTTTTGGTCCTGAATACATGAAAGAAACGCAAAATTGAATCTAAAGTCAGGAGGGCTTTGAGATGGACAGACTCGGGTCCAGGTCAGGTAGCGGAGCGCCAAAAGTCCGAAACCAGCAAGGCGAGGCGACATTTAGCTGCGACGTGCCACGCGGACGGAAGAGGTTGCCGACGCAAGCGACGGCAGTCCCGAGTACGATTTAAAAAAAAAAAAATGTGTCCAGGTTATGAAATGATCAAATGATATTTCTTGTACTTGATTTTTTTCTTTGAAATGCTTCTTTCCCCACCGTTTTTAAACGTCTTTCGTCGTTACCTTGCGTATGAAAAGCGCTTCATCAATACCTTTGATTTGCTTGACATCAATTTGGGGTCAGAACTTGCTGGCAATCAAGAGGATTCCCATCATAAAAAATAAAACGGGGGCGTTTGACTCCCCGTTTTCCTTTCGAGGTTCGAACGCCGCGATGGAGGCAAATCCCGGGAAAACTGGGCCGCGCGGCTCTCCGGATCCCGCCGCGGATCGCGGAGGTGGATTCATTACACGCGGCAGGTGAACCTTGAAACAAGCTAATTAGAGCTCTAAATATGTCGCGCCCAGCGTTGATCAGCAGCCGCGCGGCGACAAGTCAGCCGTCGCCCCGCCGCTAACCAACCATTAACCCCGCTGGCCCCCGCAAACACACACACACACACACACTTATCAAATGCGTGCGTTTGTTCCGGAATGGCGGGATGCCAAAATGAAAAAGCATAATCCTCCGCTTGGCGGAGAGCAAAAAGGGAATTCAAGATTCAGAAATGAATTTCATGACAAAGAACACGCTTTCATGTTCGAGGGCTGACGCGGCGACGCCCACGTGTGCGATTCGCAGCAATTGAAAAATGCACAATGCTATTATTAGATCGTTATTATTGTGCTACATAATAACTCACATCTGCTACACATAAAAAAAAACAGAATTATTTTTTAATGATGACCATTTTTTTCCATTTTATATTTTATGAGCTTTCGTTTTCTCTTCTATTTATTTTTTTTAATATTTATAATAGGCTATATGTCTATTGATGTGTATTATTGCATGCCCTAGTAGTTTTATTATTACATTTTAGCATTATGTCTTCTGTATGAAGCTTTTTTGGTATTTTCTACCATTAATCTTTAACGTATCATTTTTCCACAAGCCTTATGCATTTCGGTTTGTTTCTCGTTTTGTTTATTTGTCTCGTGATTGATTATTATGATTAGATGACATTTTATTGCGAGGAATTAACTTTACAGGTATGATGTTTAGCTATTTTTAAATGTATTTGTGCGATTATTTCATGTTGGAGCTTTAATGCGAATTTCTCGATTTCTGCGAGATGGCGACGACGCTGTTCCGTGCTGCGATTGGCGGCGCGTCTTAACGGAGCGGCGGCTTTCGATATGACTTTGAGCGCGCGACGGATCGACGAAGCTGCTCCCCGGAAGCCCCCCCGCCCTACCGAGGGCCACGAAGTCCTCGTGGTCCCAGGCCTGCAGCTGCGCCAGGGGCCCGCTGTAGAGCAGCAGGCCGTCGGGCACCTCGGTGATGAACTCCAGCGAGACGTGGCTCTCGAAGCACGGCGTCATGGGGGGGAACCACGCGTAGCCGTCGCCGCGGAAACTGTGCTTGTTCTGCTGGCACTCGGGGCCCTCCAACTGGGCCGGGCACTGGCACCTGGAGGAAAAAAAGGGAACGGCGGCGCCGGTCACGCGAGCTTTTCGGCACACCGTAAAGCGATCGCGGATATCTGGCGGATTTTTCCCGAATTTGGACGTCGTACGGGCCTTCGGTGTAGTACCGCATTTTGCCACAACATGCCGGCTGAGGAGGTCCACAACAACGCCCCTCATGTGGGTTCCGTTTGCTGCCATCGACGTTCCCTCCAATGCTAATTTTAGCCAGCGTATCCTTTCCTGTCTTGGTCGTGATTCATATCTGAGACTTCCCGTCCTGCTTTTGCTATGAATTCTTCCACGCCTGACGTCTCTTTTTCAGCTTCTCCTTTTTTCCCAATAACTCCACTTTCCAATTTTCTCCGTCCTCCGACCTGACGACGGCTTTTTTTTTCCCCACTTTTCCTCTTTTTGCGCTCTGGGCTGCGTGCATCTTTGACCGCGTACAAAGTTCTCTGCGGATGCCACCGAGCTGTCGTCACGTGGCCCTTTTCACGAGGGACGTCGGCTACAAGACGTTTGACGTTAATTTTTTACTGCAGACAACAAGACAACTATCTTTCTTTCTTTCCTGTCTACATTTTCTTCTCAATTTTTTATGTTGGCGAGATGTGCTTCCGAAGATTTTCTTGATTCCGTCTTTTCAAAACAAATCCCCAAAAACGTGTAAATGCTTTTTTCCCCCCCATGAAGTAAAAAAAAAAAAAAAAACACACACACACATCAATATTTACACCAGCCAGAAATACACAAGAAAGAAGTAGGACAAAAAAAAAAAAATAGGAATATTAATAGTAGCCTGCCTCCTGCCTGTTCACAGCTGGGTTAGGCTCCAGCACTCCCCGCGACCCTCGTGAGGATAAGCGACAAAGAAAATGGTTGGACGGGTGGATATACTGTATATGTAAATCAAGCAAAAGGGCAAAACATATTTTTAACCATGTTATTTTTTCCCCCAATCAAATTTGCTCACATAATGATGTCAGTACCATCCATTCATCCATTTTCTAAGCCGCTTATCCTCAAGAGGGTCGCGGGAGCGTTGTAGCCGATCCCAGCTATCTTCAGGCAGGAGGCGGGGTCTGCCCAGAACTGGTCGCCGGCCAATCGCAGGCCACATGGAGACAGACAACAGTCGCACTCACAATCACACCGACGGGGCAATTTAGAGAGTCCAATCAATGTTGCTTGTTTTTGCGATATGTGGGAGGAAAGCGGAGTGCCCACCCGGGGAAAAGCCGCGCAAAGTGCACGCAGCCGGGGCCCGAGATTTGAACCCGGGTCCCCGCAACTGCGAGTCCGACACTTTTACAGTCGATCCGCCGTGCCACCTGAAAATGTTTCTGTTTTCCGAGTAACACGACAAAAATCAAACACGCAACTCTAAATTAGTGTAAAAAGCTACAAAAAAAAAAAAAAGAAAGAAAAAATCCGCAACGTCGCAGAGAAACGCTGATGAAGAAACGTAAGCCGCATCCCTCACGTGGGGGATTTAACAACACATGAGGAGCATTCACTGGTTCGCCGGGATTGTACGGATGACATTTTGCGTGTGCGCGTGTAAATCGCGGATTATCTGGGGTGGTCCGACGTGGGAGTCGCGCACGAGGAACGGTGCCCTCCTTTCCCAGCAGCTTCTGATTAAACCGAGCTGTGCGCGGAAATTTACTTTCACCACCGCAGATGTTCAACCGTTCCGTGTGCGTTCGCCGTCGTCTACGGTACACACATGCAATGGGCGCCCGCACTTCTTTCGTTGTCGTTGTATTATTCAATTGGATCGAGACATATTCATGACAATGCGCATTAACGAAAGGTCACCTCGTCGAAATTGAAAAGAAACTCGTGAAAATTGTGAAATGGGTAAAAATTGCTGAAATGTTCTTGTCGGCGAATCAGTGCTCATCGTGAAAAAGGAAAATTGTCATTAAAAAAAATTCAGACATTTTGAAAGTTGTAAATAATGCGAGCCAAAAATGGTTTAAAGACTTTACGTGCATAAAAAAAAAAATCCTCAAAAATGAATGACAACTCGCCAAGTAGATCCCATCTGAAATGAGTCAATAATTGACTGAAATCTGAATTGAAAAATATTGATAAATTATTACACACGCATCCATCCACCTATCTGGGCAACGAGCCAAACTTTGACAACCGTATAACCCAAAGCACACAAACAAAAAACAAAAACTGAAAAATGTCAGGAAAAGCCTGCTAGAACAGCCAGACTTTGGTTCTGACTCCCTTGTGATTGGTTCGTTCTGAGCACGGCTGCATTTGCAGTGATGAGAGGGTGTGCAGACTTGCGCAACCCCATTATCTCAGTTGTTTGTTTTTATTTACCACCTTAAATTAAAAAAAAGACGAGATTTGTAAAGGTTACATTAGCAGTGGTTAAACGTTTTCAAATGATAAGTCTTGGTGTTGTATTTTCGTCAAGAGTAATGATGCTTTTGGAACAGGGGTGTGTGGACTTTTTCTATCCGCCGTATATTTCCCCCGGGGGCGCCCCCTAGCGCCACATCTCGTTTTCGCTATTGTGAGAAATCAAAGATGACAGCGCCGCAATCAAGACAAATTGTCTGCCGTCGTGCTGCGTAATCGTGTTGCTGTTGTCGTTAGCGCTTCATTATGTTGCTACGCTAACGCTTCAATTGCAGACGCGGCCCCCCCCCCCCAAGGAAAAAACAAAACAAAACAAAGATTTTGTTTCACGCTAATTGCGGCAAATGTTCTCAAGCTCCCTGCGCTAAAGAAAACAAAAAGTAACCCTCCCCAAAAGATCTTTCACACACAATTTGCTCATCTGGCAGCAGAAAATTGTTACCCACATTTTCTCTCTCTCGCTCTCTTTTTTTTTTTTTTTTAATGAGAGTTTTGCAAATGCGGATGAAGTTTAATTAAAAGAGAGATGTAATTACACTCAGCACACAGGCACAGCCGGAACGTTTTATTGGATTCCGGCGAATGTTCTCGCTTTTATTGTTGCCGTTTTTTCGTAGCCCGATCGCGGCCGGGAACGTTTTACTCAGCACGTCGGCGGGACTCGGTGCAATATCGTCATTTGTCTTTCGTGTTTTGCAGATGGCAGAAATTGTTGTCTTGTGTTTTTTTTTTTTTTTTTCCCCCCATGAAACTACAGTCCACAGTATCTGGGAAAATCCTTTTAGTTGTCTGTGAGTTCTGTTGCATGTGTACTGCTGCGCGTGTACAAGTAGAACTCGCTATTTGTTGTATGATTAAATGTGACATCTGCGCTGTTAGCCCGTCTATGGCATTGTGCATTATTTGCCACCATTAAACAAGCAAAGGGCGTTTCCAGACTGGAAAAATGTCGAGCTGAATTGTGGGCATCACGGCAAAAGTACATGGTAATCGTCACGATAATACGCATTTCCCGTACATGCTTGTAAATATCTCGGCAAAAGTGAGTGATGATCAACATCATTTGCAATTGTCTCATAAAAAGTTCTACTTTCTGGAATACTTTGATTTCTTCTCAAACAAGTGACAACTTCTTTTGGGTAAAACGATGTTGATGATGACTGACATTGTTATTCTCATTATTCAGAGTTTGAATGACTTCCTCCTTTTTATTTTCATGGGACGAAATGACCCACATCAGGACCAACGTTTTTGGCCGAAAAAGAGCTTTTGTATTATCGCATCGCAGGCGGTGGCGGACACGAAGATGTTGAGGTTCTCTCGCTAGGAGCGAGCAGGTTAGGTGGGATTAGAAATGAGCTCATTGGAGGCACAGCCGAAGTTGGATGTTTTCGAGACCAGGTCCGACAGAACCGAATTCGATGGTTTGGACATGTCCAGGAGGCGAGAGAGTCGAGAGAAAAAAAAAAAAAAAAAAAACGGACCAAAGAGAAGCTTGACGGATGTTGTGAGGGAAGACGTGAGGGAGGAAGATGCACGAGATGGGAAAAGATGACACGCTGTGGCGTATCACATAATTACATCGTCATCATCATCATAATTATGCTAATGAGATCAACGACGTCGCATACCATTTTTATTATTACATTCCCTCAGCCGATGAGTGTCGAAAAGAGAATCGGTGAGCAACTGGATCAGTTAGCCGTGTCGGGAATGGAATCAGGAGTGCTAAATTCACGAGCTACGAGTGACGTTAAGAAATTCCACGAGTTACGTTATGTCCCCAGTGCAAAAATTTGCCCAACTTGTCTAATATACGTTGACCGACTCGTGTGCACAGATGTCGTACAGTAGGAAAAGGCAGTACTAAAAATAAAAAGGAAGACGGTGTGAGCTGAATTGTCCTACCAGCGAGGACAGAAGTGCTTTCGGATATGGATGTGAAGGATATCAAACAAATGTTCAAAAGTTTTCCTAATTTCAAAGTATGTCTTTCTTTGGGTTTGTCCCGTTAGGGGTCGCCGCAGCTGAGATGAACGTTCATATTTGTTTGGCACAGTTTTTACGCCCGATTGCAGGACCTCAGCATTTATCCGGAGAGAGAGCTGGAGCCTATCCCAGCAAACTTCGGGTGAAGGCAGACTACACCCCGAACTGGTCGCCGGCCAGTCGCAGGGCAGATATCGACGCCGTCACTGAGCGGGAATCGATCACCAAAGGCAGGCAGTGTGCGTACCGTGACACCGTCAGTGACTCTTGTCCTACTTCCAGTCATGTATTGTTTTGTCTTTGTTGTCAAGTTATGCCCCCCCCCCCCCCCGTCATTTGCATCAAATCGTGCGGGCAGCCTCGTTTTGAAGAGAGTCCAGGTCGCCCGCTGCGTCCGTTCCAGATCGGTTGCCTGGTCGGCGAGTTCAACGGGGCGACGGACTCTTTCACAAGCACGCTTGCAAAAATTTGCGGAAATTTCACTCTTGGACAATTTCCAACAGATTTTTGGACAATGGAAGACTTTTGGGGGCCGTCATGCCAACGTTGCAGATTTTCTTGGTACTTTGCGGCGCTGCGGGCCAAAGAAGAAGCTATTAACTTTTGCTTTGAATCTGGATGGCCTCCAACGTTTTCTTCCCCTTCTGTTAACATCGCAATGTCGCTCATTATTTTATTTTATTGTGTAAAACGGTGAAGAGCATCCGCACGTCATTCAGCACAAAAACAAAAACAAACAAAAAAAGAGAACAAAGCAAAGCTATTGTATTATTCTTCCAATTTTTGCCGTTCCGCTGCTTTGGCGATTCTCCATCGATTCAAATAATTCCAACTTCGAATCAATCACCGGATCGCAAACGCTTAGTGAGGTTTGCCTAAAAGCTTTTTTTGGAAACATGTTACAGGCGTCACATTCAAAATGAGAGCGTAAACGTTCAATCTTATTCAGTCAGTCAGTCACGTTTCAATTCATATCAGTTTTTAGGGAGACCATTTAACATCAGAAAAGGTGTTGAAACACTGCCCCCCCCCCGCCCCCGCCCCCATATGTATCAGTATTTTCAGACTTTGCGAAGTCCACGTTTGGCGTAATCGCGGCAAAGGCCTCTTTGAAAGCAACGAAAAGCCGACAGAAGACGCCCACCGGCGGCTGCTTCTTCTCGAGGGTCGAGCGCTCCTTCTAACGTACGTTGTTGACGTCCGGCCGCGATTAACGATTCACTTCCAAGCCGACGTTTTACATAAACAAACAAACAAAAAAGAAAGAATCGCGCTCGGAGATGAAATGTTTGTTTTGAGGAGAGCCGTCGCAGACGAGTTTTTACGTCTTTTGACGAGCAAAGAAGATCATTAGTCGTACGCATAATGCTTGGCTACAGAAGGCTCTTTAATGTGATGCAATCGTGGCGGAGGCCCACAGGGTGGCGGCGGGGGGATTAATTTTCAAAAGAGGAATCATAACATTAAGTGGAATCTAAAAAAAAAAAAGGAAATAAAAACGTTGCCAGAATTCCTCAGATGCTAACGTGCTAACAGTAGCGAATAGATAGTTTACTTTTAAAAAATGAATACAACCAACCGTGTGCACCAAGTACGACTTGGAAAATGTTCTATTCATAATTGAAGAAGACGACCAATATGAAATGAAATGAGCTTTCAATTTCTTTTAAATGAGATTTCATGTCAGAATGATTTGAATCCGGGACAAAAAAAAAATAGATGTTTTAGAAGGAGAATTTTTTTTTTTCAGGTGCATAACATTTGTGAGTCTGTGGTTGATGATTTTCATCATGTTCTAATTTAAGAACATTTCCCCAAGGGAAGTAATAAAAAAAAAAAAAGTGTAATAATTTGTCCAAGGTTCAAATGTCAGGCTGTCCCCCTGATAATTGAGATTTTCCCCACACAAAGGCCAAAAATATGCATCACAATGACACGTAATCGTTATGACAGAAAACCGCTGATGTAATCAAGGGACCAGTGCGGATGAATTTGAAATCACATTCATTATTCATTTGGTTTTCTGTTACACGGGCCGGCACTAGCGGTTGCGAAGGGCCCGGGCAAATCCGATTGAATTCGACGGCGACACATTCAGCTTGAAATCGGATTGGATGGGAAAAAAAATCGAACATCCGCAAACGCCCTGGAAGCGGCGCGGCCAAGAGAAATAGACTGTCGGGGAATTCATTAAGGCAATTTCATGGAACAGATATTTGAATTGCGCTCGTGTTTCTGATAGCACAACATTTACACAATTAGTCTCATTTGCAGGACAGCTGGAGATACTTATGAGAAGTTTGTGGACAATTTTTCAAAAGCATTTGCGCTTATGGCTAACAATTAGCGGCGGGTCTCCCGCAGCGTCGGGCGGCGACACGAAGGCGGCACGGGAATTCTCCGGAAGCGGTGCTACCCGGCAGGGGGGAGCTTGCAGTAAACGTTACCATTGGGGAGTCCTAAATCCAAATAAATATCCAATTGTTGCCGGTCCCAGATTTTAATCCCGCCCCCTGCAGAGTCATGAGGATATTTGTGCGCCGACTCCTCGAGATGCTTTTGGGGAGCTGGTCTCTTGGGGGTTTGGCACCTAATCAACCAGCTAATGTACACAAAGAAATATTTACACGACGCAGGTGGTCGAGGTTGGGTGATGCCAGCTTTAGCAGGTGGTGCTAAATTTTGTAGAAATTAAATTGCAATATTGTGTTGGTTAATATTCCTGGTGAGCCAGCTTTATTCCAATTTCATTTGCACGGCAACTTTTTTTCAATCTATACTAATATTATTAAGACGGATTTTTGTTTTTATATATTATTAGAGTTAAAAAGCCAATTCAGCCCTCCGGGGCCACAAGGCAGTGTACTCATTAGGCCGGTCCAAAGCCCGGTCCTTGCGTCAAGGAAGGGTCTTGCTTAAAACTTGGTCAAACAGATATAAGCGCTTGTCTAAAGAATACCATACGGGATCAGTCGAGGTCCGGGTTGAAAACATCTCCCGTTGGTACCGTGAATCTGCGGGGTGTCGCTGGAAATTCAACTACTGTACTGTGCTACTTTTGGGTAAGAAAGGGACTTGCAAAAGTGATGGGAATGGCAGGGGTAAACACTCCCCCCCCCCCCCCCAGAAGAGGGAGGAACACAGGGTGACCGACAGGGCCACAGGTAGAACCACGCGGGTGGATCACATTTTGTGCAGAAGATGTCATCTGAAAAGCAGTTCACTGACTGTAAGGTAGTGGTAGGGGACAGTGGCGCTCGACAGCACAGGACGGGGGTGTGTAGGCAGGTTAAGAAGACAAAAGGTAGACCAGAGACCCGTGAGGTGGAAACTGAGAAACGAAGAATGTTGTGCGGTCTTTCGGAAAGAGTTCGGGCAGGCTCTCGATGGACAGGAGGAGCTCCCGGAGGACCGGACTACGACAGCCAAGGTGATCAGAGACACAAGCAGGAGCGTACTTGGGGTGGCGTCTGATGAGAAAGTGGACGAGGAGACTTGACGGCGGCGTCTCAAAGTACAGGGAGAGAGGTTAGCGCAGGTGAAGTGGGACACTGAGAGGAGAAAGGAATACGTCGAGATGCGACGTCAGGCAAAGGTAGAGGTGGCGAAGGCCAAACAAGAGGCACGTGACGACAGGTACGTCAGGTTGACCTCGAAAGGAGGAGGAAAGGGTCTCCACAGGTTGGCCAGACAGAGGGGTAGAGATGGGAAAGATGTGCAGCAGGTAAGGGTGGTCAAGGACAGAGATGGGAATGTCTTGACTGGTGCCACTAGTCTGCCGAATAGAACGAAAGAATACTTTGAGAAGTTGATGAGGGAAGGAAGAGTAGAAGGCGCGGAAGTGGCAATGATGAGTAAGGGGGACGTTAGAAAGGCACTGAACAGAACGAAAAAGGGAAAGACAGTTGGTCCTGATGACACACCGGTGGTGGAGGTGTTGGAAGCAATTTGGAGAGGTGACAGTGGAGTTTTTGACCAACAGAATATGGAGGAAAAGTGTGCTCGTTCCCATTTTTAAGAACAAAGGCGATGTGGGAACTATACAGGAATAAAGATGAGAAGTGAGTGGAGGCTGGACTCAGGACACAAGTCAGTATCTGCTAGCAACAACAGTGTGGTTTTCATGCCTAGAAAGAGTGCCACAGATGCATTTTTGCATCTTCTGTCAAGGCCTTCTGGCATATCATCAGAGTCAGATCACTCCTATCGGTTTCCTTCTGTGTCCCACAAATACTGCCGAGCAACAAACATGATCTGGAAAAAAAAAAAAAAAAAAAAAGATCTTAGCAATTTAGATGTCATTTCCTTGAAGTGGGGCAACTTGTCCTGACTGCCTCTAATCAACCTTTGTCATATTTTTGTTTTTTTTATTCGGGATCTGTGGGGCCAAACGTAACCGTGCCCCCCAAATCCGGCCTTGCAATAAATGCAGCGACTCAGAGCAATTTATTTGTGCGATATTGTCCATGAGACGCCGCTAGGAAGTGATTTCATCTATAACTTGGGAGTCATTTCTGGATACGAAGCCGACCCCAGTTGTCAGTTTTCCGTCTGAAAACTCTTCAAACGTCGAGGATGGCAGCATTACGCATGAGCTTCAGAGTTTGTTGCCGTTCAAAGTCCCCGAGGAGCACAACTCTCAAGACCGGTGCCGCTCGCTGCCAATGGCTGACTCCTCCCGAGGATGGATGAGCGCACACACATAAACAAAATTATTGTTCAAATTGTCATTTAAATTGCGCCCAGTCCCACTTTTGATGCCTTTGTGGCGGAGGAGACGGCCAGAAATGTGCGTGGCGGTCCCGCTGGGACTCGCAGACCTTGAGAAGACAAACTTCCCGTTTGGGAACCGTACAAAATCTCTTTGGGGAATACCAAGAGAAATCTTTTGGGGAGTTTTCTAGCAAAAAAAAAAAAAAAAAAAGGGTGGGAGGTGTGTGTGTGTGTCTAAGGGGTGATTGACCAAAGCTCATTACGAACAAGAATAGAAAAATGACGGACAGCAACTACACTCACTGAAATGTTTCCATGGCGATGCGGGGCAGAGGGCTTTTCTGCCTCACATGTTTAAAAAAAAAAAAAAAAAAAAGGCACAAGAAGATAGGCAAGCCCAAAGGAAATCACTTTTAAAAAATGTCATCATAAAGAATATGAAATCTGTGTCGATACAATGGAGGTGGAAAGGGTTCATGGACCAATCAGCGAGTCGATTTGACAACCCCGCATCAACTTTTAAAGCGTGAAGTCGACTTCAGCTCATCTCAAAAGATTCTATACCGGCGGTAACTCGGGACCGGCGGCGAGGAACGCGGGCCCAAAGCGAACTCCACCCATCGTGCGCTAACGAGGACTTTATTGATCGATCAGAGAAGTTTTATCCGAGCGACGACGGCGTTCACGAATCGGACGTCGTCTCAACTTTTGTCACACTAACCCTACTACAAAAAGGTGAAATAGTTCAACCCCGAATAGCAAATCACTTTGTGATGTCGTTCCGACTGGAGAAAGCCACGATGAAGTGGTTCAGATCTCCGGCAAAACTCTCTTCTTGTCGTTGGCAGAATTTGAGGGGCTCGATGATTCCATCAGTAACACGAGGAAAAATCTCTTTGGTGGCGACAAATTGTTGGTAATGTTGGATCTTTGTTCTGCTTTTCACGGACTCCAATCCCCACAAGCCCCCGTTGAACCAGTGGCATTTGTTTGCGTTCCAATAAACAATAAGACGGGCGGGAGGGAGGGACGGAGGGTCAGTCTAATTCCAGACAAAAGCTGCGACCACTCCAGACTTTATGACTTCCTATGAATTATTGATGCGTGCGCGGCGTCGCAGTCGAGCAATTTTCCCCGACATAAAGGGCCGCGGTGGCGGGCGCCGACCACAGGGGGCTCCTCTTTTGTGATTATAATTAAACTGACATTTGCGACTCGCTAATGCGTGCCGGAAAATACGACAACTTAACTGCCGTTTCGTAAGCTGTGGAACAAAAAAGTGAAGGACGAGAAACGATAAAAAGAATCAAACCTGCCAGAGACGCTCGGGGCACACGTCCAGTATGTCCAAAATGGACTGCGATACGCGATCGTCACTCTTTTAGCCGGTTAATCGTCATAAATAAACAATAGAAATGAATAGACGCACCAACTAGAAATAATCCACAAAGTAAAAAAAAAAAAAAAAAATCAACGTCACCGCATCCGTTCGATATCATACGCAACATTTACAAAAGAATTAAACGTGTCCAGACAGGTCGTCATGAAATGTTCTATCACGATGGACGCTATCGCTCGTCTCGTCAGTTATTCATGACGACCGCTACCTTGCGCAGTAGAAATAACGAAAAAAAAAATAAAAATCAGCAACTCTGAAAAAGTCAATCATGCTCGGACGTGTATGAAATATACGATCACGGTCAACGCGATTGCTCCTCCGGACAGCTTTTCCACCTCCTCCTCCTCCTCCGTCTTGCACGGGACAAAAAAAAAAACTGCAAATAAACAACAAAGTCCGGAAGACGCTCGCTCAAGCACGCACGCAAAGTATTTGTCATTTGATGAGAGGGGTGACCGCCCCCACCGTTCAGCACTGCGCACAATACAAATAAAGTCAAAGATAAGAAATAATCCCCCGAAAATTCATGGCACCATCATCGCTCCTCTGGCCATTTATTCACGACGACCGCTGCCTTTGCCTGATACAAACAAAGTTTCAAATAATCATGACTTCACTCTTCACTGCGTTCGGTCAAGCACATGCACAAAACTGCCGCCGCGCACAACTGAAATCAAAACAAGGACTCCAGATAATCCACAACAATAGAAAAAAAGTCGTCGTCCCCCCCCCCGGCTATAAACGACACCTCGACATCATCCCGGAGCCCCCAACTGACCTGTAGCCGTGCTGCGTGTCCACGCACACGCCCCCGTTGGAGCACGGGTTCTCGGGGTAAGCGTCGCACGGCTGATGCGTCTGCTGGCGTCCGGGGCAGGCGCAGACGGCGGCCGCCTCCACCGTGACGGAGACCAAAGTCCTGGGGCCGCAGTCCGCAACGGTGGGCGCGTCCCGGACGCCGACGACGCTGGAGCAGCCGCCCGCCCCGCCGCACTCGGACCGGGGGCACTCGTCCACGCGCACCTGGAAGACTCGGACCTGCAGGAAGGACTGGAGCTGCAAGGACACACAAAAGTCCACGTCGGGTTCTCGTATCATCTTATGGTTTCAGCATAGTAAGACTTTCAAATTTGGGTTTGCGGTCTGGGTTCGTGTTTCCAATTCGGATTTCACGTCAGATTTCGGCTCCCAACGCCCGGTTTTAGGAGAGGGTTACTGTTTTAAGGTATCTTTTGAAACAGGTTTACGTCAGGGTTCGGGCTTCGGGTTCACCTTTTAAATAGTATTTTGCCATCTACGTAGGCTTCTGGTTTCTTTAGTTGTGCATGTTTTCCCACGTTCATTTATTTGTGGCCACCTGTTCTCACGAAGGCCCCCGGCCAGCCCCCTCGTCTCAACCAATCGGCTTCCCCCTCAGCCACTGGTGTCTCGTCCATGTGGTCCTCGTTGTCTCGTAACTGTTTGTTTTTAGCTCCCTAGTTTTCCATTGCTTGTGTGCGCATGTTTCTCAGGTCATGTTTTGTTGTTACTTGGTTTATTTGTCTTTTCGTGAAAATGAAATGTGATTTTTCAGAGTCCCGCACCGTTGCCCAGCCTCACTGCATCCCCGGACTTGGGTCCTCCACCCCTTGCCTTGCCTCCCCTGGTGTTCTTAACCCCCCCGCTGTGACAATTATCAGTCAAGATTTGGGCTTCAAAGTCGGGTGTAAAGACATTTTTAGGGTTTCAAACCAGTGTGACAGTTTCAAAGTTGGTCTTTAGGTCTGGCCTGGTCTTTCAGGTTAAGGTTAGCATTTTGGGTGGAAGACCAGCTCACGTTTGAAGTGCAGCGTTACGGCTTCAAGTTAGGGTTAGTGTCTCAAGTGAGGTTTTAAATTTGGATTTCGGCCCTTTAAACCCAGCAAAAACTCATGGATGACGGTCCTTTGCGTCGTCACTTGTAGGGAATTATCATGACTTATTGGGTGTGCTTGCTTCAGTCACTTGGGTTATTTCTGATACAAGTTCCGCTCCAAAGTAGCAAACGGACCTTCTGCTTGTGCGCCGCCAGGTAACCGTGTATCTTCTCGGGCCGCAGGAAGGCGCCGGCGACGCGCACGGCGAAGCGCACGTCCAGCATGCGGCCGGGGGCGTCGCTCAGGCCGAACACGTAGACGGCGGACGGCGACGCCGACAGCATCTCGGACAGGAAGTCGGACAGGAGCTCGAAGCGGCTGCGCTGCTTCCCCCTCGGCTCCATGAACTCGTTGGCCGTCATGTCTGCGAGGCAAAACCACACAAACGCTGACGAAAAAGTCCCAAAACAGTCTGGCCGGACGGCGATTCGCGATCTTCGGAGAACCGCGTCCGAGTCTTAAAGGCGATCAAACGCGTTGACGCCAAAATTTCTTTTTCGTTAAAACGCTGCCTTTTTGCCGCTAAAATCGCAAGTGGCGACTGCAAATTTCAAAGTTCTCATTTCTGAAGATCATATTCATGATGATTGAAGTCATTCTTTAAATTAATTAAAAAAAAAAAAGAAAACATTACAACAATTAAGACATTTTTATTCTGGCTAATGATAGTCATTCAAGATAAAATGACGAAACGTGAATTTTTCGCAAGTTGAAGCCCATTTTACATGTAACTAAACTAATCCGTTCCAAGCCCCCCCCCAACCCTCTGCCAAAGACGTATTTTGTAGTCTTTATCCTGCGAGAATAACTCATGATAAAGCATCGTAACATTACTTTGAATTCATAAAGCAATTAAACACAACCGGACGATAACAAGTTTGCCATTTTCAAGAAAAGAGAAAAAAGTCATGACCCTCCCAAAAATAAAAGAGCCATTTTTTCGTCCTACCGTAATAGCGGCAAAATATTACACAAACTGCACTCATGGAAATGGGAAGTGATGAAGGAAAACGTACCAATTCCCAAAACTGAAAGATGAATGGATGAATTATTGAAAAAAGGCTTGTTGTTGTTTGGAAAGTTAGCATGTGTGTGTGTGTGTGTGTGGGGGGGGGGGAGTAATGTAAGCGTTCCAGTTGAAGGTAATTCGGCTGCGGACAATTTCGCAGAGAACACGTCGACCGGTGTTTTATTCCCGTCCGAGTCCAGATTTCAAAATTGCCCTTTGAATTTAGCGCCGGGTTTCACTTCAAGGTTGAGGTTTGAAGGGAGCTTCAATTCCGCACTTTAAACAAAAACAACCACAGGAGGCCCAATTTGATGCTTTGTTGCTTTCTCGCGACAGCCAATTGACACGCGGCACCAGACTTGTCATCTTTTTACCGATTGACAGCGCTCACGGGTGGCTTTCATCACAGCCCGTCTCGAAAATTGTCTTCATCTGTCTGCATCCGTACGCAAACGTGGCACGCCAGCCTTTTAATTTATGACTAAAAATGAATGCATTGTAACAATAAATCAGCGTAAATGACTGCCTTGCTTTTTTTTTTTTTTGGAGGAAAAACAAGGATATCAGAGAAAAGGCACGCATCAAAGAAGCTTCGTCATCTGGGAGGGAAGCAAGAAGCACACACTGGTGAGAGTCCTCAAGCAGTCTTTTGCGAAGCCGAGTGTAACATTTCCAGCGAGCGCTCGCTCGGCCCTCCATTCATCATCCGCCGGTCGCGACTGTCTTCTGTCATCAGCCGCGTTTTTTTTTTTTTTTTGGCCGAGCAACAAACGAAAACAAGCAGCCGGCGCACAGAAAGTATCGGGACGCGGCTCGCGGGGAAACCCCGGGAAGGGCCTGGGGGGTACGGACACAAAGTAACGGGACGCGCCGCTTCCTCCCATTTGACCTCTAAAAAACCCATCCGGCCATCCGTCACGCATTTACGAATCATTTTCTCACGCTGTGATCAATAACGCGAAAGACCTAACCCGGAAAGGAAGGAAAAATGACTTTTACTGAACCTCAATTTGACGCACTAATTAATAAATCAGACTGTCTGTCAAATGGAAGCACTTTTGTGTGGGCCAAAATCATCAGAACACGACAAAATGATTGTAAATACATCTAAAAATGAAAAAAAAAAAGACTTGAAATTGTCTCAAAAGTTGATCCCACATTTACTTAGGGGTGATTTTGAGTTCACTATTTTTCGAATATCCAAAAAAAAGTGTCTTCAGTTGGGGTGCATTCAAATGGGGTTGGGCTGTATTCATATCAAAAGGTCGTAATTGGCCATTCCGACCTGTCAATTACTCGTACAATGCTAGCCAATCAGATAGCCGCATTGTCTTCACCCCGGTTGTCAGTAGCGTGCGCTTGGAAAAGTTCATGTTATGAAGTAAATGGTCCTCAGATGGCCTTGGGGAACGTGCAATGCCGATGAAAGATATCCTGCTAGGTTGATTCATTTTCCAAAGCCTAAAAGACAGCTGAGCAAGTGTCTACGATGCATTAAGGCCTGCGGAAGAGCGCACGCACAACTAAACTCACTTCGAAAGACCACTGGTGAGCTTTCCAAGTTAAAAGTACTCACCCTGCTTTACATGCGCACTACGATTCCACTTTTTGATCCTGTTGGATTTCAATATGAAGTTTGTGAGGCGTCAAACGTTTTTGCATCGATCGGCAACGTTTCGCTGTAACTCTAACGTTGCGACCGGCTCCGTCCAAAATCTTAATTCCGTGTACATATCCTGGCGTGAAATAGTTGAGACCTCTCCGTAGAACTCTCTTGGACGAGTCTGCCACATTTGGCAAAAAACACACTGCAGTGTTACCAGGAATACGCGATAGAGAATCAACTTCCAACATGTTCTGTTCGGTCGCCATTTTGGTTGCTTGTGGGACATGGCTAAGGGGGCGGAGCTTAAGGTCGCCATCGGAAAGTTCCATTGTTTTTGAGGGGGGAAAAAAAAAGCCATTCTAAAGTAACCATTTTCAAAATTTTAATGCCAAAATGTCAATGTTGGGCGTTTGAAATGAAACTTGATGATTTGCCACATTTGACCTACCGATCGTTGAAAACTGGAACATTTCCGTTATTGTTCCAGACAAAGTAACACGAATGCTTCGTAGTAACTTTCCAGTTTTGTTCTGGTCGTTCTTTTAGCGACGGTTCGAGAGAGAGAGAGAGAGAGAGAGAGCGTCCAAGGGAAACAATAAAGCCTCATGGGTAAAAAATTGATGTCGCTCCTAGCCAGTGGGATGCCAGGAAGATGCTGTGGCGATAGCCAATGGGAGAGCAGCTCTATCGCGCCACACAAACCGGGAAAAATGATTTTTACATTCGGTGGAATTTGGGGGCTGCTAATCCAGCGGCATTTTTTTCCTTTCGTATTGTGAATTTTCCTTTGTAACTAGAGACAATATTTTTCCTACAGGCGTTTCGTCACCTGGATTTTTTTTGTTACTAGAGACGTTCATAAATTGAGGTACTACAATATGTCAATGGGAACTTTTTGAAAAGAGGACTTTTAAGGCAATTGTCCATATAAAACCAAGTCTTCATCCAAAAAAAAAAAAGAGTTTTTACCATTATTGATGAAATTAGATGGAAAATAACAAGGCCACTTTCCTTCATTGCAAATGGGAATCCATCCGCCCGTCTCTCCGTGGCCTCTATCATCCATTAAGCATCGCCTCCATCCTCCCATACTTGTACACAGAGATCTTAAAACGTTCCGGAAGTCGTTTTGCAATGTACATTTTTCTTAAGTAGAAGCGCATTTTACATGTAAAAAACCTAATCCGTTCCAACCCCCCCCCTCGACCCCCTGCCAAAAGTGCATCATGTAAAGAAGAACAATTATGTTCATTTACCTTTGGCATTGGGTGGATGACTAGCAAAAAGACCAAGTCTTCATCCAAAAAAAGGGGTTTTTAGCTTTATTGATGAAATTAGATGGAAAATAACAAGGCCACTTTCCTTCATTGCAAATGGGAATCCATCCGTCCGTCTGTCCGTGGCCACAATCATCCATTAATCATCAGCTCTCTGTACACCGAGATCTTAAAAAGTTCCGGAAGTCGTTTTGTAATGTACATTTTTCGTAAGTAGAAGCGCATTTTACATGTAAAAAACCTAATCCGTTCCAACCCCCCCCCTCGACCCCCTGCCAAAAGTGCATCATGTAAAGAAGAACAATTATGTTCATTTACCTTTGGCATTGGGTGGATGACTAGCAAAAAGACAAAGTCTTCATCCAAAAAAAAAAAAAAAGAGTTTTTAGCTTTATTGCTGAAATTAGATGGAAAATAACAAGGCCACTTTCCTTCATTGCAAATGGGAATCCATCCGTCCGTCTGTCCGTGGCCACAATCATCCATTAATCATCAGCTCTCTGTACACCGAGATCTTAAAAAGTTCCGGAAGTCGTTTTGTAATGTACATTTTTCGTAAGTAGAAGCGCATTTTACATGCAAAAAACCTAATCCGTTCCAACCCCCCCCCCCACCCCCTGCCAAAAGTGCATCATGTAAAGAAGAACAATTATGTTCATTTACCTTTGGCATTGGGTGGATGACTAGCAAAAAGACCAAGTCTTCATCCAAAAAAAGGGGTTTTTACCATTATTGATCAAATTATATGGAAAATAACAAGGCCACTTTCCTTCATTGCAAATGGGAATCCATCCGTCCGTCTGTCCGTGGCCACAATCATCCATTAATCATCAGCTCCCTGTACACCGAGATCTTAAAAAGGAGGTCGGACGAGCGTCGGAGGCAAACGTCAACTCCCATCCATCCGCCCGGTCGGCGGAGGACGGACGAGGGCTGACAGGGAGACGGTCGGGAGTAAAGTGGGCCGAGGGAATCCCGCTAAGTCCTAACGCTGTGCGACAGTCTCTGCACCTGGCGCACATCCAAACACGCTGCTGCTCTCTCCTCCCTGCAGGCTTTCTGCCTCCGTCTGAATACATTATCCGGGGCGAGCACACGCACGACTGAATTGAAAAAAAAAAAACATTTAAAACGGTTTCTGCGGCGGAGGATTTTTTTGGGTTTTTTGGTCCAAGGCTCCCTTGCTTTGAGAAAGCTGCCTTGAAAAGAGTCGCAAAGTACCGGGAGAGACAACAATGCTGCGAGTCGTTACTTCCATCGATCGGAGCGGCCGAGACAGCAAAACACAAACACCGATCGAGGAGTCCAATCAAGACGCGGAGGAACAAGAGCAAAATCGTTGCCGGAGGAGCAAAAATCCTCTCTGGGTTGCCGGCAGAATATCGCTAATAATAACGCTTCAGGTCCGTTTCCTCAGATGACATCAAAGGTCATCAATAATAAATCAAGCAAAGTGTCTCGTCGGGGGTCTCGCTGGTGACGGCAGAATTTTTCCCCGAAAAAGACGCTCTTTGGGACCGGTCATGGAAAGGTGGGACTTTTGGGGCGTGGCTTCTTCAGGCTTCTTTGTGGCTCGACTCAAATGTGGTCTTGGGGGTTGGCGGACTTCCTGCGTCTTTTCAGGCACGGCTTCTTGAGACTTTTGTGGTTTTTTTTTTTTTTCTTTCTTTTCTACGTGGGTCCGCTCCTTGATGGACGGGCCTGCCAAAACTCATCTTGGCGAATGAAAGCGGTTCGGGGGGGGGGGGGGGGGGGGGGGCAAAGCAGGGACACGGCTGAAAGAACTTCATCCTTCAGGACAGCCGCTGAAAGCAGGAGCGCAGAAGATATTTTGCCAATTTCTCAGTCGTATCGATCCTCCCTCGCTAGCTAGCCAGAAATATTTCGGCAATATCTCGCCTGACCGTGTCGCCTTCGAAAGTCCGTCCGGGTCTGGCGTCAGGGAGCTTTTGTGGACTTTACCGCCTTTTCCCCCAAAAAACGCGTCCACGGCGGGGGGGGGGGGGGGGGGGGGGGTGTCTCGTGTTAATCTCACAGAGGCCGTTCGAGTTATTGCATTCCGCGAAGGAGATTTCCAAAGTCGGGCCCCGGTCTGCAAGTAACGCTGGAAGTGGAATATTTTCATAAAAGTCCATCCCGCCGACGGTCAATCGATGCGATGCGAGCGCTTCTTATTCTCGGCTCGCTTTCACCTCCGGATGATCTCCAAGTCAGATTTGGCTTTGATGATTTTCTTTTGATGCCGTTGACGGAGGCTGCGAGTATTTTTTTTGGTTTTTTTTTTTTTGTCGATTTTTCCAGGAGACGCCGTTTGAGTTCAACCATCCCCCCCCCCCCCCCCAAAATCAGACATATTACGGAAAATTGCCTTCTCATTGTCTGACGTATGATTCGTAATCACTGCGGCAGCCATTGATGGCCTTTCAGAGACGAACCCAATTTCCGGTATGCTTTTTGATCACATTGTTGGTGTTTATTTTTCCAGTAAATGTTGTTCCCGGTCAAGAGCGTTCCGGTTCTTCAGTTCCGTGCTTGATTCAAACGGAGCGCACGCAATAAAAATCCGACGGCTCGAATAATACGAATCCTGTGGAAAAAATTACTGTCTCATGAGAGCGAAGCAAAGGACATGACAACGGAGGCGTTTTTATTTTTATTTGTATTGACCACGCTGAGGGTCGCGGAGGAGCGGAAGGAAGCGCGACAGCCGGCGTGCTGAGCGTCTTTCCATTTTCGCTCGCAACGCTTCCACCGGCTGCTCCGTGTCACATCCGTCTACCTCTGCAAAACCACAAAATCCTCTCACGCGCATCGGCGCTCCCCTTCCGTCCTCCTTCCGCTCTCTTTGGAATCTTCCATTTCAATATCTGAGAGATGCTAAAAGCCCCTCAGCCGTGTCCTATTTCTCCCGGCCCGACGTCAACGGGAAGATGCGCCGTCTGCGGATGTAGCGCGCGTGTGTCCGACTGGCGGACAACGTTAAAAAAAAAAAAAAAAAAAAAAATCTTTCATCTTTGCTCAACACAAAAGTGCGGAATAGAGCAACAGTTATCAATTCAGAATTTTTAAAAATGATTCTCGTTTGATCGCTGACATTGGGCAGAATCCTCGCGTCGACAAAACTGTACCAAAACTAATTCTGCCATTATTATTATTATTATTTCCATTTTAGGTGAACGTCCTCTGTGAGAGAAAAAAAAATCTAAATCCACAAACCACAATGTATGATTTTTTAAAAAATATAATTCATTTGTATGTTACTTCTGTAAATAGGTATTTATGAGAATCAGTGTTAATATTTGGGATTTTGCCCCGTTCCACCACCGAGATCTCCTCCAGATCAGACAAGTTTCTGGGCTGATTGTTGAGATTTTCTAGAGGGTTTAAGCCCGGAGACTGGCGGGGAGACTCCAGAAACTTGCTACGGTTCTTAGAGAGCCAGCCGGTCCTCGGTTATCCTGGCTGTGCGGTCGGGGTCGTTGTTATCTTGGAAGACCCAGACCGGATCCAGATCCAGACCCGTCTTCAAACCCCGGAGGGAGGTTGGTCCCCAAAAAATGTCACAATCCGAGACCCCCGATCATCCTCTCCTTAACTCACTGCGGTTGTCCTGTCCCATGTGCAGAAAAGCAGCCCCAAACCATGATGCTTCCACAGTAGGGTTGGTGTTCTTGGGATGGTTTATTCTTCATTCGTCCTCCTCCAAACACGGGGAGTGCAATTAAGAGCACAAAGTTCTATTTTGGTCTCATCTGTCCACAGGTTTGTCCCATGACTCCTCAGGATCATCTAAACAGTCCTGGGAAACTTCAGACGGGCCTGGATGAGTGCTGATTCAAGCAGGGGAACATTCCGCCCCATGCGTGATTTGAAGCCATGACCATGACAATAACCTTGGAAACTGGATCAGCTCCTGCCGAGTAGTTCTTCACCTTTCTTAGGATCACTGAGAGGCCACCAAGTGAGCTCTTGCTTAGAGACCTGGTTTAGCTTCTTCCATTTTCTAATAATTGCTCCAACAGTTGATCTTTGTTTTCCACCAAGCAGCTTGGCGACTGCTCCGTTGCCCTTTGCAGCCTTGTGGAGGTCTACAATTTGGTTTCTGGTGTCTTTGGACAAACAACTCTTTGCTCTTAGCCATGTTGGTAGTTGGAGTCTTGCTGATTGGGAGGGCAGGACGGGTGTCTTCGTGCAACTCACGATCTCAACCAGGTGCTTCGAATTTAGAATATCGAATGGAATGTGCTTTGACTTTTTAGAGGTGGACTAACAGGCCTTTGGGGACCAGAATTTCTGCTGACCGACAGGTGTTAAAATACTTATTGATTGACACGTGTTCAAATATTTATTTGCAGCTGTACCATACGAATAAATTATGAAAAAGATCAGCCGTTGCGATTACTGGATTTCATTTTTTTTTTTTTTTTTTAGATTCTGTTTCTCATAGTGGACAGGCAGCTACGATGAAAATTTCAAGATTCCATCATGATTACAAAGTGGGAGAAGTTGCAAAACCGCAGGGTGTTCAAATACGATCGATCTATCTATCTATCTAATCTATCTATCTATCTATCTATCTATCTATCTATCTATCTAATCTATCTATCTATCTATCTATCTATCTATCTATCTATCTATCTATCTATCTATCTATCTATCTATCTATCTATCTATCTATCTATCTATCTATCTATCTATCTGTCTATCTGTCTGTCTGTCTGTCTGTCTGTCTGTCTGTCTATCTATCTTCCATCCATCCATCCATCCATCCATCCATCCATCCATCCATCCATCCATCCATCCATCCATCCATCTAAAAAACAAAATCTAGTTGCTTTATATTTTCCGTCTGGTGGAGGTTTTACCTGCGAGGCGGAGCGACGCCGAGTTGTGCACGGCGTCATCGGGGAGCTCTCGAACGTGCACGGTGACCGCGGAGATGGCGTCGGGCCACACGCCGTCGCCCACGCGCACCAGGAAGTGGTAGTCGCCGGCGGGGGCGTTCTCCTTGATGATCACGAAGCCCGTGCGCTTGTTCAGGATGAAGTAGCTGCAAAAAAAATGGAGCACATTGGAAAAAATTGTTGAAGATAAAATTGTGAATATTTTGGGAAACATGTCAGAGATTAGTTGAGAAACGTGATGTTTTTCAGTCAAATTCCAAACTGCGCAAAAACAAGGGCATTGGACGAGACCTCAGTTCGTTGAGCAGGAAGTAGAAGTAGTTTTGCTTTTTATTTGGCTTTTGATATTATATATGTATAATACCTCTGGTGGAAAGCATTGGCCTCACAGTTCTGAGGTCCCGGGTTCAATCCCGGACCCGCCTATGTGGAGTTTGCATGTTCTCCCCGTGCCTGCGTGGCTTTTCTCCGGGCGGGTGGGTGAGGAAACCGTTCCTCCCACATGCAACACTAATTGGACACGGTAAATTGCCCCGTCGGTGTGATTGTGATGGTTTGTCTCCGTCTGCCCTGCTATTGGCTGGCGACCATTTCAGGGTGTACCCCGCCTCCTGCTCGGGATAAACTCCGGCACTCCCGCGACCCTCGTGAGGATAAGCGGCTAAGCAATGGATGGCTGTTTAAAATGCATTTGTTTCACTATTTTATTCTAACCCGTCATTATGATTCCTTTTTTTTTTTTTAAATTAAACCAAATCAACATGAAAGTAATTCAAAGTGCAGAGTTAATAAACGTCAGCCCCAGCTTGACCCCGGCCGACGAGGGCCAAAAAAAAAAAAAAAAAAGAAAGAAAGAAAAAAAAAAGTTTTCCGCCGGCGTTTGAAGCGCGGCCACGCGAGTATTGTACGCGGACGTGGCGGTTCGGGCAAAGCGTGACCTTCTCCCGTCGCCCGAAACAACTCCGAAGTCCTCCAGACACGAGCGGCAAGCAATTAGGACTCGACGGTCTCGCTCCGTCTCGCCACCCCGAGAACGCCTCTGGGGGGCGCCGCGGGTCAAAGCGCCGCCCGTCCAATTACGGGACGGACGCTCCCGCTCATAAATGAAGACGGCGGGCGGCCGCGATGGCCGACGTCGAGATGAGGTCAGTCGGGACGGAGCCGTCGGGGGCGCCCGCGCGCCGGACCGTTGTTGACCGAGGAAAGTGATGAGCGCGCCGGCCCTTTAATGGCGCCGTTGAATTATTTAAAGCACACCACCTTGCACGTGTTGCGTGCGCGCTCTTAATTAAAGTCATCAGCCGACTGTCAGTTGATGCAAAATGCTCGCCAAACGCAGAAAATAAGATCGTTTGGGCCATCTGTTCCCCCTGCCTGCCCTCCATCGTCTTCATCATCTGCATGCGGTCATTTTCATTTTTTGCATTTTGTATTCATTCATTACTTACTGAAGATATAAACTATTTGTTTCATGAATTGGTGTTATTTACTTATTTCGCAAGTGCACAAGAAATGATTGACACCTCGACGGTCACCGCCGTAGGTTGATCTTCCTTGGGTGTGGTGGTTTTCTTTTTTTGCGGGAGGGGGAGAATATTTGAAAAGTTTTTCCAACTTTCTTTGGGGTTTATTCTTTTGTTATTTTTGTTGAATGAAATTGATTAAATCATACCAGGGCTGTTGTATGTTGGACCATTTTATTCTGTTATAATCTACAGTGATACATTTTTTTTCTTTTACATCCAGGACAATTTTTTTGTATTATTTATACATCATTTGAAATTTTTGTATTGATGAATTTATACATTTGCAAATGTTTGTATTGACTGTATTGCATGGTGTACATCAACCTATTTGACACTAATTTGGAAATTTCCTCTTCCATCATTTTTTTATTCAAAATGTATTTAAGTGTGAGCGAGGCTTAATACTAAGCTTCCGTTTTACGACTGACAGTGCTTCACTTCTTTTTACACTTTCATGCCAACGGAACATACACACATATGCAGATAGAGAGAGAGAGAGAGAGAGAGAGAGAGAGAGAGAGAGAGAGAGAGAGATGGATGGATGGATGGAGAGAGAGATGGAGATAGATAGATAGATAGATAGATAGATAGATAGATAGATAGATAGATAGATAGATAGATAGATAGATAGATAGATAGATAGATAGATAGATAGATAGATAGATAGATAGATAGATAGATAGATAGATAGATAGATAGATAGACAGAGGCGACACGGTGGCTCAGTCCCGGGTTCAGTCTTAATTTTTTTTGGAAAAGGTCCATTTTGTAATTTCGTCCTCCATCATTTTTATTCAAAATGTATTTAAGTGTTTGTGGTTTTTTACTATTCCATTTTTTTTTTCTCCATTTAAAATGGAAGCATTTCCTGTGTTTGGTGTCGTACCTCAGCAGATTGCTTCCCATTGGAATGCCACAAAGCGCTCCCGCCGACTGAATTTATCGTCACGATTCGTAATCTTAGCGTTTGTTTGCGGGTCTCCGAATTTGTGTTTTTACCGTCGCTGTGACTGCGTTGGCGGCGGCGGGCGAATGACAAGAAGCTCAGCTCGGAATTTCTCGAGCCAGACGCGGACGAGGCGTTAACGAGGCTTTAAAGCGCAACCTCCCCCCTCGTCGTCGTCTTCCTCCTCCTCCGGCCTTCCCCTTCGCCGCATAAAAATTGAAAAAGGGATGAAAAGACTCCATGGCGGGCTTTTACGATGTCTTTTATGCCCCGTTTTAGTGTTTACTCCATTTCTCGCCGTGAATCTCCGTCCCGCGGGGACGGAGATTGACGGAGGCCGACGAACCGGCGAGGGCGGCGTTTTCCGTCTGCTTCGACAGGTGATGAGTTGCTTTCATCAGGGAGGAGACTTCAGATCGCTGGTGGACGGTAACTAAGTACATTTACTTTCAGCTTTGGACTTCATTCATTCCTTCTGACTGTAACGTGCCGCCGGGATTGATCCAACTACAGTTAATCGGTTAAAACATTTTATAAGTATAAAAATGTTGATTGAAGGTGGATGTAAAAGTCTACACACCCCTCAAATGGCATTTTTTTGTGATCTAAAATATCAAGATCAAAATAAATTAATTCAAAGTTTTTTCATCACTGAAAGAACTATACATTCATCCATTTTATTTACCGCTTATCCTCACGAGGGTCGCAGGAAGTGGCGGAGCCTATCCCAGCTGTCAACGGGCAGGAGGCAAGGCACACCCTGAGCTGGTCGCCAGCCAATCGTAGGGCACACGGAGGCAAAAAGCCGCACTCACAATCATGCGGAGGGGTCAATTTAGGGGATGTGCCCACCCGGAGAAAAGCCACGCAGGCACGGGGAGAACGTGCAAACTCCACACAGGGGGGTCCGGGATTGAACCCGGGACCTCAGAGCTGTGAGGCCAACGCTTTACAAGCTGAGCCGCCGCTGAAAGAATTAAAAACTAAATACATTTTTAAAAGATCAGTCTTTTGAGAGGGAGGTAAAAAGAGTCGAGATGTGCTTGCACAAGTGTGCACACCCTCTAACGTTCAGAATTTGCCAATCGCATCACCTCTGAGTCGACCCAAATATAGTTCAGCCGTTCTGGTCGGCTTTTACCAACACCACAGTCTTGAAGCACAAATACCCCCAAATGCTAACACACAATCCAAAACAACGAAGCTAGCATGCGGTATTTGAAAAACCCTGAAACAACAAATATTTGAGCTCAAACTGTAGTAAAACGCGCAGACGAGTATACGGACAGGCATGCATTCTATCACCCGTCAAAAAAAAAATGATTAATGCTTCGTATTTCCTCATCAAAAGTATGTGTGGAGATGCTATACTGCCCCCTGTTGGCCAAGTCGTCCACACCGGCCCCACAACCCGACCATTGAACTTCCCGAAGCCACGAAATCATGACGCATGCACGGAATTCGTTCTTTATGTTTTCCTCAGCTCCATTTTCTTTGTATTTAAAAAAAAATAATAAAACATTTTGTTTGTGTTCTGCGCGGGGGTGTGAAGGCGATTGATTCCCTTTCAAAATGATTTGAGGGGACATTATGCTGTGAGGAATCGGATTTTGAATATTTTATGGTTCCCAGACGTTTTTAGGGGTGCCCCCTCCCCCCTTTTTGGAAATGAAATTTTCAGCGCCCAACCCCCCCACTTGCAAACATCATACCTTGGGAATCAACAAAAACATGAGGAACAGCTGCGTGTAACTTAATAATGAAAAGCGTTATTGGTAGTTCATGTCAGCCCCCCCCCCTAGTTTGAAAACCATCGTTGTATACTATTAACTCAATAAACAAATACTTTATTCATCCGCATGAGAAATTCTCAGAGGTTTAAAAGTGACAGCCAGCGTTTGCAGTACATCTGCTCGTAAAAAAAAAAAAAGAAGCGGCGCACTAAAACGCGAAAAGCGCCTCCGCGATGAGCTACGGCCCGATTCCCGAAGATGACAAGGTTCCGATCGCCGAGGAATGAAAACGTCCGCGATGGTGACAACAAATAAATAAGTCTGAATGTGGCGCCTCCGCTGGGCCGAAAACGTTTTGACAGTCGCCCAAAGTCGCCTTGTCATGATTTTGACGCGGGCAAGCGACTAAAGCAGAGACGCACGGGCTCTGCTGCGACGTTTTTCAAACCTTTCGGGAGGCCTGAAATATTTCACGGCTCTGCAAAGCAGGTGAGTCCAGGCTTTCTTTTGCCCTTTTCAGACTCTGACAAACGAGAAGACGTGGCCCGAATCGGCCAGGATTTTAAAGGGACAGTCCGCTGAACATAGAAAAACGCCCTAATCCGACGGGTCGCGTCATATGTGCCGTACCTTGAAAATTTCCTTTAATGGTGTTTTGATCGGCAATGGTGAATTTTCACGGGCGCCGCCATTTTGACAACCCAGATGACCGACTTGCGCGGATGTCTTTTAAGTCACGTGAGCCGCCAAAATGCCGCCGCCCGTGAAAATTCGTAATTGGCGATAAAAACACCATTCAACGATGTGGGATTAACCTCAGATTCTCGAGGTACGGTACACATGGAATGTTGGTGCATGGGTTGGAAATTTGGAGTGAGGATTTTCTGCAGTCCATGAAAGTTGCTGACGTTCGTTTTGACCTTCTTTTCCGTTGCGGAAGGAGGAAAGCAAAGCAAAGGGAAAATATTTGTACAGCGAGCGCATTTCAGACACGAGCTAAATCAATGTGCTTTACTTACAAAGCAGCACTGCAACTTTGTCACCAAAGTGACGGGAGTGCGAGGAGTAGAAGACTTGGGGAAAAAGACGCCCTCGACCAGTAAAATTTGGCGTCGTGATGTTTTGTTTTGTTTTTTTTTACGCAGAGGAGAAGGTGTGGCTAACTTTTAAGGGGGGTGCAAATTTGTGGCTTGAAAAGTCGGGCAAAAGTCTTTTCAAGGAGCAGGAAATACGTAAATAAGCGACGAGGGCTTTGGTTGGATCATTTTTCCAGCTGCGCATACGGGAAAGGGGGGCACGGCACCTTTGTCAGCGTGTCGTAGGGGTTGCGTGGCTTAAACATTTGGGGAAAAGGTTGCGACAGCCAACGAATCAAAGGATACGATACGATTCTTTTGACACCCCCCCCCCCCCCAGTCTCCTGGTATGTTGTCTTCACGATCTTAAAAGTCAGTCTGGACACATGATGGCGATTCCGCAGCAAATGTCATCAATCTTGAAGAAATGGCAGAAGAAGAAGTCGTTGGCTTAGTCGGCTCAATTGACGGACGCGCGAATGACGCAAACGCGGAGCCGATCGTCTGGCGGCCGACGGTCGGCCAGATGTTGGCGGCTCGCTCGTCCACGCCGCCGGCCAAGAGCGCCGACGAACGCGCTCCTAACGGATCGTCTGCGATTGGCGCCAAGACGGCAACGGGCGCCACATATTGATCGGCGAATTCCGCAGCTTTCACGCTTCGCACTCTCGTACGATCGGGACCACTTTGATCCCTGCGCAATCTTCCATTTTCTGTGTTTTATGATTTGTTTTGTGTAATGTTTGTGTACTTCATATTGTTCAACTTTCTGTAAAATATACACATTTGCCGGAGTTTTCAATTACCTCACGCGGGTAGAGGAAAACCATAAATGTAATGTGTGTACACCTCACATGTACCATATTTACAGCACGTTAAATGTACGTGTCGTGGTTTATTTCTGGGTGCGTTTCGACTGAAAGGTCAATCCGAAAAGCCCTTCTCCCCTCCTTTCATGCGCCATCAAAGTTCATTTTCTTGAACACCGGAAGCCGCGCACCCCCTCCGACATCCCTGCGGGTTTTAACGGCTTCCAGAACACACAGTACATCATACTTCAACTAATTCCCCCCGTCTGTAAGTTAATTAGTTCTTGGCTACTGCACCGACTTTGGCCGCTAAAGCCATTAAGAATATGCGAAGCGCTAATGTGCAATTTAAAGGCTGCTCGGCTTCACACCGGCAGCGGGAGCTCCCGCGGAAAACCCGACACAATTACGTCCGATATTGCAGCCCGGCAAAAGTCCACAGTATGCCCTTTTAATCTCAACAATTACTTGACTCAAACTATTTGACTTTCCATCAACTTTTTAGTCATCGGGAAGACATTCAACTACACGGTTTACCAACACCACAATCTTGAAGCACAAATACCCCCAAATGCTAACACACAATCCAAAACAACGAAGCTAGCATGCGTCATTTCTCGTGTATAATGCGCATCCCAAAAAAAAAAAAAAAATCAACAGTGTGTATTATACGTAGGTGGAGGGGAACCGTTTGACAATTTATAAATGCACACTGCCATGTCGAGGCTGCGAGAAAGCTGTCCACGTTCATTCCAGTATGCAACCGCCACTTACAGGTGATGACAAGGATGCTGCCTTCGATTTCCTTCCAATATTACACGCGGAGATATGACCGCATATGTCCAGTTGTGCTCAGAAATTTAAATACGCTCGCAGAATTTGCGAAATATTCTTTTCCTTTTTATTAAATACGACTGATGAGTGAAAAACAACCATCATTAATTTCTTCATGGTTATTACCGTGACGGTTGAATTTGAGTCCCATTAAAATGAAATTAAATGTGTTTCATCTGGCCAAGTATTGCCACATCATGCGAAATCTACAGTTAATCCAACTCGTGCGCACAACTGTGTTTTCCCATTTAAAAGTAGGGCTGTGAATTTCAAAATAAGAGCAGGTATATATAAAAAAAAAAAAAAGAAGAAAATTTTGTGTTCAAATGAAGTGCTTAACTTCATAATAATTCTTTAAAAAATTCAATACTTAATGTTTTGATCATATCGATGGTGGGAAAAGACATTCGACATCGGTAGCCGGGTTTTCCAGAATTTTGAGGCACGGTGGCGCAGCTGTAAAGTGTTGGCCTCACAGTTCTGAGGACCCGGGTTCAATCCCAGGCCTCCCTGTGTGGAGCTTGCATGCTCTCCCCGTGCCCACGTGGCTTTTCTCCGGATGGGCACTCTGGTTTCCTCCCACATCCCCCCCCAAAAAAACGTGCGTTTATTGGAGGCTCTAAATTGCCCCAAGGTGATATTGTCAGTGCGGCTGTTGTCTGTCTTTGCATGCCCTGCGATTGGCTCGCGACCAGTTCAGGGTGTACCCCGCCTCCTGCCCGCTGATAGCTGGGGTTGGGCCCGGCACTTCTGCGACACTCGTGAGGATAAGCGGCCAAAAAAATGGATGGATGGATGGACTTTCTGGGGTGCGCTTTACGCACAAATTACGGCAAAGTTAAATACAATAGAACTTGATGAGTACTTGAAATTTGGTCACATTTGAGGACTTGTACTTTAACCTCACCAAGGTCTGAGACTGCACACTGAAACCTTCATCCTCATTTAGAACCCCGATCTGAAACCTTGTTCAAACCCAGACCCGAGTTTAAAAGTCTAAAGCCCGGCTTGAAACCCAGGTCGAACAAAAAAATGATTCTGGTTGGAATACGCTGAAGTGAGAGCATAACCTTTTCTTGAAACGCCATCTGTAGCTGGAAACCCCCCCAATGTGAAACCCGAACCCAGACCTTAATCCCCGAACCTTCATTTGAAACGCTAACTCCATCTTGGAGCACCGAATGGAAACCTGATTATTATCTTGAAAACCAAATTCAAAACACATTCGAAAGGTCGCTTATGTGACACCTGAACACGAACTCTGGTAAGAACCCCGACCCTCGTCTAAAACCCGATCTTGCAACTTTCCGGGCTTATTTGCGTATTTTTGTCCATTTCTTTTTGCAAAGGAGACGTCAGGAGCACTCACGTGGGTACGTGTCCCTCAAAGACGTACGTCTTGTTGTCCCAGTCGTCCGGGTCGGGCGCGTACACCTTCCCCAAAACGGTGGTGGGCATGCGGCCTGAACGGAAGGGGGGGGGGGGATAGAGACACAAACATAGAAAAATCAATTTCTGTTTTCAGCGTCCAAGAGCACTTCAAACGGGAGAAGATTGAGAAGCGCGGGTGAAGGTCACACGACAGGAAGTAGATAGAAATATTCTCAATAACCTTCAAGGAGCCGTTTTGACTTCAACGCGTGAAGCACATGAAAAAAAAAAAAAGTCATGCGGCAGGTTTTTTGAAAAAAAAAAAAAAAAAAAAAAAAAGACAATATTTCTGCTTTCACGCCTTTGCGCACCTTCGCCATCGAGGCGGCGGGGAAGGAATGCGAGAATAGTTTGGAAAGCAGAGCCAAAAACAAGTTGATGCGGCGTCCGACCGCCGTTGGCCGGGGACGAATTCGGGGTGGAGAAAGAAAGCTCCGGCGGGAGTGCGACCCTTGTGAGGATAAGCGGCTCAGAAAATGGATGGCTGCATGTTAGAATTTAGCTGCAGTGAAGCTCATTTGTGTTGTGTGATTTTCAAACTTTAACTTTTGTCAGAAAGCCATCTTGAAAAGCCGAACGCCGCCTTCAAACCTCAGCCCTGACTTTGAACCGTGACGCTTGGATTGAAACCCGAACCCGTGTTTGAAAACCTAAACTTGTTGAAAACTTCCATTTTGATCAAAACCCTTTCGAATTTCAATTTTTGACACCCGAATCCGCGATTAGAATTGTTTCAAACCCCCCAAAATACTTTGGAATTTCACTTTGATACTCGAGCTATTAACCCTGAACCTTTTCTTAAAATCCATCCATCCATTTCCCTAGCCGCTTATCCTCACAAGGGGCGCAATCACACTTTGAAAACTTGACCCTCGTTTGAAATCTTAACCCAGGCTTGAAACTCTAAATTGAAATCATAACTCGTACCCCCAACACGAGTTTGAAACTCTTGAAATCCGTCTATGAAATTCTCGACACTTGTCGAAAATCTGGAGCCCACATTTGAAAGCCAAACACCGGCTTGAAACTTCTGCGGCAGACGCGCACGGAACCCGTCCCGATTCCCTTGAAGCCAAAACACTTGAACCGCAGCACAAGTAACGACCGACGGGAGGCCTTTTCACTTAACGGGACGGCGTCCGATTGCGGAACAATAAACGGCGCCACCGCGTGTCAAATTGAGCGGCGCCGCGGGAGACCCGCCGGCTAATCGACAATCACGAGGACAATGAAAATGTTGATGGGAACGATCGGGGGCGGGGGGGGGGGGGAGAAAAACACAATAAAATGCAGCCATCGGCTTTAATGGCCGCATACTAACGAGATCTTAATTGGTGGGAATTGTCCAGAGCTTCGCCGACGACATCCGAACTCGACGGGCAAAAGGATCGACGTGCGGGCGCATTTACAAATCTCAAAGTCCTCGGAAAATCAAAATGAAGAGCTCTTTGACAAGAGTGTTGCTTGTTGCTGACAAACCTGAGAAAATTTATATGAAAAAAAAAAAAACAAACTTCACCAAGTACTTAAAATATGTCTTCAAAATCCTGAAAAAGTGATTTTTGCGATCGCTGCCTCCAAAGTTGACCACACGGAAACTAGATTTTTCATCCCATTTTTTACATCATTAATTACATTTTGAAGTAATTTTTCTTGAGTTTGTAAGACAGATAATTTAGGAAATTATCAAATATTATTTGAAGATTAATAGCAATTGTAAAACAACAATGTTTTTTTTTTTTTTTTTTTTACCGGAAACGTTTTTATTTTTGACCAGCAAGTTTGGTGTTTTTCCCGTTAATTAAACATCTAAAAAGACGTGCATGCCAAATTTGGTCCAATAGAAAAGCCGCTGGCTCAAAATCCAGAGCAATTTAAAAAAAAAAAAAAAAAATTCCCGTTATTCAGGAGTTTTTCAAAATTGAAACAGTGCTTTTTCCCCAAAATGCTCAGAATCTTTTATGAAACGCAGTTTTTTTTAATTCGAAAGATGCAACTGATCGTAGATGTTATGAAAAGAAACTTTTACCGCAAGATACTAAAGGAATGTTCACTGAACTTTATTATAGAAAGGATTTTTTTCAAGAATATTTGAAGAATTTTTCAGAGTTTCAATAAATTTTGGAGAAAAATTTGACATATTTTGAAAAGAAAGGTTCAATATATTCTTAAAGAGGCATTTCATTTCCTTTAAAAAGATTTTTGATGATATTTTGAAATAAATTGGAATTTTCTGAGAAAATACAAATGCATGAATTATTTTTCAGGAAATGTGACGAGAAAAATTCCATGAAATTCATAATGGATTTTGGGATCTCCCCCCCCCCCCCCCGGCACAACGAAGGATCGTTACGCCTCCTCCCAGCAGCGTCAAGCGGACGAAGACGATCTGACCTCTGTACGTGTTGACGAAGACGGTCTTCTCCCCGCCGACGTGGGCGTGGTCGTTGTAGTCGCCGACGGTGACGGTCAGCGTGGCGGTGACGGTTTTGGCGGGACGGCCGCTGTCGCTCATGACCACGGGGATGGGGAACTCCTTCTGACGCTCGCGGTCGAACGTCCGCAGCGCCGTCAGCGTGGCCGTCCCGTTCAGGTTGTCCTTCAGGTAGAAGTCGTTGCCGTAGCGATAGTCGTCAGGGACGGCGAAGCGGAAAGGAGCGCCGTTCTCCGGGGAGTCGCGGTCCACCGCTCGGAGCAGCGTGGACGTCCGGTTGACGCTCACGACCTGACGTTCGTTTATTGGGGAGGCGACCTTCAGTCACGCGCTCTTAAACGGGAGGCGCGGGATGCGGGTTTTGCTGATCCTACCTGAGGTCCCGGAAGGTTCTCAAACACCACCGGATCGTACGCGGCCTCAAACTGCGGCCCGTTATCGTTGACGTCCAGCAGGGGGAGCTCCACGGTGGCGCTGCCCGACAGGGCGGGCGCCCCCTGGTCCGTGGCGACGACCACCAGCCGGTGCTGCGCCGTCCTCTCCCGGTCCAGAGGCCGGGCCACCGTCAGGACGCCCGATTGGTCCACGGCGAAGAGCCCGTCCGGGTCCGAGTCCCGGGACAGGCTGTAGACCAGCTGGCGGTTCTGGCCCGAGTCCGAGTCGCTGGCCGCCAGGCGGGCCACGCTGGTCCCCGCGGGGACGTCCTCCGAGAGGGGCCCCAGAGACAGAAAGTGGGGGATGAAGACCGGGGCGTGGTCGTTGTAGTCGTCCACCTCCACCGTGCAGTGAAGCAGGCTGGAGAAGTCCAAGTCCTCCACCTGGACCGGCAAGCGGGTCGCAAACGTGCCACAAGGAAATGGAAAGGAAATTTTTGCTTTTTCAAGAATCATTTTTCTGTGAAAGATTTGGAAGATTTTTTTTTTTTTTTTTTTCGAAAGGATGCAAATACATTTCTAGATGTGTTTCAAGATGTTTTCAGCCATTTTCCGACCCGCTTGTGCTCACAAGGGTCGCCCCTTACAGCTAACCTCGAGCGAAAGGCAGACTAGGCCCTGGACCGGTCGCCGGTCAGTCGCAGGGCACATATCGACACCCTCGGTGAGCGGGAATCGCACCGAGGGCAGGCAGCGTGTCCGGCCACACCATCGGTTGACTGCGATCAAGAAATATGCGTGAAATTGGCCAGATTTAAAAAAAAAAAAACAAAAAAAAAATTCTCATCCTTTTTTCCAACAACGATCTCATAGCGATTCCTTTACCGATATTTTCAAGATATTATAATGTAAGAAAAAAAAATCAAACCCCATTACAATGATTTCAAAAAAAAAAAGGTTGCAATATTTTTTGAAAGAAAATTTCAATATTTTGTCAAGACAATGTAAATAAAAGTTGGAATTTTTTTTTAAAATCGATCCAGGAGTGGCTTGAATACAGACAAAACTTCTCGAGTCTTGAGCGCGAAATCCACGTGGGAACTTTTACTCGCTGGTTTCAGACTTTGAATTTGAAAGTTCGGAGTCTGCTGGAAATGACATCGGAGGGGAACCTGCAACTCCACTCCGTTCCGCTCAATCCCGGCGGCAATTTTCATAACTTGAGTTCTGCGCCACGTCGGTAACACCCAAGGGCATTCTTCACTTCTCATGCAGTTTTCGGGCGGGGGGGATAGTCAACAGTGGAGCCTTTTGAGAGTCACTTTGCCGCGCTACGAAAAGCACAAAGTGAACCATTTTCCTCGGCGTCCTCAAGTGACCCATCAAAAAGTTTCCCGGTGCGTGTCGGGAGTCCCAAAGCCTTCCCAGGAGGATTACGCATACCTGGTTCCCGATACGTGACGGAAGGCGCGTACCTATGCTCGCGTACTGTACGCGATACGCAGTACGCGACGTTCACCTTGAGTCAAGGGACGCCCGCGCCGTTACCTTGACGGTGAGGTTGAATCGCTGCTCGCTGTGTTTCTCGTAGTCGAGCCGCTTCTTGAGTCTGAGGCTTCCTCGCTGCTCCGCTTTGTTGCTGACCACGTAGAACTTTTGCTCCTGGTCTCCGGCCACCACGCTGAAGGTCAGCTGGCCGTTTTCGCCCGTGTCGCGGTCCTCCGCCCTCAGCTCCAGGACCTCGGGGAACACACGCGTCGGCGCTAAGTTACGTTTGAAAACCTGCAAACCAGGTTCGAAAAGCGCCAAACCCAAAGCCCGAACTTGAAACCCGGACTCTCTATGGAATGCTTAAAACCTTGACCCTGCGTCGAAACCCCAATTTGAAACTCGAACCCTTATTTGGGTCTGTAAGGCAATCTTGAAACCCAAACCCTCATTTGGAATTCTGATCCTTAGCCCGGACTTGGAAGTCAAATTTCCAAATGCAACCATTTTAAAACCATCGGACAAGTTTGAAACCTTTGAAGATGGGAGTCCAATCTCACTGCAGAATCGACTCGAACGGTTTCATCCCGTCTTGGGATTTCCTTCACGTTCCGAGCCGCAGACTGCGGCTATTCCGGGCGGGAGGTTCGGATTTCGGAGTTTGTGCAGTTTGGCGCGTCTTCAACTTTTCTTTTTTTTCTCTGTATTTTCTTCCCGCCGCACAGCCGAGAACTCAAAGCGAACGCTTAAAGGGAATATGAAAGCCGCCAGCGTTTTCTTTCGGCTCCTGAGCCAGGAAAAGGGAAAATTATTCCCGACAAAAAAAATATCCTCCTCAGTTTTGGGATTTAATTTTTAATGGTGGGAAACGTCAAATAAAGTTTGACTTTGTTGAGTTTTCGTTTTGAATGCTTACATACCAAAATAAAAGTGCACTCGGGGGTGAGGAGAAGACGACAAGTTGAGCTCAGGATTGAATACAGAAAGGAGCTGACATATTTTGGGGGGGGATATTTCAAAATGAAACTACATTTTTTGTCAATTGAATTCAATTGTAAAAGTAACCCTAACAAATGTGGTCATTCATTTTTAAACCCCTCCCCCCCCCCCAACCCCTAAAAATATAAATCCGAGATCTTATGAAATCGTAAGTCAGGAATCAATCCACGCAACTGATTAGTTTTAACATCCGAAATTGAAAGTTGAAATTTATGTGCGTATACGTATCATAGTGAGATCCCAACAGTTGGTATGCTAACATTTCCTGTGGCGCACACAACAAAAGACTTAACGGACTTTGCGTCAGGTACTTCAAGCAAAGCAAATGTATTTGTATTGCCCATTTCATACATTTTATTAAAATGCTACCAAAAAAAAAAAAAAAAAACTTAACACGCAAGGGATTGACATGCTAACAAACAGCACAAAGGCTAGCTTCTGAAATTCAATATTACGCTTTCGCGGCACATCGAGTACATCGTTCGTGGAGGCTCCGCGATTTCCCCCTTCTCCGATCAATTTCCGAACGAGCGAGTTGGCGTCCGCCGTCTTGAATGTGTCACTTCTGCTCGTAAATGTCCGACCTAAACAAACCCAAAGGTGGAACCCAGATCCCATTTTTAATTAAGTGCTAATGAGAGGAGATCAAATGGAGCGGAATGCCACATACTGTGTATGAACTTCAAGATAAACGTCGCAAAGAGTGGCCCCGATGGGTATGCTACATGCATGCGAGGAATTGCCATGGCAAATATGAATTTAACAAACAGATTTCTTCGGAAGGGCAGCGACTGGCTAGAGCGCGAGTCTAACAGTTCTGCGGACTGGGGTTCGAATCTTGGCCTGACCCGTGTGAAGGTTGCACGTTCTCCCCGTGCCCGCGTGGCTTTTCTCCAGGCGGGCACTCCGGTTCCCTCCCACATCCCAAAAACACGCAACATTCATTGGAGATTTAACGAGAGCACTCCCGCGACCCACGCGAGGATAAGCGGCTCAGACGACGGATGGAAGTTCCCCCGGCCGCGAGCTTACCTCGGCGTTGGGTTCAGCGTTTTCCGAGATCCTGGCCAGGCAGACGTGTTGGAGGAAGTTTGGCGCGTGGTCGTTGACGTCGGTGACCTGGATGGTGGCCGTGGCCGTCCCCGCCATGCCGCCGCCGTCTCTGGCCTCCACCACCAGCATGTAGGACTCCACCTGCTCCCGGTCCAGACCCCCCATGGCCACCTGCACCCGTGATTGAGAACCACGACAATTCGAATGGCTTCGGAGGATGCGAGTGATTGGTCGGGACCAGTAAAGCCTGCCCTGCTAGCCTAAACCTTGTCAGAAAAGTTTATTGATAAGCTCAACGCGAATATTTTCTCCATCTATTTGAATTCATTTCTTAACGGCTTTCTATGCATTTGACTCGCTAGTGATTGTCTCGACTGCACTGGTTCCAGTGTACCGCGTGTGAATTTTACCCCCCCCCCCCGCCCCAATCTAATTTTCATTTTTTATTTGAATCCAACCCTCACCCTTCACTCCTTGGGCCCACAATTGCGTTGACATTTTTCTGTCCTCTGAACCATGAGCCAGCGCAAAAATCCTTCATCTAGTAAAAGACGCCTGCTGTCATCTGCACAAAAATATGACGGCCCCCAGCAAAAAGATTTCCAAGTACCTGTCGATGCTACACAAAAGTTCCAAAAATACTTGTCTTAAAAAAAGCGCTTTGACTCACGTGAACATAGTTCCTTGGCAGCGAGATGCCACGAGATGGAGGGAAAGCACTAATTGTGACTCAAGGAAGGTCCTCAACTCACTTCAGCGTAGTTCATGGAAAGAAGAGGCCGGCAAAGCGCTACTTTTGTCTGAATGAATCTCCCCAACTCAATCGGCAGTTTTTTTTTTTGGCACCAAGACGGCACAAAAGGGAGGCAAAACGCTACTTTTGTCTAAACGAAAGACTTGGACAGCTCTTTGGCCTCACGATGTCACAAGATGGAACCAAAGCAATATTTTTTGGACATTATTATAAGCACTTTGTGAGCAGGTTGTAAAGCTATTTCAACAACATGCTTAAAGCGCGCAGATTACTGTATTGCATCTAAACATTCGCATTTGGTGGCCGATGAAAGAGTCAAAAACAAAAATGAAACAAACCGAGATGGTCCCGGTGGCGTGGTTGATGGCGAACATCTCGGCGAACGCGGGGACGCCCCCGGTCTCGTCCAAACCGCCCACGATCCTGTAGGACAGGACGGCGTTCTGGCCCACGGCCGCGTCGTCCAGGTCGCCGGCCGTCATCTCCATCACCGACGTGCCGGCCGGCGAGTTCTCGGCGACGTCGCCGTGGCAACTGGGGGCGCAGGTGAAGACGGGCGCGTTGTCGTTGATGTCCCAAACGTTAATGATGACGTCGGTGAAGCCCGTCAGGCCCTCGCCGCCCTCGTCCGTGGCCAGGACCACGAACCGCCAGACGGCGCGCTCCTCGCGGTTCAGCGTCCTCTGGGCGTAGATCTTCCCCGTCACCTCGTCGATGAGGAACTCGCTGTCGGCGCCCTGGCCGTGAAGGGAGTAGCGCAGAGCCTCCTGGTCGGCGTCCTTGTCCGGGTCGGACGCCGTCACCTGGCGACGTTCGGGGGGAGCGGAAAGCATTATTCATCGTTATTAATCCCTCGTCAATTATTCGTCGGACAATGAGCGGGAGTGACGGCCGGGAAAATTAAACATTTAACCTCGGCTACTACGTACAGCGGCACAAATAAATATTTCAAAGGTGATCGTGCCGTGAATGTGTCACCGCATGTTGGGAAAAAGAAAGCATGACAAATAAAATAAGTCACGTGGAACAATGAAAGGACACAGCCAAAAGTATTGAACACGCCAACCGGTATTTCTTTCATCCTTTGTACAAAGGCCTTTGTTTGCAACCAAGCAAGTCGCGCGCGGTGTCATTTGGGCCCAACCGTCCAACACAAGCGGTCTTCAAATCCTGGAGGTTCTTTTATGGACCTCGACTTTCACTTCTTTCCATTTCCATTGGATTCAAGTCAGGTTTTTGGGATGTGGGAGGAAATTTCATTTCGTTATTACTTTTTTTTTTTTTTAATTTCCAAATTTCCTATTTACCGTAAGGGACAAGCCGAAAGAAACGTACTTACTTATTTATTAATTATTTTTTTTATATTATTTTTAACTGTACTTATATCACGGTTGAACAATGTCTTTTAATTCATTTCATCAGATCGTACTCATTTTTTTTATTGCATTTAATATAATTGCAGTTGTCTGAATTATTAAATTTCATTTTGTTATTACTCTTTTTTTTTTATTTCCAAAGAATTGATTTAATTTCCAAATTTCCCATTTTTTAAATGTATTTTTTATTATTATTTTTAAGTGTACTTGTATCACGGCGGAACAATGTGCTTAAAGTCGGAAAACAAAAAAACAGGAAAGAAGATTTCACATGCAAATGGTAATATTTTCAAAATGGAACCTCGTTTCTTACCTTTGCTGAACGACGGAAATGGATCAGAGCGCCTACCTGCAAGACAAAGACGGGCGAGCCGTCCAGTTCCTCCGTCACGCTGCCGTAGTATTCGTTGACGGTGAACACGGGCGCTTCGTCGTTCTTGTTGACCACGTTGACCGACACCGTGGCGTAGTCCTCCCACTTGCCGTCGGAAGCCACGACGTGCAGCTTGTACCTGCCGTGACCGCGTTTCCACTTTAGCCGGCCGGGCAAGCTCACGCGAGCGAGTCACGACGAAGTCGCAAGTCTTACTTAAGTCTTCAACTTTCAGGCGACTCCCAGGCAGTGTTGACACGAGTCATTTCATTAGTTCATTACGCCTTTAAAATGTAACTTGATTACTTTGCGGACAATTTAGGGGTCTACATTTGGGGATGTCATCAATCTTTGGCGACTGGGGGCCCGTGAAGCCCTCTGAGACGAAGTCGTGCAACCACCAACACACAAAACTTGATTACCGACTGCTTGATTTTCAAAGTAACTACGTGAGATTCCAACCAGCATACGTACACGTGAGACAGATACACAATACGAGCCCGACTCAACAGTAGCAATCGCTAATCACCTTATCGTAGCATGCGAACTTGCCATGTAACCGGTTAAGTAGCTGACTTAGCAACACGTTAGATGACAGGAAAACAAAAACGGGCATATGAGAATAACATGTCAATAACCAGGTACTGGCATCACGAGTTCCGAATTAGGGTGGCAAAAACCACGCCGAGTCCACAGTAAATTTCAAAGCCTTTGCTTGTTGGCTTAAGCGGCTCATAAGTCAGGTCAGGTCAGGAAATCTTGTTCGGTCACAGAATACCTTCACATATGGGCCACATTACGCTCGATATCTGCGCTTGTATTAGCAAGATGCGCTAATACGTCCTCAGTCGCGTCGTTTTCAAATGGTCCCAAACCAGTCCATGTAAAGTCGACAAATCTTAATTGTCATTTACTTGCTTAACTGCGTTGAGTAAATGTCGCTTGACCGTCTTTGGAGGTCTGAGAGCGACAAATGAACTTCGACATCGTCGTTCTGTTTCTTTCGTGCGGAGCTTTTTGTGCGTTTTGCGCGGATGGGATTCACTTTTGTCCCATCGTTTCCCGCATTTTTCTTTGCCGTTTCGTATTTCAGCTGTTTGGTACGTTGCTATCTCGTACCTACGCCCGCTTTTTGAATCAATCGAAGACCTGATTTTCATCGCCTGCGCTGGGGTCAACTGATCCTCTTGCAGATTTGATCAAAAACATCATCCATGAAGCCAAATTATTATTTGGATCTCCTTCCGTGATGCACGCGTTATGAGTTGGCCTCTGCATTCCGCGTCGTAGTTCGCTGATGCAAAAAAAAAAAAAAAAAAAAAAATACACCGAGCCACATTGTGGGCCAAAAAAATATTTTTTCTTTAAAAAATAAAAAAGACTGATCTCACAGTTCTCTTATCTGTGATAATTGATTGACAAATGTTTTTTCCCTACCTTCTGTTCTGCTCGTAGTCCAAAGGCTGAGCGACGAAGATGGTCCCCACTTCGGGTTCCACGTCAAACACGCCTCCCGTGTTTCCGGACGTGATCTGGTAGCGCAGTTTGGCATTGCCGCCTGCGGAAACAGCACGGAAACGTCAGCAAAATGGCCGCCGCTCACTGGGACGTGCCCGCGGATTTTCCCGGGAGGAAACACCCCCACGGGGAGCGCTCGTCTCCGAAGCCGTCGTCGGGAGGAAGTGGCGTCGGCTAGCGGTCCCGACGCGCCGGGCAAAAGGGGACCGCTCGGGCCTGGCGTGATGAACACTTCGCCTTTCTTTTCTGCCTGATTGCGGAAAACCCTCCAGGACAACCAGTGGCCATTTTTTAACAGGACTGCCATGTTGAAAAGTTGTTTTGAAAAATTTGAAAAATGACGTCGCGGTGTAGTATGAAAGCAGCGGAATGCTCCTGATGCTCCAGTTTTGAACTCCCATCGTCGGTGATGTCAGAAGGGTTTTTTTTTTTTTTTGTTTGTTTTTTTGGGGTGCTTAAACCAAAATGGCTGACTTCCTGTGTCTTTTCGAGGGTGGCATCTGAAAACATTTCTATGGGTCTCGTTACGGTCGAAAGACCTGCCAGATTTCATCTTAGTGAAAAGAACTGGATTCAGGGACTGAAATTTCAAATGAAATATTGTGGCGGGGTGGGGGTCCTAGTTTTACTGGAAAAGTTAAGATCGCATTAAAGCACGGCAAAACCATAAAACTGTCTTTTTTTTTGGGGGGGGGGGGGCAAAGATCGGTAATAACAGGGTCGTACCATGTGACAGTTTCAGTTAGCGTCAAATAATGAAGACGTTTGGCTTTCCAACGCAGCAGCAGCCAACTGAGCATCGTAATCTTTGTGCCGATAAGAAAATTTGCTATTTTATGGTGAGTCGTCAAACTTTACCACCGCGCTCTCTGCCCACAATCAATCACAAACATAATTAATTCTGGCAATTTAGTATTGCCCATCTGTCTCGTATAGCCTGGTTCATAACTTTTGCCAATCTGATCAAATCTCAAAGACAAATAAATCTTTGAAGGACCTGCAAATGGCCAACATGAACTGAAAACCAAAATGGTGGACTTCTTGTGGATTTTGAGTTGAGGCTTTTCTGTAGCTCTACTCATGATACACGTGCCTGCCTACCACGTTTCACAATGCCAAATGAAACTGTCTTTAGGGTCCGAAAGAACTAAAGGGTGACGATTTCAGAGGCGTGAGATGCTTTCTGAGTATTGGAAATGTGAGATGGTCGGTGACTTCTGACATTAGCAAAACCTTTTGGGAGCTACAATGTTCAAATTTGATCTAGATCTAGATCAAACTGATCTAGAGAAAGTCTATGACGGAGTACCAAGAGGGGAACCGTGGTACTGCATGCGCAGGTCTGGTGTGGCGGAGAAATATGTTCGAATAGTACAGGACGTGTATGAGGGCAGTGGAACGCCGGTGAGATGCGCTGTAGGTGTGTCAGAAGAATTTAAGGCGGAGGTGGGGCTGCATCAGGGATCCGCGCCGAGCCCCTTCCTGTTTGCTGTGGTACTGGAGAGGCTGACGGATGAGGTTAGACCGGAATCCCCTTCCACTATGATGTTTGCGGATTATATTATGATATGCAGTGAAAGCAGGTAGAGGAACGATTAGAAAGATGGAGGCACGCACTGGGAAGCACAGGAATGAAGATTAGCCAAAGTAAAACAGAGTACATGTGCGTGAATGAGAGGGGCGGTGGGGGAAGAGATAGCGAGTGCGGACGACTTCAAATACTTGGGGTCGACAATCCAGAGCAACGTAGGGTGCGGTAAGGAGGTGAAGAAACGGGTCCAAGCGGGGTGGAACACTTGGCAGAAGGTGACAGAAGAGTCTCCGCTAGGATGAAGGGCAAAGTTTAGAAAACGGCGGTGAGGCCGGCCATGATGGACGGATGAGAGACACTGAAGAGACAACGGGAAGCAGAACTGGAGGTGGCAGAAATGAAGATGTCAATAGGTTTGATGGGATTAGAAATGAGCTCATTAGAGGGAGGAACATCCAAAGTTGGAGGTTTTGGGGACAAGGTTCGATCGAGAGAGCAGACTCGGATGGTTTGGACATGTCCGGAGGAAATCGGTAGGAGGATGGCAAGGATGGAGCTACCAGGGAAGAGAGCGAGCGAGCGAGCGAGACAGAGGAAGACCAAAGAAAAAAGGTTTTTTTTGGATGTCGTGAGGGAGGACATGAGGACAGCGGACAGTGTTCGAGAGGAAGATGCACGAGAAAGGCTCAGACGGAAAAAAGATGCCACGCTGTGGCGACCCCTAACGGGACAAGACGAAAGGAAAAGAAGAAGAACGTTCAAATTTGATTGTCCTCCAAAATAATCTCCAGATTGTCTTTGAAGGACCCCCCGGAACTGGCCAAAATATTCAACTTCCGACGGGGCATGACTTGTTTTCCTTTTTTTTTTTTTTTTTTTGGGGGGTTTAATCATGAAACGTGACGTGTGCCCAAATTCGCATTTTCTGGCTTTGCGGGCCGAACACTGGCGTCATCCCATCATCGGAATGTTCCAATGTCATCGTAAGGACGCGTCCGCCCAGCGCAAAATATTCACGTCCGTTCTCTGCAAGCCTTTTCAGTGCAATTTTATTTCACAATCACCATTGAAAACGATTAAAAAAGAAAAAGAAAAAGAAAAAGAAAAAGCAAGATCCTTCAGCGCCGATTGTATTGTGAACATTTGACAACAAAATCTCATTTTTCAGCACACGGCCACTTCACAATTGCGCTCGGGAGGCCTTCGAAAGGATTTTCAATGCGTTTTCATTGAGAGGCGAGCGGCAGAATTCGCCGCTGTGCATACATTACACAAAAGTATTTCACCTCTCAATTGGACGGAAAAGGTCAAACGCGCTCAACGTGACGCCAACGGCAGCGCTCGACGAGGCCCGGCGGACGCTTTCGGGCGCCGATGTCCCGTCCGTGGTGTTTTTTTTTTTCCCCCGCTCGCCCTGGCTGCAAAAAGTGCATTTTGATGATGCTTAAATGTCAATGTATGACAATCACTGAAATAATTTCGTCTTTTTTTTTGGCGGGGGGGGGGGGGGGGGACGAGTGAAAAAGTAATACAGGATTGTTATCTCGAGTTTGCTGCGAAAAGCAAAGCCAAACCTGAGTTTCTGCTCGAATTTCGGCACATTTTTCACACTTTCAACTATTTGCACTTTGCTCATATTTCTCATGTATGAATAAAAATCATGAAGCTGTGGTTGCAATATTTAAAGTTTGCCTTTAGAAAGATGTGCAGCAACTGTTTTAATTCCGATGTCCTTGTTGACATTGCATTTCCATCCATCCATCCATTTTCTTTGCTGCTTATCCTCACGAGGGTCGCAGGTAGTGCTGGAGCCTATCCCAGCTGTCAACAGGCAGGAGGCGGCGCACACCCAATCGCAGGGCAACAAATGAACTTTTAATGCTTTATTAAATCATGAACAGACTTTTGTACAACAATATATTTGTTTTATTTTCCATCCATATTTTCTTTGCCACTTATCCTCACGAGGAGTGCCGGAGCCTATCCCAGCTGTCGGGCGGGGTACACCCTGAACTGGTCGCCAGCCAATCGCAGGGCACATGGAGACAAACAGCCGCACTCACAATCACACCTACGGGCAATTTAGAGTCTCCAACGAATGTTGCGTGTTTTTGGGACGTGGGAGCAAAGCGGCGTGCTCAGCTGGAGAAAAGCCACGCAGGCACACACAGGTAGAACATGCAAACTCCACACAGGCGGGGCCGGGATCAAACCCGGGACCTCAGAGCTGTGAGGCCACAATGTATTTCAATATGTTCATTACGATTGATGCTGATGGTAAAAATGATTCAGTCTTCCATCACCATGTTCACATCCACTTGTACTGGTGAGGGAAAATCCATTTTTATTCAATAACATATTTAGAAATTCAGAATTCTCATATCACGAGTTGCGGTTTTTGGTGGGCTTTGAAGGATTTTGAAATTTCGAATTGGCCGCCGGCAGTCTTTTCGTTTTTTTTTTTTTTTTTTTTCATGAATTTTTAATTGAAATCTAATTAATGTTGTTCCGCCATTGGAAATCCCTCAAGCACAACTTGATAGTTTTTCATTTTTTTTTTTTTTATCGACAATGAAGAGAAGATGATCATTTTCTCATAAACGCTGCGTGCTGGTGAGCAATTTGCCCCCCCACTTGTGAAACGCTGGCAGCCGTCCGTCCCCGCGCTCACGGCTGCCAGCGAGGTTCAGACGATAGCCTCCTCCCGTGTTATTATAATCCTTCTTCATTAGCGTTATTAGAATTCCCACACGCGACTACTAAGGCGAAATTGGCCTTCCCCGGTTTAACATTCCGGAAAATGTTGACTTCGTCGCGAAACGTCAACACCTTCCCAAAATATGCTTCGCGTGTTCATAGATGACGTCAACGGCTGATCGCAAAAATGTTACGTAGAGTTGTGAGAGTGGCCGCTCGGTGGCTTTGACAGCAAACTGCAAGTAGGAGGCCATTTTGTTGATCGGTCAAATGCGGCAGTTGTTGATTGCGGTGACCGTCGGTAGGTTGCTGGGTGGTCAGGCGGCAAGTCAGTCAGTCGCTCGCTAAGCTGCTACAAATGGTTTCTTTGTTGCCAGATCATTAACATCACTCAAAACGTAGCTTGTTCATTTCTTCTTGTGACTTTCCACATTCATTGCAAGCTCGACTTTCGAAACGTGATTGGCCAGAAAGTTGATTTGAATGAGCAGGATTAGCCGCAACGCTAACGTCGGCGGGTTTAAGCGCTCCTCCTCGTTTTCTTTGGGTGGTCGGGTGGGGGTCCCCCCTCGACTCCCCCTTTTTGGTAGCGTCTCTCGGTTGACTTTCGAAACGAGACGGCAACCCGTCTTTGACTTCTGTAATTGTCTGCGTTGCTTGAATAGTCAGAAATGAACGGCGGGAGCTCAAGGACGGCAGCCGTCCAGGGACAAATACAATTAAAAAAAAATGCTTGTTTTTTTTGTTAAGACTTTTAATTTCCTGCCGCAACACACACACACACACACACGCACACGCTCGTGCAATTCATAGCAACCGTGTAAGACGCTTAATGAAGCGGGAGAGTTTTTATAATCCGTAGACGGAAAAAAAGTAGAGCCAATGGTAACTAAACGACGCGTTCATAAATGGGGCTTGATTGAAACTTTGCGGAGTGCTGCGGTTCTTGACCTTGTTGGACGTACGGAACCACCCCCAGTTTCTTCTGGAGTTCACAGAACCCTTTCTCATCGACAACATGAAATGTCGTTTATTTTAAATTCTAAATGGATGGAAAATGGATACTTTATTGTCTGTGTAGAGTCTCGGATTTTCTCACAAAAGTAATCGACAAAAGTTGAATTTCATTCCAAAAAAAAATGAAAATGTACTTGTCAAGTGCCACCCTCATGTCAGAGGAACCGACACTGTTGTGAAAATTCATAAATCTGTCTACCGGCCGGGGTAGACAAGTGACGACGAAGTCCCTCCCCTTCCTGCGCGGCGCTGGCTCCTCATTGGTCATTCTCCGAATATCCGACACGGCAAAACTGCAACGCTTTTGCTCAGCGATATCGCGTCGCCAATATCTTAGACGGGCCTGACAAACAGCAATCGCGAACAACTCTTCCGACCAAGTGATACTCGAATATCCATTTCCCCGGTGACCTTTAACCCCGGGTTTCATACAAACTCCCCGCTGCAATGCATTCATACGAGCTGTACTGTACTCGCCGAGGACGGCGTAGCGGACCGAGTTTGTCCGCAGGTGCTTTGGACGGACCCGGGCCAGCACGCGGGCAATAACGAGACCTTTTTGAGTGCAAGTATTGACTGGATCTGGCATTTAACGAGACTCCACTTGTTTACGGAGAGAATTTATTCCAGCTTTCCGCCAACCCACAAACACACACACACACACACACACACACACAAAAAAGTGGCTGGCGGCAGCAGTACTAAGGAGCTGGCGGGTTCTGCCTGACTGTGTGAAATGTTATCGATTTTTCTGATAATGACGTCCCAGGCGGGGGCTGGCCTTTATAGTCCAATACAGATGTTCAATTTCTGCACAGCAGCCTCGTTCGCCCTGCAAATTCTGGGAGGAAAGTTGCCGCATTTGCATCCTAATCAGCGTTAAATATGCCGTAAAAAGAAGAAGACGACAAAAAAAAAAAAAATCACATAGGCAACCGATCTTGACATTTTTTCTTTTCATCATCATTAACTTTGGCTTTTTCGGAGTGGCAGGCGCCCAACCACGCGCTCGGGGTCGTCTTCATTAGGGTAATGACGCTAATCGCGACAATTAGCGTGGAGGTGTCTCGCTTTCCGGAAGGGGGGGGGGGCGGGGGGGCGAGCAGGGCGCAGTTTGAGGCCCCGTTGAGCGGCTCCGTTTGACCGCCAGCTGACGAGCTACTTGCCTAATTGCGACTTTATCCGCAAAATTCCAATTCAAGGTGATAACTTATTCTTATAATTTTAATTTGAAAAAGGAAGCCGTTGTCGGAATTGGAGGTTCGCTGGGACGGAGGCAACGTTGACCGGTGATGACTTTGGCTAGCCCGCGAGCTAACGAGCTAGCAAGCGAAGCGCTGGAGCTAAAACGCTCGTCGGCAAAACATCAGCGCTCGGAGTTGTGTGCACCCAACCCCACACAAGACGCACAAAAGGATGAAAAAAAAAAAACGGTCATATTTAAATGCACGTTGTGATTTAAAAACACCGACAAAGCGCAAATGCTTTCAAGTACGTAAATGCCGCTTTTTCTTTTTAGTTGATTGAAATTTGGCAGGTTTTAAGAGGTTTTCTTTCACTAACTGACTGTGGCAAATGTTGACTATTTGTGTCAGTGCAATTATTGCAAACGGAGTCTGAACCGGATTATTTGTATTTTTCATTTATCGAAAATATCGTTCTACATCACAATGCTAATGTCCAACATTCTTTGGAATTTAAGGTTAGCTGTTCTTAAAACTGAGACAATTGTTTGTGGCAATAAAGATGAGAGAACTGCCGTTAGTAAACACCTGGACTCGCTCTCTTTAAAAACCAAAGACCAAGTCGGAATCCTTGGTGTTCGGATTGATTCCGACCTGACTTTCAACAATCATATCAAGTCAATCACAAAAAGTGCCTTCTACCATCTGAAAAACACATCTCGAGTGAAAGCTCGCATACATCAAGCAGACCGGGAAAAGCTCATCCATGGTTTTATCTCAAGTAGACTTGACTATTGTAATGGTCTTCTGACTGGACTCCCCAAAAAGAGTATTAAACAGCTGCGGCTCGTTCAGAATGCCGCAGCTCGCGTTCTGACCAAAACAAAGCGGTCCGAGCATAGAACTCCAATCCTAGAGTCCCTGCACTGGCTTCCAGTCGGCTTTAGAATAGATTTGAAAGTTCTGCTAACCGGTCTGTCAATCGCTAAAATGATTTAGGTCCTGAATACATGAAAGAAACGCTTACGGGAATCCAAACCCAGTCCAGCTCTGAGATCGACTGACTCGGATCAAATAGTGGAGCGCAGAGTCCGAAGCAAACCTGGCGAAGCAGCATTTCGCCGCACACAAGTGTTGCCAACAGAGGTGAGGCCAGCGCCAAGTGTCAATTTTTTTTTGCAATCCAGCTTGAAAACACTTTTTTCCTCATGATTTTTACGATATATCCACTTTTTGATCATATTACTTGCACTGTATGCAGTTTTAATTGTCTTTTTTAAAAATATTTTGTCATTTTAATCTCATTTTAAATGATTAATCTCTTTGTTTTCAAATGCCTTTAATTATGCAATTACCTCGTGTATGAAATGGGCTATACAAATAAATTTGTTCTGCTTAAAAAGAATATAATTGAATAATAAATGCTTTGTAATAACATAACTTTTCTTTCAGCTAAACTGGGAGATCCCGACAAAATACTTAAATCTGGGGAAGACAGCAATTTCAGCAAAGACAAGTATTGGAAGGATTCATTGCCATACAAATCACAGAGATGTAAATCCGCCATTTTTTTTTTATTGGCGCTGTTAAACTTTTCATCAGCCTGCTGCTGCTGCTGCTGCAAAAAAAAAAAAAAAAAAAAAAAAAAAAATCAAAATGGAGTCAGTTAGCCGCTTCTAGCTGTGAGCGCGCTTTTTTTTGCCGCGCATTTTTAACAACGCGGAAAATGTCAAAAAGTTGAACCGGCGCCGAAGTGGACTTACGAGGTTCTGAAGCGGACGGCGACAAGACGCCAATGGCGCAAATGAACATTCGGACGAGTCCGGCGGGCCCGAGGAAAGCGCCGAGAGCAAACGGGCCGGCCTGACTCGTAAAACGGGGACAATATTCTACGCGCCGTCTTTTCCTAATTGCCGGGATGTCGGGGGAGGGGCGGCGCCGCCGGGTCGAAATCTCGAGGACTTAACGAGGACACTTCATTAGCGCTTTCTTATAAGGCGGACGGACGGAAAAGGTCAGCGGCTTGTTGGCTTTGGCCGTGCGGAACTTTTGCAGCCGACCGTTTCGACGTCATTCCATCCGAGGTACTACAATATACTAGATACACGCTGGTACCCAAAATGGAACGTTTATGGAGTTCTGCTCTCCCCATGCATCGGGTGACTCCTTTTTGTTCATATTCATGCAAGATGAAAGTTCCTTTATTGCATCTTTTGCAAAGATTATGTACCATATGCATATCCCATGTAAGATATGTACCACGATCAATGTACGCACCTTTGCTGAGTTATAAATGCCATGAGTGTACCATACGTACAACATTTTCAATGTACACTCGCACCGTATATGCACTTGCAAAGTACCTTCATTACGTCATGCTTGGTTGTAACATATCATACTTTATCATACGAATTGTATATAATCGACATTATTTGCATTCCAGCTCACGTTTCTGTTCCAATCAACCATATTTAACAAATAATGTTGATTGCATATTTAATCTACTGCTATGGGAGCATTTTTATTTATGGGATTTCCATATATACCTTACATGTACCGCTAATGTACTAAAGAGTATTGACAAGTGTACGATCATGTGTAGTGTCTCATCGCATTTAAAGCACCACCTCTGATGTCTTGAATGATGCATCATATCTGTCATTAATGAACCCCGTATGTAAATATATATTTGACTCGAACGTACCTGATGTACTGAATATTTTGTGTACCTGCTATATACAGCACCATAGAGTGTTTGCTTCATGTTTTATGTACCTGTAATACACTATATTTACATGTGATGTTCATGGACAGTATTTCTAATATGCCCTCGTTTACATCACATTAAAGGGCCCTCAAATGTACCATATTCACTTTATGTGTACTGCAGAGTACAGTAACGGCAACATACCTTTCATCCATTTCTGTACTTTTAATTGACACGAAATTGGACGTAGCTAACGTAGCAGATGGACTTGATATTTAATGCAGGTGTAAATATTCGAGGCGCCGCGCTGACCTTCGTCGCCGTCATTGGCACTGACGGTGAGGACAGCGAAGCCCACGTCGGCGTCCTCGTCGGCGTCCACTTCGTACGTGGTCTGGGCGAACGCCGGCTTGTTGTCGTTGACGTCGCTGATGAACACGCGGACGTACGCCGTGTCTGACGACAACAAACGCGCAGCGACGACAATGTTTAGTCTTGGACAGGTCAGACAGAGAAAATTGTGATGGTGACATATTATAGACAAACACAACTTTGGTCAGGAACTTTTTCCCTCTGAAAATACAAATTCATTCTCGAAAAATGAAGACCTTTTTCCCCATTTCAACAAGATAACTTTGTTCAAACATTTTTCCTGAATTAACAATAAATGACTACTCTCACAGCACGACATTTTCTCTGGAAATAAAAATATAATTTTAGTTTTGTAAAAAAAAGTCTTTTTTGATGAAAATCTTTGTTTTTGTCATATCTATTATTAGTAGGAGTATGTTTTCTTGCAATTTTCTTCTCAACTTTCTCTAAAAAATACTTCATTTTGACTATGTATTAACAAAATAAAACTACTTGAAAATGATTATTTTGTATTTATAGTGTCGAAAAATAGTGACTTTAGGTCAAAAACAATGATTGAATTTTTTTTTTCTGATCATTTCAACCCTGAATCATTCTTTCCTTGTAAAACAAGGATTTTTTTTTTTACCCCTAAAACGAAACATTATTGTTGCCAGATAACTACACTATTCTTAAAAAAAAACATGAACACGAAAATGTATTTTATTCCCCAAACATTACTTCTCTTTGTCAAGAAATTTTCAAATTTCCAACTTTTTTCTATTCACATCCAATCTTTAAAAAAAAAAAAAAATTCTTTCCTCAAAACAGACTTAATTACAAATATGCTTGGATTCCCAAGCTATTTAACAGTTTTCCATTTCTTTTTTTTTTCTTTAAGAATATAAACCTCTATTCTCCAGAAATTTTGGCTAATGAAATTTTTCTAAAAATATATAAAATTTTCTAAAACTATGATTCCAGTAATATTCAACACCCCCCCCCACCCCAAAAAACAAAACAAAAACAAAAACAAACACACTTCCCTCTTGTTCATCAGGAAAAAAAAAACGAATTTAGTCCAGATTTTTGCTTTCGAGCATCCACGTCTTACTCGGCTTGACGTCGACGTCGCTGATTAAGACGCCGCCGAAGACGTGTCTGCGCGCTCCGAAGACAAAACAACAACAACAACAAGAAAGCGTCGCAAAGACAGCCGGAAAGATCCTATTAAAAGCGCGCACTTGTGCCTATTCTGTCAGCTCGCACATCTGTCGCCTTGCAGCCTGAACCCAAAAAAAAAAAAAAAAAAAAAAGTCTCAAACTTGTTCACCCACGCTGACGCGCACCAAAATAACTTCCCGTCCGTCTCCCGGCGCTTGTCTGTTGAGGAAAACACGGAGAAAGACCAGAATCTCCACCGGTTCTGCCACTGAAACGGCTTGGCGCGCAACTCCTTTAGGAACCCGAAAAGTCAAACGACCGTCACACAAATCTGCATTTCAAGATTATGTGAACCAAAAAAAAAAGACGGCAACAACCTGCTGGCTGAATTGAAGAAAGTCAACCCACAAAAACGAGAATTGGTCTCAGGAAATCAAGCTGCTTTGAACGAATTCGCTGCCGTGGAATTCATAATTTGTCGACAGAAACAGGAGAGCAAGCAATGAGTCTCTGCTCTTTTTTTTTTTTTTTTTTTTTGGGAGGGGGGGGGGGTCGCTGTGGGGGTCTGTTTGGTTCTTATGCCATCACAGAACAAATATGTTCTGGGGGGTTTGAAAGACCATTCAAATTGTTCTAAAATGGTTGCCAATCAATGAGTTAATTTGATTTCCCACCCAAAGATAGTTTTGTTATAAACATTAAAAAAAAAAAAAAAAAACTGGCCAAGGTGCAGTAGATGTATTGATTCAACTCCTGTACTTGGGTGGAAAAAAAAACAACCAAAAAAAACATCTTTTGGATTTTTTTATTGCTGTCGGAAACTGGTTGTGACAACAGCGAAAAATGGGAAAAATATTCATACGAGCTCGCGAGGACTGACACAACCTTCATGTTATCAGAAAAAAAAAAAGGCTCTCGTAGCCGACATTTTGAACAGACAAATGTAAAATGCTAAATGATTTGATCATTGATCAGAACAAAACAAAACAAAAAAACATTCTCGTACGACTGTGGTTTTCAGACCGGATGGAACCTTTTTGAAGAACAGAAGCGCGTCTTTTATGTTTAGGTCATTCTTGGGGAGCCGAAAGACATTAAATAAAACTCCCTCCCCTGCTCGCATTTTTTTTTTTTTTACATCACAAGATCCCAAGATTTCAAGTTAGTTACATCTTTTTTTTTTTTTTACAGCATGTATGGGAGCTTCAAAAAAGATGCAAGATTTAGAAAGTGGCGATTGTTTTCTTTCTAAATTAAGGAGCAAAAGTAAAACGTTGTCAGAAAAGTAAACACAGTGCTCAAGTCAAGAAGACATGCCTGCAAAATCTACTCAACGGCAGTCTGTAAGTCAGTAGTTGTACTTTTTGTGACTTGGCAAATGGAAATGGAAATGAGCAACCCAACTATCGGCTGACAAATGCACAAATAAATTCAAACTAAAAAACATGAAACCTCGGGTCTGGGGCGGAGCCCAAAGTGCCCCTCCGGGGGTGGGGGGCAACTTTGATAGCGCCGCAGCCGTCGGCATCATTTGCACTCGGCGAGATGGAGATCAATTATTTAAGGCGCGGCGCTGAGAGATGCGCAGCAGCCGGCTGGCTAATTCGCGGCTCAACGGCGAAAACGCAACAGGATGAATTCGGGGAGGAGGAGGACCAGCAGAAAGTAGCGTGGAGCGCGGCCCCCCACCACCGCCACCCCGCTCCACGCTCCACGCCGCTCACACCCCAATGTGTAAACCTCCTGTTTCTGGAGTTATTTTGGATAAAACACTTTCCGCAGTGTCGGCGGTGCGGCGTCACACTGAGAAAAACAAGCATTATTGAATATCTCGCCTGGAAGAAGAAAGATTGCAGGAACGAGGGTCAAAAGAAGGGACGCGTTGGCCACCCAAAGGAAACGTTTGATACAAGGGGAGTCGAACCCCCTCAATTCGAACATGAAACGCTAGCAAAGGGCAATATTGGAGGAGAATGAGGGACACAACAAGAATCCGTTTCCTTCCCCAAGGGTTGGACACAGTAAAGACAAACATTTCATTCAAAAGGAGACTTTGGGCAGCTGAAAAAATGGACCACTAAAGCAAAGAGAGGACTCTGGAGTCAACATTTGGAATGCTAACAAGCAACAACAATGGAGAATTAAGGCGGGGTTAAAGCAAACAAAGTTTGATTGAAAAAGGAGACTTAAGAGCACCAAGAGAACAGACGGCAGCACCAAACTGGAGACGGGGGGGGGGGTGATGCCCCATTTCCAATCAGAAGCACCAACACCAAACAAGAACAGGTAAAAGGGGGGGGGAGATCAAATATGGTGGCCACGGTAAGGAGACATTAGAAGCGAAAAAAAACCAACCAAAAAACGACTGCTGCAGCAACTTGGAGACTGTGGAGTCAAAAGCTGAAGAAGAAATGCTAGCAAACAACAACAATGGAGGACAAACCGAGACGTCAAAACCAGGCTTTTATCAACCTTTATTTTCCTGGGCACTTTGCTCACGTACGTTTCGGCACTACGCTGCTACACCCGCCAACGACTTCTGATAACGACACAAAAGAACAATTTCAAGTGACTTTCAGCGCAAACATAACATTCCAGATGAGATAGCGCCATGGATTGTTGACGGGTCGCCGAAGCGGCTCTGGCGGAGGAGCGAGAGGAAGCGTCAGTCCCACTTCTAGAGAACAATCCAGGCCACGTCTTCCAAGTCTGTACCTCACCGCCAACAGAATAGACGATCTGGACGATCCTCATCGTAACGGAGACCTGGCTTCGGAGCCGGGTTCGCACAAACACTCCCGATGCTAGCGTGCAGCGAGCAGGCCGCCGTCAGCGCCGCTGGGATCGGACTGAGGAATCCAGTAAAAACCACTTTCGCTCTTCATCGATGGCAAGTGTGTGCATGGAGACACCACGTTCAGGTTCCCGGGAGTCCTGATCTAGAAAGACCTCTCGGCGGTCATCAAGAAGATTCACCGGCGTCTCCACTTCCTGAGAATTGTCTGGAAAAACAACCTGGCTGGCCTTCGACCGCTCATCCGTCGAGAACCCGCTGACGAACTGCGTCTCCGTTTGGATCGGGATCTGGACTGAGTGACGCAGACCAAGCGAGGCTTCAGACGACGGTCAAAACAGCAAAGGAGATCGTCGGCTGCCTTCTCCCGTCCGTGGCAGACGTTTAGAGCTCGGAACGTTATTAAGGACACGACGCCCCCCGGTCGTCGACTGCCATACAGATGCCCAAAAACAAGGACGAACGGAAAAAGGATTTTTTTTTTTTTTTTTTTCCCAAGCCACCTTAAACTCTTGTTTTTTCCTCTAGCCGCACTACTAATCCATCAATGTGAAGGGCTGCCGATTTTCAACCGCGTGTGCAACACATTTCAGATACTTATTTTGATGTATTTATTTTTTGCGCATACGCTGAAACAGGAGAAGCTCTCCTATCTCGCTCTATGACGTATGATGACAATAAATGGCATTGTATTCTTTTCTCAAATGAGCCATTTTAGAAAAGTGGACTTTGAGGGCATCACGAAAACAAACTACCGCAATAAACGGGAGACTGCGCAGACTACAGTCTCCCCCCCCCCCCCCATTAAGAAACGCTAACCAACAACTGAAAGTTTGAAACTTCTTGGCAAGAGTAAGGAGAAATATTTTATCCGTGGGGAAAATGAGGACAGCAGCAAGCAACCAAGACCGATTGTGGATCCCGTTTCCTAGTTTCAGCCTGTCATCATCCAATCTTTACAATTGATGTACTTGAGGAGTTGTTTTGGGTTTTTTTTTTTTCCAAAGTACTAACATGGATGTTCCTCCGAATCACCAGGGCTGAGTGTATCCTATGAACGAATTTGACACAGCAAAATAAGCATTTGGTAAATGCTTAACATGCACGAATAGCATTAGCATGATAGCAATTACCTCCTCCTCCTCCTTCTTCTTCTTTTTCCATGACGAAACGCTAACAAACAACTGAAAGTTTGAAACTTCTCGGCAAGAGTGAGTAGAAACTTTTATTCGTGGGGGAAATGAGGACAGCAACCATTTTAAGTAAAGCATTAAAAAAAAAACAGCAAAGTAACAGTTAGCTCACGCAAACAAGAGAAATTCTGAATGAAATGAAATAAAAAAAAAAAGAAATTTTTTGCATTGACCTAATTTGATTTCATCTACGGAGTAGTATTTTTTTTTTTCTCCCCCCAGAACTAATCTTGTCATTCTTCTTTTTCAACCATTCCAAATCCTTTTTTTTTTTTTTTTTCCAGTCGAAATGTAATAACGGGCAAATATTTGGCAAATGTTAGCATCTGTCATCTGTTCTCCATCTGGTCCGGTCCGGGGCCGACTCGCCACGCTCGACAAACTCCAGCTTCCTGCTGGGACGCCGACGGAAATCATCTCCGTTTTCTTCAAGCGAATGCGTGTTTCACAGCGACCTGTCGTTTATCGCCCGACCCGATGGCCATTCGGACTTTGGCTCAAAGGAGATCCGAAGCTCTTTCTGCATTGTGTCGATGCGAAGCATATTGTCGGCCGTCCTCGCCGTTCCTCAACACCTCTCTCCGAGCCTCCGTCTGGCCGAGCATCTGCTCTCCTCCCGCACTCCGCGTCCGACCGCAAAGGCACGTATGTGCTTCATCTGTCGCCACGGAAACAAACGGAGCCTTAAATGAACCGCGGCTGTCCGAGCATCCGACAAAAGCGCCCCGAGATCCCGAGACCGCGTTGTTGCCCGGCGGCCGCGTCTCGTGGCGAAGCAGCGCGGGCGGGCGGGCGGCCGACCGGAACTCCGTCAACTTTCAAGTCGTCGCCTTCAAAGGTTCAAGCAAGTCCCAAATGATTCCGGCAAAAAAGAAAAAAAAAAAAAAATCAATCATAATAATCGTAAAGGTCAAGTCAGTTGTCAGTTACTTGGGAAAAGCAAGCGATGAGTCAAGCCAATTCATCTTGGTCGGTCGCACACAACTGACAAAAACTTCTGGATACACAACACAATATCCGCGCGAAAAATGGAGAAATGTTCTCAACGCAAAGGCTAACACAACCATTGTTGTTTTCGCTTGTGGAATACTCGTACGTAAGCGCCGACCGGAGTTGCAGCAAAAACATTGTTTTTTTTTTTTTTGCGGTCAAGGTTCGCTTCGGTCGCTACAAAATGCCAAACGGGAAAGCGCTGATATTTTGTGAACGCGAGAGCGGATTTGAAGATTTTGCGACTTTCTGCTAGAAGTAAAAGATAACTTCAAGTGAATGGAAATCCTTGGTTTTCACACCGGATGCTTTTTTTTTTTTCTCGCTTGTGCGTTCAGGCTCCAAAACAGAGTTGTCGAGACAAAACAACACAACTTCTTTAAAAGGCAAAGCGCCAAAGCAGCGGTCGGGAACCTTTCAGACTGGGAGAGCCGAAAAATGCCAAATATTTGAAAACGTCGTTTCAATATTGAAAAAAACGAAACTGTATTTGCGCATTTATGTCGAACCAACACTTTTAGAGTAGAATACAGTCTCTGAATTCTCATCAAATAACATCATGCTGTTGCTAACCAACGATGACAAAGGCACTTGTTCCCATGAATGCGACTCGAGGTGCTTCCCGGTTTTGCCGTCAAGATGAATCTTCACGCAGGCGTTGAGATTTCCATCCGTTAGTCGTGAACGTATTTCAATGTGATTTTCTATCACGCTGGTCGGATGGTGAACAGTTCTTGCCAACAAAGGCGTGTCTTTTTTTGGTTTGATGATCTTGTTTTGATGCGAACTTGGCAAAATGTTGATTGGCAACGCTTTGGCATACTCCGCATCTGTGGATTTAAACACGCAGCAGAACCCTCCATCTCCACAATGGCTGTCCATTCTTGTGGAAAACTTCGGTGGTACTCGTATTCTTTTCTTTGAGCGACCTTTGTCAACAAAAAGTTGTTTCGGTAAGATCAGCATTAGAACCCTTCTGCACCACTGGACTTTGACTGACACGCAAAAACTACGGCAATCCACGATGGCAAAGTGCGTCTACGTCATTTGCGTTGCCTCCCACACCTAAACCACGGCAACGCCATCTCTGCGCGACAAAAATCACACGGGCAGCGTGTCGTTGTGAGGGCTCGGCTTAGCCATACGCAACCACCGAAAGAGCCAGGCGTGGCTCGCGAGCCATCGGTTCCCGACGACCCCTGCGCTAAAGCAACCGAACCTCGGGACATTCAAGCCAACTTGAACAAACCCCGATTCCTTCTGTCGGCTTTCACAAAGTACGACACTCACAACAAACAGCGGAGGAAGTCAATCGATGCCAGATGACATTTACGTCATGCGTCCGCACTCTGACCTTTTTTCTATGGTTACAAAAGAAAGAAAAATATATGATGTTCTTTTTGTCGGTGGTGTTGTTTTTTTTCCAATGTTTGAGGGGTCAAGTGGACCTCTTTCTTCTCAACAAGGGCAAAAGATGACTCACTACTTTTTAAAAATGATTTTAAGCGAAGCCCATTAGGGATTCTCCCCCCCCCCCAAAAAAGCCTTTAAAGTGTCTGGCAGACTGCACACTTGAAAAGTTTCAGAGGGCCATTCAAAAGCAATTAGTGTGCTAAAATGTGCTTTGATCGCTGACCGGCTTTGCCACTGATGCGCACATCCAGTCCCGCAGTCGGTCGACCGCTTCTTACCGGAGTTGGGCTGCCCGTGTTTTCCGGGCCTCGCTGACTCCCAGCCGTCCACCGATTGGACCTCCAGCAGGTATGAACTTTTGGTCTCGCGATCGAAAACGGTCTGGGTGTAGATGAAACCCAGCTCGGGGTCGATGCGGAAAAACTGGTGGTCCCCGCTGCGATCCTCGAGCAGCGAATAGGCGATCTGCACCGGGTCGTCGAAAACACACAAACAGACCTGTTCAGGAGCAGGATTCCTTTCCGGAGTCGGCGCGTTTGAACGCCCGGCCTCACCTTCCCGTTGAGGTCCAAGTCCATGTCGGTGGCGGACACCTGAAACACCAAAGTTCCCGACTGGGCGCCCTCGGTGACCGAGGCCTCGTAGATGGACGAGGTAAAGAAGGGGACGTTGTCGTTCACATCTGCGGAAACAAAAAAAAGTCTATAAAGTAGAAATGTATTGTACACGTATTGGAACGGGGCAAGAAGATACGCTCGAAGGAACCAGGGCAACGGGATCGGAATTTTCCTTGCTTTTTTGAATATTTTTTTAACCTTCGACAAACAGACGGACGGACGGACAGACAATACATTTAACATCAACCCTGAAGGCTCACGTATAAAATGAATTGGCAAAGACATTTTTTTTTGCTTTAATTATGATTACTTTTTGTTAGTTTTGTAAATGTTGACTACAGTTAGTTCCGATATGAAACCACTTATCGTCATTAACTTTGATAACTTCAGACAGAGTCAAGGTCTTGGGTAAGATCTTGGACCTAGGCTAGGGGGCCAAGGTTCATCACGCATAAAGCTGGATGTATTTCTGAATAAAATGTCCAATATTGCTGTTGCGTAGAAACATTGTATGTTCAAATATGGTCACCAATTCATACTATTTGTCTTTACCTGCTAGGTTTTATTCGTCACCAAGTTTTGAGACTACGCAACTTGAGAACAAACACGTGAACGGTCTTGAGAGCTCAAGTGCGAGAAATGTTGTCCACGTTCGCCCCGCAGGTTTCTTTTGTCTAAAGAGTCAAAGTCCGGATGTCTTCTTTGTTTCTGTTCCGTACGTTTAAGTCGGCCCACTTTGGATTTGAAATGGATAGCGTAACATTTCGCTCAGCCGTGATGCCTAGTTAGTGACGTTTTTATTCTTTTTTAGCACATGAAATTAGCAATTGAACGCAATTTTGGGGACGGCGTTGTGTTGGTGTTAGCGCATCAAGGTAAAAAAAAAACAAAACAATTTTAACTGTAACAGCAACCGAAGCGCTGCGGTTTTTGGATCATCCAGCAAAGGGGGTAGCCGTCCGTCATTTTGCAGATTCGCCTGACAGCGACGATACGCTCGCGTGTACGCAGTAAACAAAAAAAAAAAAAAAAAAAAAAACCATGAAAAATCAGCTCAGGAGTTGGTACACTCAGCTTTAACGGGGCCTGAGATGAGTCGCCTTCGTTCATCTCCGGCATCTCAAATGCGCACGTTGACCTTTTATCCGAGATGAGACTTTATTTCTGGCATTTGAAAATACATTTGTAATTACGCAGCCCAACCGAAATTTACTCAAACGGTCGGAGAGCGGCAGGAAGACTCGCGGCGGCGTCTCCTCTTGATCTGAGAACACCACGTCCTGACACTTCTTTTCTTCTCTCGCTTTAACTGTCAAGCTCCGCGGTCGGAGCAAAGGCGGCGCTTCGCCGGCGCTGTCGTCTTGACTTCTCAGGGCCGCAGAGATGAAAAAGCATCTGAACTCCGGACAAATGCGAGGCAACGTCGGGCTGTGTCATGTGCGGAGGACCGAGCACAAAAAGATAAAACGGCTTCCAGTGTCAGTGGAACACAAAAGTCTCAGCCCGTGTGAGCAAAACGGCCGCTTCTTAAAAGATTCCCGGCCTTCAAGTTGTTGGATTTGCATTTTGCATCTCATCAAAAGCAAATCACAGATTTGGGACTTTCTCCCGAGATCGTTAAAAGGGCTTCCGCCGGTGGTCCCTCACGGAAAGTGGTTTTGCTGCGACCTTTCGGGGAGGACGTTGCGCTCTCCGAGGAAAACAAATTGCGGCAGTTCGTCACTCGAGAAAGATGGACTGCTTGAACACGCAAGTACCGCCCAGACCAGCAGCTCAGAACTCCTACGACATGAAACGGACCTGCGGCGCCTGACGATGCCGCAACGTCGTAAAAGCTGCAATTACATTCAACTCCCCTGTTGTGTGTATACGGCATATGAGATTTTTATTGGTTTAATTGATTGAAAGGAATGTAACCAGACTATTTTAAAGTACAAATTTCACCGTTAAAAGAAGCACGGATCGCGGCACCCGACAAAGCTTTGGAAACGTACCATCGACGGGAACCGGTTGGAGGTTAATTTCCCCTCAAAATTAGAAACCTGCTCCTCAAATCAAGTCATTGATGAGGAAAACCGCTCCTCACAGGGGGGAAAAAAAAATTAAACATTATTTTGAGCTTTGTCATGCTCCGTTCAATAAACTATTGCGCTGGGGAAGTCCATTTATCGTTATTTGACTGAATACCTTGATTTTCCATTCCACGGTCGGCTACGAGACTTGTTTGCAGTAAAAAAAAAAAAAAACGTACATAAATTACATTTATCTTCATTTTATGGAACAGAAGCAGAGAGCTGCAGTATACCGCGAAATGTTTGAGTTGAAAAAAAAAAACAAAACAAAACACAGCAGCAACCTTTTGGGTGTAAATGTCGAGATGTCATTCGGCATCTGTCACGTTCTTGGTCTCCTTCAGAAAACAGAACAAGTTGAGCAAGGCCTTGTGCTTGACGCGGGTCTCTTCTTGCCTGCGTGACTCCACATTTATTTTTCATTGACACCGGTGTCAAAAAGAGGTCCGTGGCACGAATCGGCCCGATCGATAGTGACGCCGCGGACCGCCTCGAATGCGAGAGACGATTCCACGGGGGGAGACCGCCAAGGGAGCGGCAAGAAGAAACTTGAACTTCTATCCTTGATCCGGTGAAAGGAAAAAAAAAAAAAAAAAAAAATGTTCAATAGTCAACGTCAGGGCCAAAAGCAGAAGCGACGAGAACTGAGCAACACTCGGTCGGCTCCGGATTTCAGTTCAAGGAGGACGGAAGCCCAATGTGGGCGGTCAGGTGGCAAAGTCTGAGCCAGTTCATTATTTCTCACCGGATTAAGACCGTTTGGACGACGGGGAATATGCATGCGTGCGTGCGTGCGTGGGAGTTGCAAGGGGATTCGACAGGAGCAGCGAGGATTAGGGACCGGGAGTCATCGTTCAAACTGGGGTTAGCCAATAGGATTAGAAAACGAGATTAAGGTTCGGCTCGGAGTTGGAAATAGAATTGGGCCTCGGAGATTTGGCGAAGGGGATGCGGTTCCAGGATACGATCGGGCCTGGAGTTCTGGGGATGAGCTTGTAGCCGGGGGGTCAGGGGATGGGACGAAAGGATGAGATCATTTGCAAAAGGGGTACACGGGGGGGTAGGGGTTAAGCGCTAGGATGAGCAAAACCTCACCTGTGACGTTGACGTAGACCGTGGTGAAGGCAGCCAACGGGACGGCCGCCACGTTCTGGGCTCGGACCCTCAGCATGAAGTTGCGGGTGGTCTCGTAGTCCAGAGGCTCCGCCACAAGGACGGAGGCCGAGCCGTCTTCCCGGTTGGGGGTCAAATAGAAGCGGACCGGCATGTTGGTCTCCGGGACCATGCCGTCCTCCAGGTTGTACGTCACCCTGGGGTCCCCCAGCGGGGAGGTGGCTTTCACCGTCTGTTTCGAAAGAGACGTCCGTTTGTATTGGGACCAGTCCAAAGGCCCCGACCCAAACCCACCTCGCGCCGACTCAAATGCCGTTGAACACTTTTTCCTCTACCCAAGCGGTCTCAGCCCGGGCCAGGACAACCAATCTCTGTCACGTTACTTTTAAATTGGACGTCCCTTTCCCAAATGAAATCTTTTAATCTGTTCCCGGCCCCCAGAGGCCCGCTGGCACATTCTGCTTAGCGGAAAGCGAGCAGCCCGCCTCGTGTTTTACGGCACGCAATAACGTAAAGTCAAATATTGAGGCCGTAAACCTCCGGCGAAACCTTACGGGATCTAACCCCCCCCCCCGCCCCTCGCTTGGCTAATTACGGCGAAAGCCATGCAAAAGACGGCGTCGTACGCTCCCAATTAGGCTCCCAAAACGCCATCTCGGACGGGACGCCGGTGACCTCGCTGAATCCGGTCGAGCCCCCGAGCGCGGAAGCCGCCGTAATGAGACTCGGGCTGGCAAACGTGCCCGATTAAAGACGGAGGAAGCTCCCGTTACACGCGGCCGAGGCGTTAGCAACGTTGCCGTCGGGCCCGCGCGGGGCCGCCGATGCCGTTGCCTCAAATTCGTCGCCGCGAAAACTGAAACGGCACCGAGAAGAAATCGCGCCTCGTGCGTTGCGTCGCTCGCGCGTGACGTCTCCATCCGGGTGGATGAATATGACAGATGTGTTTGGAGTCACTAATTCTGTGTAATAATTCATCCACGCATCCATGTTCTGAGACGCTCATCCTCACAAGGGTCGTGGGAGTGCCGGAGCCTTCCGCAGCTAACTGGTTGCAGGCCCATCGCAGTTGAATAATTCATATCTTCAAATCCATTTCGACAAAAATCTGGATTTTTAATCAGCGCCAGGCCGACCGCGGGCCGCCGTTTCGGCTCAGCGTTGAAGGACCCTCGGCGGATGCTTTGTTTCCATCCTCGGCGCGCAAATATCAATCAGCGGATTTAATGGACTTAATTGCTTTGGAGAGACGCTGGGAAAACACTCGTGATTTGTCGAGAACGCGGATGAATAATGAAAGATGGCGATTAGCAAACATCTGCGGCCGGCGCGCTCGAAATAAAGCTCGAACACCTTGGCTTTTTTTTTTTGGCCGTGGGTTTTATTTGGTTGCTAAAAGTGCAATCCGACGCGTAAACACGTCCTTGTTTGCAGCTTCATTTTATTCTCGAATAATTGCTAAACAATTAAAGGCTGGCAAATGACATCGGAGATTCATAACTGTGCTCGTCTAAGTGAACATTTAAGCGCGGACGGGGAAGGCGATCCGAGATTTGGTGACCGGCGTCCGGCATCAGGAAGTACCTGAATGTGGACTCCGACAAGCGTTCAACTTTCGAATTGAATCTTATCGTCGTCAAATTTGACGAGTCAGAAATGAGTCAAGTACGCCATTCGGCCGCAAAGTAAATCACCATATTTGACTTTTTCAATTTTCTCTGTGAAACGTTAAGATGTGAAAATTAACGGCGAACAACAATGATGGCATTTTAGCACTGACGATAAAAGAGCAGATGCCGGGGGGCGGGGGGGGGGTTCGGTCAGAGGTTTCGGGCGTCGGCTCGGCTTAATGAGCCTTTTCGTGGGTCGTCGTCGTCAAACGTCGGACGGGCTGAGCCGAGTCTCTGCTGTGGTCGACGTTTCATACATTTGAATAAAAATACACGCTGATGCACGTGGTACTCATTAAGATCATTGTCGGACAAGGTCAGGCGCCTCAACGGCGTGAGGTGCAGTATATGAATCAGGCGAACGCGGTACAGAGAATACTCGCTACTCGAACGTCCCAAACTTTGAAAAAATCAGAGTTCGAACAAAAATTTTGAGATTTTTTTTTTTTTTTTTTGCTTCTGATTTCAAACAAAAATCCAGAACTCGAACACCCCCGGAAAAAAGTTGGAAGTCACGTGCGCGACCTGACCAGTGAAGAGATTTGATAGTTGATAGTTTTGCATCGCTTATAATGCTTCAAAGATTTTGTTAACTCGAGTTACGAGTGAATGGTTTTGCATGTTACTTTTTGTAAAAATAAACAATTTTTCTTTGCTTTTTTTCCACCCTCATTATTGCTTGTTTAAACTTATTTTGGACTTTTGTTAGTAAAAAAAAAAAAAAAGTTTACAAGGCCGGGGGCCGAGTCGCCACAGATACGACAACGCACTCCCAGACTAGCTTACTCTCCAACTAAAGCATACATTTTAAGCCCAAAAAAATTCATATTTTTCTCAATTGATTTCATTATATAAAGTATTTAAACTATACATGTATTTTTATTATGCAGTTTATTATCAGGAAAAGCTAAAAAAAAATGCTTTAAAAGGCCCATTTTTTTTTAGTCTTGGAACGCATTATTTCTTTTTCCATTATTTGTAATGGGAACTATCGATTCGGGTTTCGAACAAATCACTTCTCGAAGCGCCTCCTGGAACGGATTGTGGTCGAGAACCGAGGTTGTACTCTATTTGTCACAGCAGGTAGTAGAAAGACAAGCGTTTTTTTTTTTTTTTGAAACAGGAGAATCTCAACTTTTGTTTTGTTTTTGGTCGGTTCTGGCGGACACTTTAGGCCTGAAGTTGGTCCGGCAAGCGTGGAAAAGGGCTCCCATTTGCGGGGGGCCTTTGCTTTAAAAACCTCCGGCGGTGACGGACGGAGGACGGACGTCATCGACGCTGAGAAAAAAACGCATCCATGGACGGACGGTTTTTCTTTGGGGACTCACCACGATGGGCGTGTCCCGCACGGTGTTCTCGGGCACGACCACGGCGTAGCTGGGCTTCTCCCACTGCGGCGGCTGGTTTTTCACGTTGGTGATGGTGACCGCCAGCTCCACCGAGCTGCTGCGGTTGCCGCCGTCCGTGGCCACGATCTCGCGGGTGATGTAGCTCCTCTGAAGTCACCCAAAAATGAAAAATAGAGCGATTGAAAGGACTGAATATTGACGTGCGCTTTCAAATGCCAGAAAACGAGAGTCAGTCGGTACTCAGCGAGGACGCTAAGAGGCTGATTCACCAGATAGCAATTTTAAAAAAAAGAAACAAGCAAACTGATCCATTTGGTGCACTTTGGCATTTCGAAGCATCTTCGCGGCGTTTTCGAGCAAAAAACAAAACACAAAAAGTGCAGACATGCGCTTAAATGAACTTTTACATTTTCTCGCCACACAACTATTTATCACTTTAGCTACAACCACTCGTCATCCCCCAAAAATGATTTTTTTGTGGAGTTGATGCTGTCATACAAAAACAAATCCAACGTGAACTTTTTTTTTTAGAATGTCCAATTTTATTGATTTATTTTGCGAATTGACTTTGATGATATGCATTATTTTTATCCACCATTGCGGTTTTTATTCATATATTGCTCTCCATCTCCAACAGAAGTTATTTTTTCAGCTTGCGCTTTCGTCCAATTAAAACATTTTCACCCATTTTTGCATTACTATCATGTAATGTGTATTTTTGTTCTTTTTTTGCAAGTTTTAGTATTATTTTTCGTATTTTATCTCCAATGTCAACCATCTAGCTCCAAATGTTGTGTTTTTATCACTGAAATCCCTTTTTATCAATTAGTTCCGCTAATTGACGCCGCCTCGTGATTGATTGGCTCGCACATTCCAATTCGGATATCTTGTTTTTTTTTTTTTTTTTCATTATGATTATTGTTCCAGTAACTTCCCCCTGGATAGTTACAAACTCTCCCATTTGACACCGTCGGTAATCAAGCTAACGGCGCCACCGCAAAGCGCTCGAGAGAAACCCCGCGACGTCTTCGTCTCAATCAAGTCGGGCGAGCGGCGAACGCCGCCCGGAAGAGCGAGCGAGCGAGCCAGCGCCGCTTTCTCCCTGATTGCGCGGACGTCCGTCTGGCGGAAGAAAAAGGCGTCGGGGAAACGTCTGATTGTGTCATCGGCGGACTCTTTTCTTGGTGGAAATGAAACGCATATATTTCGCGATCGACGACGGGCGCAATCTCTCGGAACAAGCGGCGGCGAGACGGCGACGGTGATAAAAGTCCAGCGGGTGGAAGGACAAAATGCGCTCTGGACGCAATGCTTTTACAGCGAGAGAAAAATGACACCGTATCGTATTGCGATATAATCATAATTGTGATTCCATCATGACACGATAATGAAACGTAGTGGGGGAAAAAAAACATCCGTCTGGTATCGATGTACGGAGAAAGGAAAAGATCTGACTACGAGTAGAGATCTTTCTAGTCCAAAATTGCAATTAAAAATGATCGTTTTTATTCAAGCAAATCTCTCTAAATGTTCCATTTTTGCCCCTTTTGTTTCATTTACATCCAAAACACGTCATCTTTATTTTTCTTTGGATGGGATGAAATAGAAAAAGCAAAAGAGTCCATCTTGGCTTTTGCGCGCTACCTGCGAGATGGGCTGGTTGACGAACACCCAGCCGGTCAGCGGGTTGACCCTGAGGTACTCCGGCTGCTCGCCGGACACGGAGTACGTGACGGCGGCGTTGGTTCCGAAGTCGTCGTCGTGGGCCGCCACTCGCAGGAAGCTGGTCCCGATCATCGTGTCTTCCCGCAGAAAATCTACAAAAAGGAATTTCGCACGTGAAACGCACCATCAAAATGGAAGGACGTGTGCGAGTACACAGTAATGGCCGCCATTCACAGGAGGAGGAGGAGCGCTCGGTCCGAAACGCATCAACAGCGTGCTCGGAGCGCGTACGTCATCCCGAGCGCCGGGTTCCGTACAGTCGTTATCCAGTGGACCTAGATTTTATTTATATATATATCTCGCACAAAACCTAGTTAATTTTTCGTTGAAAAAAAACATTTAAATAATTCTCAACACAACAGAAATGAAATAAATGAGCGCCAAAGCGCACATTTTGTTTTTTGTAATCCGACGTCGCGCCAAGACAACCCCGGGAAAGAAAATGGCGAATTCGACACTACGTGTTCGAACCGGAGTTGACGAATGCGACACGAGGACGGGAATCGGCGAGACCTGAACGAGTCGACGTGGAACTTTGCACCCAAAACACAGACCGGTCGGTGCCTCAGGAAATCTCATTCAAACACGTTTAAACAGTGCGTCATTTGTTGTTGTTGTTGTACTAGCCACTGAACCGGCGTAAAACCAAAATCGAAAACCTTGGGTATCGTTCTGCGTTTACAGATCACATGTTTATAGGCCAATCTTCGCATTATTTCCATGCCTTTAGCCCTTATTTGAAATAATGCGGCTAACACTCGAGAGCACACACCGCCGTAGTCGAACTTCAGGAAGACCTCGGCGTCAACAGTACACTCACTTTATACAGCGTCCAAATGTCCTCACCTCCAAAACATCGCATGGCTACGGATATTAGCCGACATCCATATCTGTATCGCTGTTTTACTTACATTCAAAACGAGGTAGATAATTGTCAATACTAAACAATTGAACACGTACCTACTTACCAGCTAGCAAAGCCAAGCGAACGCTGCACCGGGTTTTTAAAGCAGTCCTCCGTGAAACGCTCGGAACATATTCATGTCCACTTTGATTTGTAAGTCCAACGCGCCCGCTTTGTCTTGACAAACCTGGTCCATAACCCGCCAATCCGTTCATCTTTCGGCCATTCGCGGAAGCCGACTCCGTCAGGCGTTTGACGCACGACAGCCGTGTGCAACACACTTCCTCATTGCCGTTGCTAGCTTTTTCACTCTACGGCTAAACGGTGTCTAGGCGTGACGTCACATTCCGGAGAGTACCGGAACTTGCCCAATCTAAGTAACATTTCAAACAAAATCTCGAGACGGACTTTGATGCTAATTTATTTCATTTCTGTTGTGTTGAGAAATTTTCAAATAGTTTTTTTAATGAAATTCACGTAAGCGGACTCCGTCGGGGTTTGATGCACAACAGCCGTGTGCAGTGAACTTCCTCATTGTCGTTGCTAGCTTTTTCACTCTACGGCTAAACGGTATCTAGGTGTGACGTCACATTCCGGAGAGAACCAGAACTTGCCCAATCTAAGTAACATTTCAAACAAAATCTCGAGACGGACTTTGATGCTAATTTATTTCATTTCTGTTGTGTTGAGAAATTTTCAAATAGTTTTTTTTTAATGAAATTCACGTAAAATTCACATAAGCGGACTCCGTCGGGGTTTGATGCACAACAGCCGTGTGCAGCGCACTTCCTCATTGTCGTTGCTAGCTTTTTCACTCTACGGCTAAACGGTATCTAGGTGTGACGTCACATTCCGGAGAGAACCAGAACTTGCCCAATCTAAGTAACATTTCAAACAAAATCTCGAGACGGACTTTGATGCTAATTTATTTCATTTCTGTTGTGTTGAGAAATTTTCAAATATTTTTTTTTAATGAAATTCACGTAAAATTCACGTAAGCGGACTCCGTCGGGGTTTGATGCACAACAGCCGTGTGCAGCGCACTTCCTCATTGTCGTTGCTAGCTTTTTCACTCTACGGCTAAACGGTATCTAGGTGTGACGTCACAACCTGCCAAATGTAAGTAACATTTGAAACAAAACCTTGAGACTGATTTTGATGCTAATTTATTTCATTACTGTTGTGCTGAGAATTAAAAAAATATATTTTTATTGAAATTTTAGCTACATTTGCATGATAGACAAATAAAATATATTTCCTCTGGATTATTCGGCAAAAAAGATGATCGCTACTTTTAGCTAGCTTGCTGGCCTAAGTATTTCAAAACGTGTCGCAGAATTTGTGAGGTTTTACATGCAGGCAGAAGAACAATTTCAATATCGATCACTTTGCGGTGTTTCCTGCTGCTGGCAAAATGAGGCGTTATGATGTCAATTCCATTTTTTTTGTATCCCGATTGAACGTCTGTCCACTCACACTCATAGCGGATGTTCTCAAACTTGGGGCTGTTGTCGTTCTGGTCCACGATGAGGATGTTGAGCTGGCAGATGCCGATCAGCGGGTCGGCGGCCCGGTCGGTGGCCGTCACCGTCACCGCGTACTCGCGCTGGCGTTCGCGATCGAACTTCCTGGCCGTCACGATCGTCCCTGAACACCGCAGACGATAGAAACCAAAAAACGTTTGGCTTTGTGGTTTGCTGCATCCTGGCGCCGCGGGAACTTTTGACACGATAAAAAGGAATGAAGGAGGGAGCGCCGGGTCGGAACGTCGGAACAAGGGAACGGCCCCGCCGTGGCATCCTGCCGCTCTGATGAAAAACGTGATTGATGGCCCAACCTGGACAAACTTTTTTTTGTTTTTTTTTTTTTCATCACACTTTTTCTTCCGACTCAAATTGAAGCGGCGGAGGCAACGTTCCGATCATTTCTGCGTCCCGCTGGCTCAAACGCTTTTCCCGTAATGCGGTTTTATGACATTTATGTTCTTCTTTTCATATTTTATTTTGACAAAATCCTGTGGCGCAGTAAAATACAAAACAAAAGCACAGGAAACATTAAATTACATCTGACAAATTTGCACATGTACACCGAAACAGGAAAGTCAATCATCTATGAACCATTCATTTTTTTATTTTTTGGATGAAATTTTTGCAGCACCGGAAATTTATGTGCTAGCAATTTTTTTTCTATTGCTGACTTTTCATCTCGCGATGCTTTAAAGCCGTGGGTCTCAAAATTCATATTTGTCCGAGTATCAGCATCGTGACTGACATTAAAATTTGGTGCAGCACGTAACGGAGTGCTGACATGTGGTCATCAAAAAAGAGGCAAAAAAAAAAAAAAAAAAAAAAAAACATATTGAATATTACTACTGCCGGCACGGTGGCTCAGCTGGAAAGCGTTGGCCTCACAGTTCTGAGGACCCGGGTTCGATCCCGGCCCCGCCTGTGTGGAGTTTGCGTGGCTTTTCTCCGGGTGGGCACTCCGCTTTCCTCCCACACCCCAAAAAACAGGCATTAATTGGAGACGAGGCGTTTTGGTCTGCATGTTCTCCCTAAATTGCGCCGTCGGTGTGATTGTGAGTGCGGCTGTTTGTCTCCACGTGCCCTGCGATTGGCCAGCGACCGGTGCGGGGTGTGCCCCGCCCACCCCCTTCCAGCTGGGATAGGCTCCAGTATTCCCCGTGGCCCTTGTGAGGATAAGCAGCTAAGAAAATGGATAGATGAATAAATATCACTACTTTAACTCCATGCTCAATTTCAACTTCGATAATGTGCTTGAATATAGGAAATTTTGTTTTCAAAGTGGAGACAAAAAAAAAATGATTTAATTTGCACGAGTTCAATGAAATTTATACCTACCGAAACACGTTTTGAAAACAAATACTTGCAAATGATTCAATGCAAATGTATTGCTCATGAAAGTTAGACAAAGCCCAAGTGTTTTATAGTAAGAGCGGTTTGAAGATTGAAAAATTAATGTAGCATTATGCTTATGTACAATGAATTTACATGAGCCTCGTTTAGGCTAGTTGACGTTTATGAAACGAAACGATTGGAGTGAACTCGGACATTTTACAACGTTTACTTTTCCAGTGAACTTTGACACTAAGCGGCAAACGGCGTGAAGAAAGTCCACTTTGTCCCTTACTCGCACTTCTTCTTTCCCGTAAAGCGACGTCATACGATCTCGGCGCCAGAAGAGATTTTTCAAAGATCTGCTTTCATATCTGGAGAGCGTGTGGCACGGGACAAGCCGAAAGGAAAAGAAAAAGATCACGTCGCCCTCGCCAATTGCGGCTCCGGACCTCGGCGGTAGTACGTAAGGATGAAATTGCGCCCGACGGCCACGTGGGACGCGCGTACCTGAGTCGGGGTGGATGCTGAAGGCGGGCACGGTGGAGTCTTTGTGCATGAAGCCGTACGTCACCTTCCCGTTGGAACCCTCGTCGGCATCCGCGGCGCGAACCTGCAGCACGAAGGTCCCGGCCGGCTGGTTCTCCAGAACCGTCGTCTTCTCCCGGTACTCTTGGCACTGAGGACGGAGAGGGCAAACTGTGCCAGCGCCTGGCGGCTCATCTTTTATTCATCGCAAAAAGCAGACTTCATACAGATGTGACGAGTCTTTGACGGGCGAAAGCGGCGCAGCGAGGTCGAGGGCCCCGAGGCCGACGGGGGGAGACAAACAAAAACACTTTCAAGACACGTTTTGGGGTCGGTTGCGGGTCATCTCCGACAAATTTCACACAAATTTGAACCACGTATGCCGTAAAAATGTGAATCGTTTGACACGCAGTGGCTCGTATTCCGATCAGATCGGCCCGTGAAGATAATTTCACTTCAAAAAAAAACAAACCAAAAAAGCATTTGAATTTCTCCGCTTGCATATGAGCGGATCACAGCAGCAAATTTGGAAGGAATTATGAAAAATACAAAAATGCCACTCCTGCCATGATTACAACTAAAAACAACAACAAAAAGTTTCGACGACGATGGGAAGTCGGCCATCTTGGTTTGACGTCAAGGACCGTTCGTGTCCGCGTCCTAAAAATAAACGAGCCCGAACAAAAAAGTTTCAATATTTGAATCAGAGATACAACAACAGATGGTCAACTGTGAATGGGATAGCTTTCCGATTACCCATCATGCCTTGCGGCGGATGCCATACTGTGTGTCTTCGAGTTCAGAGACCGTTAGGCGAATGACTTTTTTTTCCATCGTTAATTTTTCCGTTTTCCCGCCGGATACTCGCAGGACATCGGCACGAATTTCAAGCAAGTGACGACGTGGAAGGCCACCACGACGTTGCGCCGATCCGCTACTACGTCCCTGGATCGTATCCCGAAAAGACGGCCGCCTTCTCTCTGGTCATTGCACTCGTTTGGCCGGTTTTGGAGAACTCCGTTCGCGCGTGGCTGCAGCTTCTTTTTGCAGTAAAAATGACGGGATAGCGAGACCGTTATAGAAGAACGGTCTTACCGTTTGCCGCCCTGTGCAGTTAAAAATGCAACTTGAGTTTTTGTTGATCTTGAAGTCTTTATAATGAAGAATTCGCTGTCATACCTTTGTGTAGAACACACAATTTATTCAGTCCCCGTTGCCTCGGGTATTTAATTGAAAACGTTGCGTGTCGGGAAATTATCCGAGCAAACTTTATAGCCTCTCTTTGTTGGATCGGGAGGAAATCCCGCTCGGTGGTCCTTCCCTGGTTGACGACGACCTTTGGAATATCAAAATATGACCTCTTTGTTTCAACGCGGTCAGTACGGCCCCAAACGAGGCAGGCGTGGCCCATTATTATCGGACTTGCTTCAGACGCTCAAAATGGCGGACGAGGGACTCCTGGGACTGCGCTGACGTCATCGGAAACCGTTGAGAAGGTTTTTGTCAGCATGAAAGTAGAGTTTGACAATTGCCCATCAAAGATAAAACGCTATTCACGCAACCTTTTTACATTGTCAGCTCCGGAAATATGTAAAGTGACTTTTCGGTTGGCGCGTCTCTCTTCAAAGAGTAGAGCCACAAAAAAAAAACATTCTAGAAAAGGCGCATGAAGTCCACCCTTTGGATTTCCAGTGACGTCTTTCAACGTCCGCGGCTTCGGCCGCCGGAAATGGACTCGCTCATCCGTCTCGAAAAACTTAGCCGGACTTGGCAATGCCACAAATTTGGTCGCCCGGACAGTCAGTCAAGTGAAAATTGTGAAAGGTTTTCACTTCCGTCTCCGTTTCGGGAGTACGCCGTCTTACTTCGACCGAATCCGCCATCAAGCATCTCGCGCGCGCTCCAGACGTCGGCGAGCGAGGCTCCCGCTTCCTTCGAGTCTGCGCTCAGCTTCAGTTCCTTTTTGTTTTGTTTTTTTTTTTTTGTTGTTGTTTTTAATTCCCCCCCCCCCCCCCCCACCGACTCCTCGCAGCAGTGGGCCACGACGTGACTGCATTTGCGGCACACGGCTGCGAGTCAGACTTTCAAAATGAATCCATAATCCATAAAGTAGCGTTTTCGCTCCGCCGAGATGTTTGCGCCCCCACAAGCTGTTCCTGCTTTTCCGGGCCAAATTGTGTGAATTAATGAAGCTCGCTTAGAAAAGTACTTGATTCTATTTTCACCGCTAATTGTCGCGTCGCGAGCGCGCCTGTGCGATGCGCGCGTCGGCTTGATTGATGCGAAATTCCAAAACGGTTTCACGGCGCCGCTGAGTCGGAAGTGCAGAATTCGCCAACTGTTAATCGGGCTTTCTGAACGCGGCGGCCCACACAGGAAGAAGACAGGTGTAGGCCTACCCGTCAACTCGGGATTTCGCGGGGAATCTTACGTATATACGGCCGGATATCACAAATCATACGCATTCTGAAACATTCCGTTTGCAGGACACGCGGAGACAAACAAACAGCCGCACTCACAATCACGCCACACGCAGGGGCAGTTTTTAGAGTGTCCAATCAATGTTGCATGTTGCACCCGGAGAAAAGCCACGCAGGCACAGGGGGGAGAACGTGCAAACTCCAGACAAACGGGTCCGGGATTGAACCCGGGACCTCAACTGTGAGGCCAAGGCTTTCCAGCTGAGCCACCGTGCCGCTCATTTCATTTGAAAACAAAACAAAACCAAGAGCGGTCGTCTGGCAGCATCGCTCTCCCCTCGCGCTCGACATCATTTCTCTTCGGTCGGGCCACGAGAAGGGCGACTGCACAGCTGATTTTCCCGGTTCGGTTCCTGACCTCCGAGACTCGGCTGGTTAGTTTTGCCTCCGGAGCTGCGGCGCCGCCGGAGTCCGAGCGCTGCCCTCGCGCTTGGCCGACCAGCGTGAGATGACAGAGTGCGTTTTTTTTTTTTTTTTCTCTTTTTTTAACCAATTGGTCGAGCTTGAAAGCTTCTGTCCCCCCCCCGACCCCCCCGACCTCATCTGGCCTTTCTCCACCGTAAAAAGCATTTTTCTTGCAGCTTCTGAGAAACACCCAAAATGCTCTTAGATCTGCACTGCAAAATGAACACACACAAATACATACTATATACTTGAGATCAAATTCTACATTTTGCTCAACTTTACGAGGAAGTTTTCCAGAGAATGTGGACTGAATTTCAAATGTTTGTCAGACGTTGAAAATTTGGGTCAAATTGTGTATTTTGGTGATTTTTTACACAACATTAGAGAATTGTTTTTTTTCCAAAACAATTTGACCTTTAAAAAAAAATAAATGTAAATTTTTTTTTGCGTACAAGTAGACAATTATTTTTCAAATGTTTGGGGTCAATTGTAAATTACTCTGCATCTTAAAGGCCTATTTTTCGCCCATTTCTTTATTAGCTTTGAAGTCTTGCCCGAGAAAAATGTATCATTTCAAATTGTTATTTATTTATAACCAATCTTTTTCGCGATTTTTTTAATTAGTTTTGAATACTTGCAAGACTTCTGAGTAAAATTAATATTTCAAATTTGTGTATAATTGTAGACAATATTTTTCCAAATTTTTTCATTAGTTTTGAATTCTTGCAAGGCGTCTGAGAAAAATTAATCATGTAAAATTTGTGTCCAATTGTAGACAATATTTTTCCCAATTTTTTCATTAGTTTTGAATTCTTGCAAGGCGTCTGAGAAAAATTAATCATGTAAAATTTGTGTCTAATTGTAGACAATATTTTTCCCAATTGTTCACAATCTCCAAACGCTTAAATTTCCGTTCAACAAATTCAGATAGGATTACATTTTTTATTTTCAATGCACAGTGTGCAGTACCATTCGTGATCATTTCACATATTTTGGTTGATGGTGAGAAGCCAGAAGACTGCTGATTAGTAAAGAATTGGATGAAGCGGATTTTTTTTTGTAGATAGGCTGGCTTTTAATATTGTCAATATTCCAGTCACTGTCATTTGATGGGCGCGTACGCACCCGCGCGCCATTGCTCTGGCAAATCTGCACAGTCGAGCATGAAAAATCCCGCGCGTAAATTTGTAGAAAGAGTAGAAATACATAGATATTGAAAGACGTCGCTTATCTTGTGTAGTCTTGACCAATGTTCCCTCTAAGCTGCGCCACTGCGCAATTGTGCACTTGTCGAGCACATCAATATTAATCCAGCGCAGTGAACCACACCCTGACGTCCTTTTTTTAAATTTTTTTAAACTCGGGAGCACACGGTCTTTGAAAGCGAGCTGCCGCTCAGCCTACTTTTATTCCTAGTTTACCTGACACCGCCGCCCCCCCCCCTCCGCTCTTAAAGAGGTACACTCACAATTACAAACAGAACACACACCCGCAACTTTATATCTGCGGGCATGACTAAACACATGCATACATTTTCTTGAAAGGTTTGACAAAAAAGCTCTCATACGACAGGCAAAATGGGGAACTCTGATTCCAAAAATGAATTATAGTAACAAAAAAATAAAATAATAAATGAACATACGACACATTCGCAGTGGAGCGTCTCTTACGTGGGTCAAAGCTTTGATTCAAAGTGCGAGGAGAGCGTCCGACCGGCTAAACAAAGACCAAAGGCCGAGTGGGGAAAGAGGAATTACGTGGCTCGGAGGCGGATCGCAGCCGAAAAGCGAGCGGGAAATCGTGGCCAAGAAGCCAAAGGCGCCGTTCTCGAGTATACAAGACGGACATTCTTCCGTAGCGGGTCAGGCGTTCGGAGGAGGCGGCTCACCTTCTCAAAGACGGGCTTGTTGTTGTTGACGTCGTCCACGCCGACCACCACCTGCGCCGTGGAAGACAGGGCCCGAGGCCCGCCCGAGGCGTTGTCGTCCGTCGCCGTCACGTTGATGACGTACTCCACGCCCCGGAGCTGAGGCGGGGGGCTGGAGCGGAGACGGATCAGACCTGGAGCCCAACCCAAAACGCACGCCCGTGTCATCGTTGGAGCGTCACCGACAAACGCGGCGCATCCGTTTTCTCCGCCGCTTGTCACCATTTGCGGCGGACTCGGCCGGACTCCGTCTCAGCCGAGCTCGCCCGACACTTTCAGCGCCAGCGGATGCAGCGACTCGCTAGGACGCTGTGCCGCTGCCCAACAAAACCAGGAAAACAATTCATTTCTGACAAAATAAACGTTTTGTTGTTTTCAGAGGAGTCTGTTCTTCTCATTCGGGTCAAGTTCGGATGCTAAATGGAGTTTTCAAAAAAAAAAAAAAAAAAAAAAAAATCGGAAACATTTTCTGTGACATCAGGTGATTTGTGATTTGAAAGACAACAACAAAAAAAAAAAAAAATCATTTTTAACACCTTATTTGTCCAAAATTACAAGCGCGTAAACTGACAGCAGACAATGATAAGAATAAGAATAAAAAGCTTTCTGATTGTTATTTTATTTCTTTTCTCATGAGGAAGGACTCATGCCCCCTGAAGGGGGCGCACCCCCAGGTTGAGAAACCTTGATATCATACAAAAATATCCCTTGTGCAAACTAAAGTAATAAAAAGAAGAAAAAAAGCATATAAGTGGCCGTGATTCAAGAAGTCGGCCTGACTGAGTAAAACGTAACATTTGGAAATTTGTCCTGAATTAGCTAAAATAAATCAATAAATGGAAAAATTTGAAATTTGAATGAAAATTGAAAAAAAAAAAAGTGTTTTAACTCGACATGCTTGACCCCTCCCACGCCACAAAAAAAAAAGCGTGTGTGTGTGGGGGGGGGGAGGGGGGGGTTGAGGGGCCTTCACATCCGTCCTGTCGTCAAATGGGTTCCTCTTAGGGACATTCGTGGTTGCTAAGCGACGCAAACGAGCAACGACGGCCCGGTCGGAATTGGACTTGCCCCCCCGTCACGCTGCTCGCGTGGGCGACTCATCTGCAACCCACTCGGCTTTGAATGACTCTCTGTGTGCACACTTTGTATTCATCTCATACCCCGGCTGCTCCGTCGCTGTCGCGCGGGTGTGTGGGCTTGAAGTGTAAACAGCGCTTATTACATCGTCCTTATCTTCACGGGCCTGGCACTGGCCGGGCCGGGCCTGGCCTGGCCGGGCCGGGCCGGGCCGGGCGCTATCGCTGTCATGTGTTCATTTTCCTGCTGTTTCAGACGAGAGCGGCGAATTGAAATCGCGTGGAGGTGTGCCCGTGTATATGTGTGTACGCAATATGCATCCGTTTACTCGAGCAGGAAGGTGATGAGCGAGATTACGAGCACGAGATGCACACTTTGGGTTTTTTTTTTTTCCACGGCACCGGAGCACGACCCGTCATCTTTGCACGCGTGTACACACGTCATGAACGAGACACGGCTGAGCGTCGTGGCGTTTGTCGCAATGGCAGATTTCAGGGAAGGAGACGACGAGCGCCGGCTCCAATTTGCAGCCGCAGAGAGGTGCGAGGCCGACCAAGAAGCGCGCCACGCATGGCTTCACATTAGCGCACGCAAGATGGAATTCAAAGCGACACACTTGCGGCAATACAATTAAACCGAGAAGGGTCTAACACAACCCCCCCCCCCCCCCCCCCTCCATCTTTCTTTGTGGTGTGTAATGAGGTGTCACCTCTTGTACGGCGATGTGGATCTTTGACATGCGCACCAGCACTCGGCCGACGTTGCCTTCGCAACCCGCCTCACACGCCGATTGCCAAACGGCAACACCCCCCACCCCCACCCCCGACACCACAGCGCCGCGGTGGGGGCGTCTCCGTTTTCCTCCGCGCATCCACATTTGACGGACGTTTGACTCGGGCGCCTCCTGGAACGCCCGCAGGTGCGAAGACCACTTTGGCAACGCTGCATTGGGGGCGTCCATTGTTGACTTCCGCGCACAACTCCTCAAAAGCCAAAAGCCTCGTCGCACCCCCCCCCCCCCAACCAACCCCCCCCCCCCTTTTTTTTTTTCCCTGCACCCTAAAAATCCTAAATCAAAAATGAGGATATCCGACTGCAGTGCCAGTGCTCGTGGTTAATATTTCATATTTCCTACTCTGGCTGACAGTTGTTCTCTCCCACTGCGATGTCATCATTACACCTGATCATATTTTTACTCTTGGACTCATGAAAATCAAAATCTTTTTAACCCTATTTTGAATTTGTTTTACACTTTCTGGAGGAGAATTGAGTGGGGTTTTTTTTCATGATTTGAATTAGATTTGGGAATGCAAAAGTTTTTCTGTTTGGTTTTCATGTAGTGAAATATTGATGATGACTCAGTTTTGACTTTTTAGGAAAATAAATCCCCCCCTCCCAATTTTTTTAACCCTAATTATGAGTGAATAAAAGCGGTAAGTATGTATTTTAGATGATTTTTTGTTGACGTGTTTTGATGACATTTGGATGTTTAAATTGATGACTCAGTTTTGACTTTTTAGGAAAATAAACCCCCCCCCCCCAAATTTTTCAACCCTAATTATGAGTGAATAAAAGTGATAAGTGTGTATTTTAGATGATTTTTTTGGACATGTTTTGATGACATTTGCATTTTTAAATTGATGACTCAGTTTTGACTTTTTAGGAAAATAAATCCACCCCTCCCAATCTTTTTAACCCTAATTATGAGTGAATAAAAGCGGTAAGTATGTATTTTAGATGATTTTTTTGGACATGTTTTGATGACATTTGCATTTTTAAATTGATGACTCAGTTTTGACTTTTTAGGAAAATAAATCCCTCCTCCCCAAATTTTTTAACCCTAATTATGAGTGAATAAAAGTGATAAGTATGTATTTTAGATGATGTTTTTTTGGACACGTTTTGATGACGTTTGCACGTTTACACGGGAGAAGGTTGGCGTGTCATATTTTCTTGGACCTGAAAAAAAAAACGTTGAAATGAGTTTTCTTATTTTGGGGGGGGGGTCGTGTGGTCCTGCACGCGCCTGATTTTGGCGCAGGCGGCGCGAGATCGATTCCCGGTCATTGATGGCGTCGATATCCGCCTGCGACAGACCGGCGACCAGTTCGAGGTGGGCGTGGTCTGCCTTTCGCCCCGAAGTTAGCCGGGATGGGCTTCGGCAATCCGGCTACCCTTGAGGATAAGCGGCTTGGAAAACAGATGGATAGTTTTGGGGATGCACGCAGAAGGGGGTGGGGGGGGGGGGGGTGTCAACGCTGGCCTGAAACTTCAAATGGCTCAGCATTGCCTCCAGTGGTACAAAGTGGTATTACAACAACAAAGCCGGCACTCATCGGATTTGAAGTTTTTTTTTTTTGTATAAGGTTAATCAAGAAACTAATGAGGGAGACTACAAAAAAAAAAAAAAGTCCTTCCTTTAATTATAACAAGCCATTGTTTTCTGATCAATCCGAAATCGTGAAACAGTCTGTGGGTTATTATTTTTTCACGATTTGAAGCCGGGCTCTGAAGAAGTCCCGCGAGGAAAAGGATTAAACACCAGCCCAGTTGTTGAAATGCTTGATAAATCTCCCTTTAGGGGATCTATTTTTTTTCTTCATCTTCATCGTTCTTTCATTCGTGTATTCTTGGATTCAAAAGGCAACCACTTTTTTTTTCCTGTTGGCGGCGCTTCATGTGATGATTTATGTTGTCCTTTAAGTGGTAAATTAAAAAAGAATAACCAAGCACAAAAAAGACCAAAGGCATTCATTCCATCAATGACATCTAACGGCTTCGCAATGATTTTCATCTCGTTTTCATTTCAAGAGCTCAAAGCCTTATCATGTACGGGAAAATATGCACTCACGAGAGAAAGATTTTTAACAGGTTCTAATTTCGAGTTGGACACTGTCGGGTCCACAAAAGAAGTCAAGGAAAAGAAATTTGGAAAAAGTCAACAGGATAAAATCCATAACGGGTTATTTTGAATTATCATTCTTCGTATTCAAAAAAATTGCATGAAATTTTGTGAGTTTTGAGCTTTGGTGAAAAAAAATATTTTGTGACTTTTGAGGAATGTTTTTTTGTCTGAAAATTTAGGCACAATTCTGAATTTCGGGAAACTTTCATGAATTTCAAAGTCTGTGTGTGCATATTTGTGTGACGCCAGATACATTTTTTTGGGCTTGGAATTTTTCGTGGACTAATTTAGAGTCAAGCCCTGATATTTGTTTTTCTTTCTAATGTTACAGTGCAACTTTAAAAGCATTTTTTCCCTCCATAAAATTGGGTTCCAATTCCATTTTTTTTCAAATTGTTCCCAAGAATGAGGGTCAAATTTGGATTTTTCTAATCCCATTTCAGACGTTTGTGCAGATTTTTCCAGAAATGTTCACATTGAAGGCAGAATTTTTGACAGCCCCCAAATTTTGGAGGAACTTTTTTTTTCACATTTAGCTGCAATTTGAGCTTAAATTGCAATTTGTGATTTTGGGACTTCAAATTTGCGTCACATTCCAAATTTTCAGGCCGCTTTCTCCCACAATTTTGCTTTGGCGCCTATTTTTTCCGTAAATTTTGGGTGGAATTCTGACCGTGCCGCTACGTGTCACGTGATAAAAATGATGATTCTTTTTTTTTTTTCTCCCGGCGTACTTAATGAAGCGTCTTTAGAGCACATGTTCCAGCAAATGAGCAGAAAGCCCGCAGGGAGTACAAGCGGGATCAGCAACATTAGCGCAGGCGTTTGTCACGCAGACGGCGACGCGTCCCGACGGCCGCCTTTGAACCGCGGCGTCAAATATTCACTCCGTGAATCGATAATAAGATTGGCAGATTGCTGGCGCGTAAGAGAAAGTCCATTAACATGGTAGATTGTCGGCGGCGTGGCCTCTCGGTCGGCGTGCGCACTCGAGAAATCTGCACGCCGTCTTTTTCTATTTCAACTTTGACTTCCTCTCCGCCGTCTCGGCCTCTTCGGTATTCCGAGCGCGCGGGGCCGCCGATTGTCAATTAAAATGAGAGAACGTTCCGGCGGCCGCCTGCACTCGGTTGCACTTTCCCACCTGCGCGCCTTCATTACAACGTTGCCGCTTCCCTCATTATACCAACCGGAGCAAACAGTCCGTTGCGATTCGGGACTCGGGGAACGGGGAGGACGATAGAAAGGACCCGCATTTGGGGTGAAGTCAAGGAAAGCGGAAAATAAAGAAATGAATAAATACAAATATCACAGCAATTGTTTGCTAACATCGCTAAAGGCCAAAAATGAACATTAGCTTGATGTTCTTTTCAGTCCGTTTGTGGTTCAGTCAAAGGAGGCAAACATTTGGATGCGGTCCAAATGAATCCAACGGACGGCATTAAAGTCAAATCGGGAGAAGAAGAAGAAGAAGAGAAGAAAGATGCCAACTGGAACCGGAGTTACCTGTACCGCACTGTCTGCGCTATCAACTTGGGTCAAACGGCCACACAGTCACCATCGACTGCGATCAACTCATCCACTGACGGCCGTTTCAAACGGATGGACGGACATTTGAAGCGCCCGGCGACGGAAGTAAATTCATGCCAACGGGATTTCAATTTGGAATGCCACAGAAAACTGGATTTGAATTTGAAATGTAAAGTGATCACATTTTCAATAGTTGCTACTGTTCGCTGTCTGAAATTCAACCGGCTACAATTGGCTGTCTAAAATTCACCGTCTGGGACACCAAGGCAGGGTTACTTCAGGTCAGAACCGACCCAACCAGCCAATCCAGTTACACTCTCTCAGTCACATGACATGACGTGACTAACAAGGCGTAACTGGATTGGCTGGCTGTTTGCTCCTGACCTGAAGTAACCCTGCATGGAGGCACCGACGGGGAATTTTAGACAGCCAATTGTAGCAACTATTGAAAATATTTCAAATGCAAATCCCGGTGGCACGAATTGACTTCCATACCCGACCTAGCAAAACACAAAGTTTGTCTCCAGTGTAGCAATGACTTTGACACAAACGGTTATTTTGTGTCACCTGAAACTCTTAAAAGTAGGAAAACGCGGCTGTGAAAGGACTCGGGAGGCACGATCGTCTCTGATGTACTGACACGGAACAGAGAAACGTGGCGTCGCTTCTGCACGGGCGTCGTTTTCAAGAAGCTCGCCATTCGATTCCGTTTGGATTCAATTCCATCGTGATTGAAATCAAATCCGATCTCGGTTCAGTACGAAGCAGCAATACGCAAATCATTGAAAAAGTCCTTTTTGGCAATTTTGAAATCTTTCCTTTTGTTGCCATGCAATCATACATCGGTTCAAATTTCCTTCGTTCTGGATTCAAAACGACACGTCGGATTTAAAAGAAGTCCCTCACATCACACTGCTCCATAGCCAGCAGCAGTCAAAAACATGACATGTTTTCCTCAAAGCGCCACCTTGTGGTGCAATCTATTTCTTTTTTTTTTTTTTAAATATATAATTAATTCGCTTTTGAACACCCCAAAAAAATGCTGACTTTTGGACTGTTTCATCTTCTTATGAATGGCAAGACTAAATTGTGTATGTTTGTCATGAGGTCAACTTGTTGAGATATGGAAGCAGCTTTCACACATGCTGCATGCAAACACTATGTACGTGTAATGCAAAAAGCAAAACAAAACAAAACAGTTTTTATGGTGTATTTGCAAAAAGAGGATGGTTTTAATGCATTGATTTCAAGGAAACAACCGAGGGGTTCCACTGATACGCAAAAGTAAACAAAATGTCATGACATACATATATGATTAAATATTATTAGTAGTAGTATTATTTAGTGACTGGAAGTGTTGTCAACAGGGTGACTGGTGTAAGCCGGTAAAAAAGTTGGTCCAGGTAAAAGTTCAGTATAATAGAGTAGCAATTAGGTTCTAAGTTTTCTTTATGCAATGTGGTGGAATATTTGTTCAACTGTGTGTGCTGACTTTATTTTCTTTTGGAGGGATTTGTGTCTAAATGTGTTTGATTCATTTGTGGAAAACAAATACTTTTGTTTGTCATTTTATTGTTGTAACCGTTGTTTCAGAAGGACAGGAAGTGACGTGTTGAGGAGACGAGAGAGAGAAAAGGCTCGATGAGTGGAAGGTAGTGTTTGTTGGAGGACAACGAACGGACAAAGGAAGTGAAAGGTGGACATTTATCAAAAGTTGATCGACGTGTTCGACAAGGACTGTTGAAAGTTCAACTGGGATAGTGTGTCGTTTGAGTGGACTACTCAAATCACGCCGTAACGTGGTGGAGTTAGCCGCTACCACAGGGGCTAAGTGCACGCACGGGACTTGGCTAAGAGCGCTATCGTCGAGCTAACGCGGCTAGCGAGGCCTGTGTTTGGACTTCAAGGAAGAAAGAAAGGACGAGGACCGTGAAGACGCCGGACAGAGGAAAGCCGCCTTCACCTTTCTTCACTCCTGCCTTGGGACGCACCGCAGTGACATTGGGGTTTGAATTTCGTTTGCTCGCCGGCTATATTCATCTTTGTTTAGGCCGTTAGCATGTGAGCATTGTGTACCTGTGAAATTGACTTTGTTTATTTGACTGTTGTGTATACATGTTTGATTTTTCCATCTTTTATTTTGTTATCAAATGTTCACACTTTTTGTTACATAACCAGGTTTATTATTTGACTATCTGCAAGACAGTTAAAATAGTGGTGAGTTTATTTAAATTAGGATAATATTAACTTATCAGGGGAAATATTATTTCAGAGACTTTTGATGGAGAATGAAATGCACAAGTAAGGCGTAAAATCGTAATAGACATTTAGAGTAATTCACATTGAGTTAACTGTACTGTGGAGTAAGAAAAGAACTCAGGTGGCTACCTCGTCGAAGTATTTTATACTCGAGAGGCGCTACTGTACCCAAAGTCCTCTTCCGCACGCGGTTGAGCGAAATACCCAGCACAGTCCCCGTCGGATTCCAGCTGCCAAACGGAAACGCCCACGGCAGCGGAAGAAGCGCCAATGGTGGTCGACCGAGGTCCGCATACTTGAAAATCGGAAGCTGTCTTCGGGAGACGCTGCGCCGAGCGTCGGCCACGCGGCAGATGCGGCTCGGTGGGACTAAAAGCACAAAACACGCTCACGCGGGCACTCGACCTTAATGAATTGAGACACAAAGCCAGAGAGACGGGACTCGTTTGTCCAAGGCGGCGGGGCCCACTCCGCGGCGTGGCCTCCTCGCTTTACATATATGGCGCCGAAGACACCGGAAATGCATTATATATGACCTCCCTTCTCCAGCCGCAGGGATGCGCTCAACCTATTTGGGAAGAGCACCGAACTTTATGCAAATGCTACACGGAAAAGGTTTTAGGACGTTCCAAGAACACAAACGCACCGAGGCCGATGTCCCCTCTCATCTTCTCGGATCTTCGCGTGTCTTGGTCGAACCGGATCTGCGCGCGCTCCGTGGCCGCTTCATTAGGAAACCCAAACATTAAAACGCGATCCATATTAAAAGCACATTTGGGGGATGGCAGAGCGACATGACGCGACAATTTAGATGCAGAGCTCGACCGAAGCAATCCGGGCTCGCTCTGGACTTGGACCCAAAAGACTGAATAAGATGAAGTGACCAGAGAAGAGGGCACACCTTCATGCGTACGTGGACTAGAAAACTGCCAACCAAATGCTTCAAATTCATTGCGGGAGACTCAAATCAATATGATTGGGTAGCGGGTAAATGGGAAATTTGCTTTTGTCCATTGACGAATTGGATACACGTGAGTATGATGAGAAAACCACAACACAACTTCCAAAGAAACTAAACAAACAAACAAAAACAACAACAAAAACCCGGGTGGGCCCTCCTCTCTGCAGGCTGCTGCCAGGGGCGGAGAAAGGGGTGGTCGAGGGGTGACCGGGCCCACCAAAAACTGACGATGTCTGCCAAAAAAAAAACCCCCAAAAAAACAAACAAAAAAAATGCCCGTACTCCCTCTCGCTCCCAACGGTCCACGGTCGCTTTTTAGGACGACCCGACGCATTCAAATATTCAAGATTGTCGGCCCTGACTTGTCTTTCCGGGGCTAAAATCCGGGACAAATCCGCTCTCGCAGGGTAAACATTTAAGACGGAAGAAAAACAAAAAAGTCAGCCCACTTGTCTCCATGTGTGTTTCCCGGGCTCGACTACTGCGAGCGTTTTAACTCGGCCTCACAAAGGGGAAGTGCAAAAAAAAAAAAAAAAAAAATAATAATAATAAACAAATAAATATTGAGAAGATGCTAATCAGGCGAAAGGCGAGCGGGAAGAATAACAATCCGTTCGCCTGAGGGGAGAAGCGAGGCAAAGCGCGGATCTGACGCGGCTCGGCCATCCGACCCGACGACGAAATCGGGGGTGGGAGCAAAAACAGAACCGAACAAAGAAGACAAGATGACGGCGTGACGGCGAGCCGCCTCTGCTCGCGCTTCCGCTTGGACGCAAGAGAAGAAAAATCGTCAAGCCGAGTCATCTGATCAAAGTATGCACTTGGGAGTCATTTCATCTCAGTCTGCTGCCTTTATCGAGTCGTTTAGTGCCAGTTCGGGTTCGTTTGCTCGAAGTCGACAGCCAAACGTCCGACCTTCAGGCCACGTGGACGCAGAACCAGGAAAGAAAAATCTCTCTCTCTCTCTCTCCGTCGTCTAATGTCCTTCCTCGCATAGTTTGGGAACCACTTTGGATTCGGGGTACCAGCCGCTCAGCCGACGTGTTCCGCTCCAGATCCGTCGGCGGGCCGGCTGACTCCGAAACCGAGTCAGGGACCACCAAAGGTGGATGTTGCCTAAAACGTGCGGGGAAACTTCAGTCATTCGGTCCCGCCTGCGGCTTTATCGGCACCCTCCGATTTACGGCTTGGAATACGAGCGCGTGATCATCACATTGACCGAGCCGTTCCCGTCCTTATGCCCCCCCTCCCCCCCCTTAAATCTGCCAGAAACGCGCTGTATATTTTGGGCTGACTTACAGGCAAATTAACCCCCTTTTTTTTTCTTCAGCGACCAAGGCTTTCCATCGCCGTCAGCGGGCGGGAAACCGGATGAGACGGCGAGCGAGGGCGGTCCAAGTCCGTTATGAGAATGATGAAAATGATCGTAAAGAGCGAATAAGGGTGCGCCCCGAGATGCGCGATGGGCCGCGCCGCGTCACCTCCTGCGTGCGCGAGCCAGACGAAAAGCCCGACAGTCGTTTTAAAGCATGAGAAGGAGTCAAAGGTGGCAGTCGCAACAAACATGGACGGCAAACGCGCCGTCTCTCGCCCAGAATGTTAATTGGGTTTCCCTCCGAGGGCTCATTAAACGAACGCCGCGCTCCAAGATGACATCCCGCGTGACGACGCCGCCAAATCATTTGCGGTTCCCGATATCGCTAAAATAAATACGTGAGAGCACCGTTGTCATTCGGCGAGATGAACTCGTGACAGGGGGTGACCCCGTTTTGGATCAGACGCCCGTCCGTCGAGTCGTCTTCCGCCAAGCCCGTCAATGGGGATTTATTTGACGGAGGTCGTGCAAGCTTCTGAACGTGACGAATTTGGTCCTTGAAGGCAACGCCCGGCGCCGCCGTTATTGACTCATTCAGACCAACGCACGCTTGAAGTTAGTGCCCCCCCCCCCGCGCCCCATCAAGAACCGCATCAAAAAATACTGCGTCACACTTTTTCAAGTTGAAATATTAGCAGTAAAATTCATGTTCATTAAAACTGGGATTTTCCTAAGCGGTGTGCAGCTGAACGATGATTTCTTTCAAATGCATACGAGCTCAGTAATTGTTGCACTTAAAGGAAAGCTCCGCTCATTGCTTACCTCGACGAAATGCAGATTGTCTTCTTTAGCCATCATAAATATAAGCATATCCAGAAATATTCTAGTAAAAAAAAATTGCAAATAATAACTTGAATGCGCTCTTTCATCCAAGTAATGACATTGTTTTGTACGATCGGCGCCATTTGGCCTATTTTTACGAAACAGGAAGCGACGTCTCCCGCGCGTCGGTTGCGGATCAATGCCGACACAATCACGCCGCTGATTTCTCGGATTTCTCCTGATCTGGTGAAGAAATAGCGGCATCGGTTCATCGGGAAGACTGGAGGAATGCGGCCACACGGATTCGAACCTGCGGCTGTGAATAATCCGGAATATCGGGATGGATCTTCGGGTGGGAACGAGGCGGAGTCTGACTACTCGGAGACACACCGTTCATCCATCCTATCGATTTTGGAGTGCCTTTAGGCCACTGATTACGATGCGGGATTCTGGAATGTTCCAAGGAGTGCCTGTATAAGGACGAGAAAGACCGTCAACGGGGCTTCGTCACGCCGCACCGCTGCTTTGGGACAAACTACCCCGACGACTGCTGTCTTTCGTCTGAGAACATTTGGACATTTCTGGAACATTCGCTGGAAAGAATATTTGCTCGTTTGGGAACATTCGTTGAACGTTGGTGACTATTCGCCGGTTTTGGCTCCACCACTCTGTCCTTGAACTTTTATTTTGCGTGGGACAAACTACCCCGACGACTGCTGTCTTTCGTCTGAGAACATTTGGACATTTCTGGAACATTCGCTGGAAAGAATATTTGCTCGTTTGGGAACATTCGTTGAACGTTGGTGACTATTCGCCGTTTTGGCTCCACTACTCTGTCCTTGAACTTTTATTTTGCGTGGGACAAACTACCCCGACGACTGCTGTCTTTCGTCTGAGAACATTTGGACATTTCTGGAACATTCGCTGGAAAGAATATTTGCTCGTTTGGGAACATTCGTTGAACGTTGGTGACAATTCGCCGGTTTTGGCTCCACTACTCTGTCCTTGAACTTTTATTTTGCGTGGGACAAACTACCCCGACGACTGCTGTCTTTCGTCTGACAACATTTGGACATTTCTGGAACATTCGCTGGAAAGAATATTTGCTCGTTTGGGAACATTCGTTGAACGTTGGTGACTATTCGCCGGTTTTGGCTCCACTACTCTGTCCTTGAACTTTTATTTTGCGTGGGACAAACTACCCCGACGACTGCTGTCTTTCGTCTGAGAACATTTGGACATTTCTGGAACATTCGCTGGAAAGAATATTTGCTCGTTTGGGAACATTCGTTGAACGTTGGTGACTATTCGCCGTTTTGGCTCCACCACTCTGTCCTTGAACTTTTATTTTGCGTGGGACAAACTACCCCGACGACTGCTGTCTTTCGTCTGACAACATTTGGACATTTCTGGAACATTCGCTGGAAAGAATATTTGCTCGTTTGGGAACATTCGTTGAACGTTGGTGACTATTCGCCGGTTTTGGCTCCACCACTCTGTCCTTGAACTTTTATTTTGCGTTTGGTATTTTATCGTGTTTGCTTTGAACGGCTGTTTGCGCGATTCAATTGTTTCGGACGCGATACGGCTGCCTCGACGACGTTGGTCTAAATCGAGCGTCACCAAGCGGTGCCCGCGAGGACCAGTTAAGGCGCCCGCGTCGCGCGAGCCACGTTCTAAGAATAGCACAGGTTACAAATTGTTACGATTATTATTTTCATTTGTGCTTTAACTTTTGAATCTCAAGGGAAGGTGCCCACAGCGTAAAAAGGTTGGTGAGGCCTGGTCTAAATGCAGACGTAAAAGAGTGCACAAAATGTTTGTCGTACGGCTCAGGGCGACCGCTCTTCGCCAGCCACGGGGTCCTTTCGAGCTTTCTTTTTCTTACTGGAGCCTTCCTCGGTTTATTTCTAGCCCAATTGTGGCAACATTTGGCGATACATTGGGGAATTTTCACGGGTCCGACGGTGGTGGCGCCGCATGTGATTACGCTACAAATCAGCCATGATTTATTCATTCACGCATATGACGCGTCACATTGGCGTAAGTAGGTCATGTGACTCGGCAAAAATTCACAACTGCCGATAAAAATCGCCATGAAATGATATGGGATTAACCTCAAATTTTCAAGGTACGGTACAGATGACGTGACCTAGCGGATTTTCACCCGAGCTTTCCTCTCAATAAATGTTGAAAACCAAAACCAAAGAGTCGGGAAATATGAAATATCATGAACTGTACTTGAAAGTTCCGCGTGACCAAACTTTCAATTGTGTAACAAGTCAAACATGCAGCATTGACTGGATTGTATTTTTTTTTTTTTTGCATGTCACCAGAGAGCGCACCACACTTTGAGGATTTCTTTTTTTTTTTTGAAGTGATGCGGATTGTGAGGCTGTTCAATTTAACCGTCAAACCTCGGCGTGGACCTCGCGACCGCCACTTTCCCGTAAACCTCAAATGGCTTTTTGTCATCTTTACAAGAAAATATGCACGAAAAGGCTCGCGTGGCTGCGCGCTCCTGATTATTCCAAAGTGTGCGCGACGTGACCTGTCAAACTTTCAACACGCTGGAGCCGCGCCGGCGCCTTCTCGGCGTAAGACGGCAAAAGTGCAAACGTCTGCAGTGAAACGTTTTCGGGGTTTTTTTGTTTTTTGTTTTTTTTTTTGTACCTTTCTGACTGTCGATGACAAAGTTGCCCTCCTCGTTGCCCGAAGCGATGCGGTACGTGATGCCGTCTCCGTCGGGATCTTTGGCCAGCACGGTGGCCACCAGCGTGTTGGGGCCGGCGTCCTCAGACACGAACGTCCGGTAGCTGACGGAGAATACAATATCAATACAAAATCAAATATACGCTTAAAGTCATTTTTGTACTGTTATGCGCTCGGGGCGGTTAATTGGCTCGAAATATTTGTGATGCCCTCAAATGAAAAAAAAAAAAGGGTTGGTCAAAACCAAAAATAAGGAACTGAAATGACGCATTTTTTTTGGCTCAGGACTGCAGACCTGAAAAGTTCAATTCCAGAAAAACAACAACAAAAAAAAAAAAGATCTGATTGGCCATCTTTTTGTAAATATGTCCCAAAAAATGACTACAGCACCGTTATTACAGTGTACCGCATAATAGGAAGAAATTATGCAAACTGTTCAAAAGCACAACACAATCCCATGACCGTAATTAAGAATTTTGGTATTTTAATGTATTCATTTTTTATTTTTGCAATGGCAGCCGAGTCGCAGCCAAATCTCGTCACTCATCAACTAATGGTGCTAAAATCATGCAAATTCTGTGACTATTAAAGGTAATTAATATACATTATATCGATATAGGGCGGCACGGTGGTGGCTCAGCTGGTAAAGCATTGGCCTCACAGTTCTGAGGTCTCGGGTTCAATCCCGGATCCGCCTGTGTGGAGTTTGCATGTTCTGCGTGGGTTTTCTCTGGGTGGGCACTCCGGTTTCCTCTCACATGCCAAAAACCTGCGACATTAATTTGACACTCTAAATTGGCCCTAGGTGTGATTGTGAGTGCGTCCGTTTGTCTCCGTTTGCGACCAGTTCAGGGTGTAGCCCGTTGACAGCTGGGTTCGGCTCCAGCACTCGCCGCGACCCTTGTGAGGATAAGTGGCAAAGAAAATGGATGGATATATCAACATATCTATATGGTTTTCAACTTATAGGCACCTTTTCTCAAGCGACTAGCCGCCTCGTCCTAATTCCTGTCCAGTTTCTGTTATTGTATATTCCAGAATATTCTCTCTAATCCCTTATTCATTTTGTTTCCTCAAATGTTTCCCGTCCGCTTGAATGCGGTTGATGCCCGACTCTTCTTTGAACGTTTTGCGACTTCGTGTCACGTTAGCTTCGCCCTTAGCATGTCCCCTTTGTGTGTTTTTTTTGTAATAGTTTTGTTTGTTTGTTTGTTGTTTTTATTGAATTTATTTGACATAAATACAGCATAGAGGGCCTCAAGATGGCAGCAGTTTTTTTTTTTTTTTTTTTTGTTTCTGCGGTTTTGTTTTGATGATTGAAGTATTTTACTTTGAAACCAAAAAGGCACTTTGGGGCCGTTTTCGTCTGAATTTTTTGAGCGTCCGAAAATGCAACGCATGACAAACGAAATGTGCAACTTCATTTTGTCCGTGTACACGTTTGTGTTTGATCTCAATTTACCACCAACTGAGTTAATTGTGCCAAGGTGTCCATATTTACTCTGCAAGCCAACCCCCTCTACAAATGTTTTTGGGGTGTCCGACTATTTCCCGCTGTACTGTGTCAGCACGGCTGCCGTGGAGAAGTTGCTTTGAAACGGCAAAGCTCGCAGTGGGTTTACGCTTAGGAGCAGTTGTGGACCTGAGTGCGCATTTGTTATGCTGTTGGGCATAAACCGAAACACAGCTTGGAGCTAAAAAGCTGTCGGGATGCAAAGACACTCACGCTTGGACACTGTTTTATGTATTTATGTGTAAAAAAAAAAATAAATAAATACATAAATAAAATAAAAATAAAAACACAGCTTTCTGTTTTTACCGCCGACTTCACCGGTCCGGCCTAGCCGCAGGTGCGAAGATAATAAAGTAAAGAACAGCAGTATAAAGCCTAAAATCATCACATCTCGCTATGCATATACATTAGAAGATGTTTGCAGATAACGGCGGACTGAACCTCGCGGCCTTCGGATGGGGGGGGGGGGAGAGCCCGCTCCCCCGCTCCCCCGCTCGCCTTTCGCATGCATTTTTCATCAGCTGCCGCCTTCGCCGGCAGAGTTTAGCCGGCGCGCTTGAAATTCCCCTCAGTTTCTGTCTTTGGGTCTCGCTCGACACTTTGAACCGGCGCCGCACATCCGCCCCGGACGGCGAGCCCGAGAGGGCGGACGCGTGGGGACGTGCGCGTGCATCTCGATGGGTACCTGCGTCGTCTACAGTCGTCCGCAATCGATATCGCTTGATTAGGTCTAAACGCGCCTCTTAACGCGGGACATTTGGTCGTGATGTGCGCCGCCTCATCATTGCGGTCGGTCCCTTCACCTTCCGCCGCAATCCAGTCATTACGGCCGCGTCTTCTACCGCCGCAGATCAATTTGCTGGTCTCCAGTTAATTGTCAGCGACTCCTTGACTCCGGTTGAGGCTGCAGGTTCTGTTCTTATCAGAAGCAACTCCACGCGCTTGATTTATTTATCTGCTGCTTAAAATGGGACATTGCCTATTATTGAACGTTTGCATCTAAATATGCCATATTGTGGCCACGGGCTCTTTTCCAGAAGTCGTCCCTCGGGCAGGCTGATGTAACGTTTGAAGAATGATAGCACGATTAAAAAAAAAAAACAACAGTTCAGGCGTAAACAATTCAAGTCCACACATCATTCATTCATTGCGTCGGTGGGCGACGATTGCAGCCAGTCTGCAAGAGATAATCACAAAGTACTCACGAATACTGCACGCTGCCCTACTGCTAATCGCTAAAAAAAAAAAAAAAAGTACCGCGAGTTATGAATTTATGCATTTCACACTCGGACCGATGAATGCGCTTGAGATCTGTATGGGAAGGCGAAATCATCCAATCAATCTGCGCGCTCCGCAGTCGTCTGATTGTAGCTCGCGTTTTGAGCGGCGCCGGTCCGAGTCTCGCAGGTTAATCCCACTCGACGGCGCGACGACCTCGCTCGCGTTCAACACGAATCAAGTCCTTCCGCTTTTCAAGCAGACGCGCGTGGGCCGGCCGAGCGCCTTTGGACCCTCGGCACGTCTCTAATTTGTCCTGATCGATGTTGCAATCAAATGAAAAGCACCTCGGACGTACACCAGCTCACACTAATTACTTTTTAACCCCTTTTCATCTGCGCAACTTTTTGTTTTCATTGCCGCCCGCCTCAGCCTGTGGGAAAGCGAAGGCTCCCGCAGGTCCGCAGAAATTAATCACTGGATTTAATTGTTGACTTCATTTGCTTTGTTGAATGGGGGGGGGGGGCAGCAGTTAGCGAGCGACTGCCGGCGTCCAATTCTGCTGGGGGCGGTGGGGGGGGGGGGGGGGAGGAGCGGTCGCTGATTGCATCATTCATCTGGACCGCCTCCTCCTGCGAGTTGAATTCAATCAGCGGGCGGCCCGCGTCGTTTTGCCGACTTTATGTCGAATTGCGCGATTCGAGAACCAGCGTCGCTTCTTTGCGCGGCACGAGCTCGCCGCGTCGCTTCAGCACATACGCGCGACGTCCTTGGTCTGCAAGAGCGAACGTTTCTCTCTCGGAAAGAAACGCCGTGAACATTTCAAAGAATACAAGCAACTTGTGCCTTTGTACGGGAACTCGCGGAGGACGAAAGATGAAAAGAGTCGATTTGGTTTTTGTGCTTCAGGACATCGGAAACCAAAGTCGTCGATTTGACCAAGGACGGCGATCCCCCCCAGTTCCAAGATCACAATCGCAATCCTCTTGATTGCCAAATATGGCTCGAAATTTCATTTGTCCGGTTAGTTGAACGAGAGCTGAAAGGTATTGATTGGGTTCTGGGTTTCGGCTTTTGAGTCGTACTCGGACTTTGGGCGAGGGAAGCGATTCAAGCAAGGTCGTCAACGAGGCGAGTCCAAACCTGACCTTGCGTACTGAATCGCCAGCATCTTTTCTCCAAACAATTTCTCCTCATTTTTGTCATCACTTTTCTTTTCATCGCGCTTGCATCGAAGAAGACGTCGTTTTGTTGTGGTGGTGGTGGGGTTGCCGTGGCAACAGCAGTAAATTGGCGGCGGCGCTCCCACCGACGGGAGGGAGTGACGGCTCGCGAAGGCGAAGATAGACGCATGTTGACGCCGAGGCGCGTCCGTGACGTGACGTGACCGCGGGCCTGAAGAAAGGCCCCCCCCCCCCCCCACACACTTCCCTTAATGACGCCTGGGGAGGGACACTGCTCATGCACGAGGTGCTTTTATTGCTTTTGTTATTGCTTTTTGTGGCCTCTTTCCTCTCTCGTCTGTCAACCCCAGCAAGCAAGTGGCAGCAGGCGTGCGTCTTGTCTTCTTCTCTTGTCCGTCAAAGTCGCTCGTGTTTGTTGTTTTGCTGCTCTTTGTTGTCTCGCTTTCGTCTACAAACGCAGGTTGGCAGACGCTCGCGCGACTGCCGCCTTCTGTCACAGCTTTTTTTGCACTTTCACGACTTGACTTCCAGTACCCCCGCTGCCCTCGTGAGGATAAGCGGCTCGGAAAATCTGCATCGATCCCGGCAAACGGAATTGCTAAACGCCAAGAAGCTCGGGCTCCGCCAGCAGGTGTAATTGCTCCGCTTGACGTCGCTCAGTCTCTGTCGGTCGCATTGTGGCTGCGCGTGCGCGTTTGCCTCGTATCGAATTGTCCAGTGGCGTTTTCCGTTTGATTCCGGCAGCCGCGGTGGCAGCTTGAACTCGACGTGGCGAGAAAAGGGGACTCGGTATTCCACTGACATGAAATCAATAGAACTGCGCACACCAGCGAACCAAAGCAAGCGCATCTCCCGAGCAGATGTATGAGCGCATTTTACAAGTCCGTCGGTCCGCTTTTCCGGAAGCTTCTCCGTGATTGACGACACGCACGGTCACGCACGCAGAGTCACGTCGGGGCCTCCCGGGGGGCGCCGGCGGGCGCGGCTGATTGACCCCGGCTCTCTGCCAGAAAATCAGCCAATTAAAAAGATGCCGGCGCCGGAGGGTGCGGGGAGGGGGAATTGTGAGGTGAGGGCAGGGGCATTGTGGGTAACGGCAGCTGCACACAGCTCCCAACCGGGAAGCAGCTGCGAGGCGCTGACCTGAGAGCGGAGCTCGGCCGCCGCTTCTCGCGCTCGCCGTCATCTTGTTATCAGATATCGCTCAAAACTATCAGCCCGACGTCTGCTGGGGGCGAGCAGGACGCCCGCTGGGCCAACTCAACTTGTCGTCTGATTCCATTCCTGCGTCGCAAGTCCGGAGACCTCCTGGGCGGGCTCTTCGGCATCAGATTTTGGATCGTATCGCGTGCGGATGTGAGCTTACGGCCGATCTCGTCAGATCTCGGAAGCCAAGCGGGTTTTGGCCCTGATGGGATTACCGGGTGCTGCGAGCTTCCCCCCCTGGCTAAAATGCAGACGGGTCACGTCGGGAAGGGCATCCGGCGTAAAACTGTGCCAAAAAAATATGAGATGACACGCTGTGGCGACCCCTAACGGGACGAGCCCAAAGGAAAAGAAGAAGAAGAAGAATCTTGTGCAAATGCCAGTTGCTACGACGATTCAATTCCTGGAGTCTTTGAACTACGACAGCAACAGGTCAGCTGCGTTCATCCCGCAGTTTAGATCACCGATGGCCGCTCAAAGCTTCGTGTCGGTTACGCGTTTAGTCAAGGACACAAAGTCATACGAAATACGGAGATGGGCTTTGTCGGTACAGTTCATTGACCCAAGTGAGGATAGGCCAGGGAGTGCAGCGGCCATTGTGCAAAGAAATGTCACGACTGAGCCAGACCGCGACGACTCGGCTGTGCTACGGTAAAGCGGCAATTGCTGCAATCTTGAAGGTGAACGCGTGAGGCTCACTTCAGTCGGACTCCTGCAGCTAACTAACACAAATACGGATACACGGTATCCGTTTTTACCATTAGTCAACGTGGAATAGATCATCCCACGTCCCAAAACAACGCAGATTTTGTTTTCCTGTGAGATCCGTGAAGAAGTGGCAGTTTTCTTGGACATTAACGAAGCATCTACCAAATTGAAGAACCACCAAATTCTGACCACGAAAGCGAGACCAAGACTGAACCCCGTCAGTTTCGGTATCGGTCTTATGTTACGCTGAAGTACTGACTCAAGTGCTTCGGGTGCAAATTTATCGGAGTTTTGGAAAGAACCCAAGACCTGACAAATTCTGTCTGCTAAGACGCTGTCATGTCAGTTGCTAGTGAAATTTGAAGGAAATAAATTAAAAAAAAAAAAAAAAAAAAACGTTCTTTTTAAATCGACCAAACACCAAAAATGTTGGCCTTTAGGAGAACCTGGGAAGAATCGACAAATGAAAGACTGCGGCATGAAAAATAATTTTTAAAAATGTCCAATGTCAGCCTTTAACCGACCAAGCACAAGCAAGAATCGATAAGCTACCGTAGGAATTGACAAGATTTGGACGTGAAAATTAATAAGAATAATAATCAACAAGATGGAAAGAAATGTAACCGTGGGCTGGGATCAATAAAGTCTCGACCTAAGATGAGAATGAAGACTGCTAAACGGCTGACGAGGATGCAAGCGTGTGACGAGCAAAGAGCAAAACAAAAAGTAGCAGCGTTCAATGTTAGCATTTAGCCGAGATCCAGCGGGAGAGAACCGACGAACCGTCAAAAGTCTTGACGGCGAAAACGTTGACTCCGACTCGGGACGGACACGACAAATGAAAGGAAAACATCGTCTTCGTCTTCCCCAAAAAGCTCGGCTCGTACTCACGCGTGTTGCGAGAACTCGGGCGGCTCGTCGTTGACGTTGGCCATGCGCACCCTGACCGTGGCCGTGCCGGTGCGCGGTACTTGGCCCTTGTCCACCGCCATCACCACGAACTCGTACAGATGGTTGGGCCTCTCGTAGTCCAGAGGCCCCGCCGGGAAGATGGTGCCGTGCGGGGACACGGTGAAGTCGGGACTCAGCGTGTAGTACGTCAGCTCGGCGTTTTTCTCAGAGTCGCAGTCGCTGGCGGACACTGAAGGGAAGAAAAACTCCGTGAACGTGGGTATTAAGTGTCACTGCTGCTATATTTGTCAAGTCCTGTTCACAAATACAGCAAACCTGTTGCAGTATGTGCCACCGAGGAATATATTTGTCAAGTATTTGAGTGTGAAAGAGGATCTCGAGCTAGCTGTCTCGTGCGCCACTTTGAACGCTTCCCCTTTTGCCCTCATTTGGAATGTCGTACATTTTGCAAAGCTAGCTTCAACCAAATCACTGCAAATCCTTTTTTTTCTTAGCTGCCCGACGTACGATAAAAAAAAAAATTTTTTTTGTTTGTCATGCTTTTTTTTTTAGCATTTTTCATTTAAATTGATAAAATCAATTAAAAATAACATTTTTGAAATTTGGTTTGCGATGAACGGGAACACGAAGCAAAACAACGCCGCTAAGCTAGCGTAATTTCCCGTGTATAATGGACACCCGTGTATCATACGCACCCCGATAGTTGACCCTCTTTCCCGAGTATAATGCATTTTTTACAAACCATGTCTTTGATTCTACTTAGATGATCAAAAATCTTATCTGTATTTTGTTTTTTTAGAACAATTCTAAAGTTGACAGCGCAGTGAACAACAGTTCTGAGGACCGGGGCTCGAATCCTGGAGTTTGCCCTTGTGCACTCCATTTTGCTCCCACATCCCCCAAAAGGGGAATTCATCGGCCAACGTTTCTTTCATTTCCCCCGTACCCATGTATAATGCGCACCGTTGATTTTGACATTTTTGGGGGGAAATAATGCGCATTATTATTCACAAGAAATTTTGGCGACTGCGAAGAATCCCACTCCCTGACATGAGCGCCAAAAGTCCTCATTCCTGTATTCCACCATTTTGTGCAGTCAAAGTTGTGTCGGCAGAAGCGCTAATTGACCGTCCGCTCAATTAGTTTTTCGGCGAAGGCAACACTCGGGCAGCGATCGGACACATTGGGAATCCACGCAGGGCCGGCCGAGCGGCAGAGTGATTGCCTCGCGGAAACGGCGCACGCCACCGGGGACATGAACAAGCATATTTTCCGCTAACGAGAACTTTTTGTTTTTTTTTTTCCTCCCCCCGTCAAAATCTCGATCCTCCAACTCATCTGGCGTCGCATCTGACCGCGCCGAAACACGAATAAACACGGCACGTGGCTTTGACTGCTTTACCTCCGGAGGAAAAAAAAAAAAAAAAAAAAACGAAATTAAAAACAATGATTCCGATTGAGCGTCGCAGCAACTGATCACATGGCTTGATAAAAAAAAGGCGCCTTTTTGAAGTGACGTTCGCTTTCCGATTTGTTTGATGATGTAATTGCGCCGCTGCTATGCGACGTTCGGCGGGGACGCAACTAAAGTGACACTTTTGATGCATTTCTGAATAGTACTTGGCCTTTTTATTTCATGAAATGAAAATGCAACCTGAAGACTCACGTGAAAATGCAAACGCATAGAAAAAATACATCATAATCAACACAATAAAATGATATCAAATACAATTAAATGCAATTAAAGCCGGTGTAGTTTTGTCCCAAAAATAGCAAAATTTTCGCAGCCGCCTATCCTCACGGGGGTCGCGGGAGTGCTGGAGCCGATCCCAGCTGTCAACGGGCAGGAGGCGGGGTGCACCCTGAACTGGTCGCCGGCCAATCGCAGGGCACACGGAGACAGACAACAGCCGCACTCACAATCACACCTACGGGCAATTTAGAGTGTCCAATTAATGTTGCACGTTTTTGGAATGTGGGAGGAAACCGGAGTGCCCACCCGGAGAAAAGCCACGCAGGCACGGGGAGAACACGCAAACTCCACACAGGCAAGGCTGGGATCGAACACGGGACCTCAAAACTGTGAGCCCAACACTCTAACCAGTTGCTCCACTGCGCCGCCTTTACATACAATTGAATGTGATTTTGGTGAATTTTTCTTAAATTAAATGCGATTCAATTCAATCCGTGCAGTAAAAGTGAGCGGCTTTGTTTTTTTTTTTTCTTATTTTTTGATAATCATAAAGCTGTCCGACATCCTCACCCAATGCAAAATTCTGATCCATTTTTCCTTGAGCTGCGCTTCACTTATTAATTAACTTAAGAGTGGATGTTTTTTTTTTTTTGGTTTTTATTGAATGGCAGACAAGAGTAACGAACTAATGTTGTGACTAAAAACAAACAACAACAAAATGCACCAATTACTGTTTGAATCATTGTTTCGATTATTTTTGGAGGTCTTTTAGGGACGTCTTATTAGGAGAAGAAGAAGAAAAAAAGGCTTCAAATGCAGCAGCGGCGACACGATAAAAGTCATTAAAATCTTCAATTTGCATCCCATTGATTAGTGAATTTGGCTTTATTAAGTTTCTTGATGAGCTGTTTTCTGATTATCCGAAACCCAGACGGCGACCGGTCCCGTCTGACTGAAGCAAAACACCAAAACCAAAACCAAACAAACAAACAAACAAAAAAGTGGATGCGCTCATTCGTCAGCATCGTGTGTAGCGCAAAAGATGTTGCGCTCGGGGGGTGGGACCCCGTGTTGCCATGGAAACCATTTATTGTATCTGTATATTATATCTCTTGCCGGGATGTGACATGACAGAGGGTTTTATTTATTTATACTCCATGAGAACATCATGCTTCTCCACACAAAACACACACACACACACACACAGCAGGGGAAAAATGTCATTCAAGTTTATGAAATTCCCATTAAACCCTGGAAACTCGTGTGAGAGAAAAAAAAAAAAAAAAAACAATTGTCCGAAGGCATCATTTGGCATTTATCATTTATTTTTGGTCAGTGTATCACTATTGCGATGGATCAATATTTGCAGTATTGTTATCAGGAATAGTGGCCGTGTATTTCTTTGGTTTGGAATCGATATCGCGTCTAAAAAAAAAAAAAAAAAAAACCCAGCAGAAATTCCATGTCAGTAGCTTTCGGCAATGGAACAGAATCATATTTCTCTGAATATCAATATCATTATTTCTACCAACATATCAGCAATACCAGGCCTGTATTTGGTTTGAATAGATATCGATATCACGTCTTCGTCTATTGCAAAACACACACACACACAAAAAAAAAGCTGGTATTAGTATCGGTATTTGTGTCAGATCAGAATCATTACTGGCCCCATATTTGTTCTGTATGGAATTGATATCAAGTCTGTCTGTATAGGATGGCACTTGCACAAACGGCCCGTCAGTATCATTTGTGCCAACCGGTATTTGTACCCCTATTGGTAACTGGATCAATATCATTATCAGTATGAACGTTACTATCGGTATTCACAAAGTAAATCTACACTACATAGCTACAATGGTATTAGTATCAGTATTCATAAAGATAGTGTTATTAGTATCATTATCACTATTATTGGCACAGTATTCATATCAGTATTGATAGCAATATCTGCATAAATCCATATGAGAAGGGATACTTATCAGTGTCAATATTGATATATTTCAATAGTGTTAGCATCAAAATAACAGTACTGAAAAAGACACCATGAAGGATACATTGTCAATATCGATACGATATTATGCGTATCATGGAAAACAGTAACTTTTTGTTTTCAGCGCAAGTATCGATATCCATATAAGCAATTAGTATTTGTATCAGAATTTTTGAGAGGTATCAATATCAGCAAAAGTGGCAAGTTCCTCATTCGGTACGAATACGGCACGTTGGCGCAGCTGGTAAAGCGTTGGCCTCACAGTTCTGAGGTCCCGGGTTCGATCCCGGACCCGCCTGTGTGGGGTTTGCGCCTTCTCCCCGTGCCTGCGTGGCTTTCCTGCGGGTGGGCACTCCGCTTTCCCTCCCACGTCCCCAAAACGTGCAACATTCATTGGACACTCGAAATTGCCCCCGTCGGTGTGATCGTGAGTGCGACTGGTCGTCTGTCTGCACGTGCCCTGCGATTGGCAGGCAAACCGGTTCAGGGTGTACCCCACCCGCCTCCCGCCAGTTGACAGCGACCCTCGCGAGGATAAGCGGCAATAGAAAATGGATGGACGGATGGTATGTAATCGTGAAAAACACACCAAAAAAATCTTCGTGCCGGTCCGCGACGCCAGCGCGCAGTTGTCGACGCGTTTACCTTGAAGCCGATGATTGTCGTCGTGCTCGCACTTCACTCCCGCGGTTTTCGCTCTCTCTTATGTACTTGTTGTCCAGTGCATCACGCACACGCTAACAAGCGCGGCGGCGGCGGCGGCGGCGGCTGGGAGCCATTTTCCAAAAACCACACGCTCAAAGCTCACTCATTCCGTCCAGCGCAATACAGCAGAAATTCATCTGTCGTTTCATATCGAGAGTTTTTCGTAAGCAGAAGCGCATTTTACATGGAAATAGCTGAATCCGTTCCAAGATGCCTGCGCCCAAAAGAAGCATTTCAAGTAAATAATACAAATGATGTTCACTTACCTTTTGGCGCCGGGCGACTATGCAAAAAACAAGGCATCGTGGGGGGCGGGGCAAATGAAAACGCACGCAAGCACGCTAAAGTTTCTTGGGGCCCGCGATGAAGAAAGATGAATAGCCAGCCATCCATCCATCCATCCATCCACTCGTTTTCTACGACTTCTCCGGTTCGCGTCACGGGGGCGGCAGCTTTAGCAGGGATACCCAAACGTTCCCTTTCCCCAGCCACCTCATCCAGCTCCTCCGGAGGGATCGCCAGGCGTTCCCGGGCTAGGCCGGAGACATTAGTCTCTCCAGCGTAAACAGGCTTGCAGAAAACACAAATGGCGTGAAAGCGCTCGCGTCATCCGGTGACGGTCGAGTGTCCAAGGGAAACCAAACACACGGATGGGTGGATGGATGGATGGATGGATGGATGGATGGACGGACGGACGGATGGAATGAGCCCACTCTCGTTTTGTGTGTAAAGTCTGCCGACAAAGTTGAATCATTTTCCTTGAAACGCGGACGTTCGTCTTGGCGCAAAATCGTTTCCTTTCGAGTCTTGAACTGACTCCGGAACTCACCTAATTGCGCTAACACGTACACCCTGCTGAATATGAATATGTATTTGAAAAAGGTTTCAAATCTTTCGCACCTTGGAGGAGCGACGTGGCCGTCGTGACGGTTTCGGGAACGCCGTCCTTGCTGTAGATGGACTGCAGGAACTCGGGAACGCAGTCGTTCTCGTCCTCGATGATGACTCGCACCTGCCAAAGAAATCAAACACAAACCGTTGGCATGCTGCGGTCTGCATATTTTTGACGTGTGTTTGGGCGCGCCTATTGCGGTCCACTTCACGTTGGACCTTGTGAAGCAGGACTGCGTTCTCGTCTCACAGATGCACCGACCGGCCTGCAGCGCTCACACACAAGCACACAAAGCGCCGTGTGTAAACAGCGCTGACATTAATTCCCGCTCGGTACGATGAAATTCGGTAATATCAGTAAATCCTTTTGCAAATATTACCTGGAAAGATGGACAAAAGAAAAAAAACAAACAACAAAAAAATCCAACCATGTCAAGTCCCTGAGGTGATTTGCGCGCGCTTCCATGTGAGCGTTTGGCGGATTTTTGCCTGCGAGCGCGCCAAAGCTCGTGCGTTGCGTGCTCGCCGTAGCCGGATTGAAACGCGAGGCCGCCGCCCTGAAGCGCTCGCACGCCTCCCCCGAAAGTCGCACTCGGCGCGCGACAATCAATCAATATGAACGCCGGCGAGAACCATCAGCAGAACAACAATGGACCAATAAATATCTCTGTGGCCGCGACGTCGATGCTGAGGCCGCAGGTATTTTTTTTGCTAAAATCTCATCTTAGATGTGCAAGAGGAATGACGTAGGCCCCATGGCGCAGTGGTTGGAGCATGGTTTCGGTAAAGCAGGGCTCGCGAGTCGGTTTCCCGCTGGGGCCTCCACTCCCCCTTGTCGGGAAGGGCATCCGGCGTAAAAACTGTGCCGTCACGCTGTGGCGACCCCTGACGGGACAAGCCGAAAGAAAACTGTCTTACTCTATGCAACCCCGATGTCCACTATTTACTGACTTCTTGTGTCCACTTGCTGCAGCGATTCTATACGTTCGATACACTTGTCGTCCTCCGCTGTATACTTTAAATCCGGCTTCAGAGAATAGCGTCCAAAAACACGTTTTTACATTTTGAACCCAAGCAGACCCGAGACAAGCGCACAAAAGTTCACTCACCCAAGAGAAATGATATCGTTAATGACCAGTGATGTTGTCTTGTTGGTCCCTGATCTCCAATGAATTGATCTTTACCGATAAACTCTTGCTAGAAGTTCGGTTCTTGCCGACGTCACATCATGGCTGCAGCGCCTGCCTCTGCGTGCACCGATAGCTAGCGAGCTAGCTTGCAAAAGAAAACATCAAATAAAAATAAAAACTCCTTACTAAAGTACTCAGCAACCAACCGGTAATCTAACTTGAGCCGGCGGACCCTGGATTGAACCGTTTTCACCATGTAAAAGCTCCATCGCCGCCCCAACCCTCAAACGATGGATTGAACAACGGACTAACTCGCTGACCGACCAACAAAACGGGAACCAAGTACTGTAGCTAACCGACTGACTATTCTGGCAATCAACCAACTAATTATGGAAACTAATTGACCCGGCAAACAACTGACTGACCTAGCGTCCAAATAACTAAGCAACCGCCCCAAAAAATGAAACGAGAGACTGACGAACCAACTGAAAAACAAAACTGACCACTGGAGAAACTTATTAGCCAGACATTTAGCGAGCGACAAACCCGACAACCCACCAGCCGATTAAATAGCCAACTGATCCACCAACCACCCAACTAACAAACAATAAATCCGAATATTTCAAACAACCAACGACCCTGCTACCGACCCAGCATCTTTTTGAACCGACACATTTACCAAAGAAGCGACCAACAACTGTGCAACTCACGAACCACCCGACCCCCTAAATACTCTTGAAGTGACAAAACTTTCAACAAAAAACTGTTCCACGCGGGTTAAAAATGAAGGAGGAGAAGGTGCCTAAAAGCGAGCAGTGTCTGGGACCGCCCAGCAAGTCGGCGTCGACTGACCTCGGCGGCGCTGCTCATGCTGTCCTGGCCCTCGCCGGCTCGCACCAGCAGCAGGTAGCGGCGCTGGTCGCTCTCGTAGTCGATGGGCCGGGTCAGGCTGATCCGGCCGTCCTCGGGCGAGATGGAGAACAGGCTGCTGGGGTTGATCAGCAGGCTGTAGCCGACGGGCTGCTTCTGGAAGGAGACGGCCGTCGTCGCCAGGAAGCTGGACGCCGCGGAACAAGTGGACACGGCGTGTGAATAAAGATGGACACGCTGACCAAAAAAAGTCCAGGAAAAACTGGACTAGCAGCGGATTACTACTTATCCCATGACAAAACTTTCTACCATTTTGCAGTCCCGACCCATTTGTTTTTGTTTGTTTCTCGGGTAAGCGTTTTCCCATAAAACCTCTTGGACGGTTCTGTCTTTGAAGGACAATCGGAAAAAACGCTAACAACAATTTTGCGTGACAAACGTGTCTACCAAATTTCGCGGCGCTTCTGGCTTCAAACTGGCTTCAGGGGCAGAATTTTCAACGATGTTCAGATTTCACTTCTTATGTGTAGTATGAAATGAAGCTTGGCTTATGTGTGTGCTCATGTGCAAATAAGCAACGTGAATGGGAAACCCTGAGATTGGCTTCAGACCCTCCCTTTACACTCAAATTTTGTGTTGAAAACCTTAACCGTGGCTTGACAGACGAATTGAAAAATGCAAATTTTTTTATGAGAAACCGCAAGTTGGCTCGAAACTCCAATTTCAACCTTTATTTGAAACCACAACCCTGGTTTGAAATCCAATTTTACGATCAAACCTTGGCTTGAAAGCTCGGTTGAAAACCTCAACCATGTCCTGACGCCGTAATTAAAAAAAAAAAACCTTTATTCAAAAATAAAACCCTAATTTGAAACAGAACAGCAACTTGAATTGTAAATCCGAACGCTGGCTTGAAACCTCATCTATTTTAAAGCAGGACCCGGTCTTAAAAGCTTTACACTGACTTAAAACCCTCCTTTTGAAAACCCGACCGATACTGAAAGCTGTCCCGAAGAAGACTGGCTCGAAACCCTCATTTTACGCCTGAACTTGAACGTGACGCTCCAATTCACAAGCGTAACGCTAATTTGAACGCCGTGGCGCCGCCTCGAAACCCACCCCCGGGGGGGGGACAACGAGCCCACCGAAGGACGCCGGCTGTCATTGGACCTTCTGGTCGGACTCGCGTTTGCGCCCACCATAAAGGGACGTCCTGCCTCTGTCGGCCAACCTTTTGTTTGCCGCTGTGTAAATCAATCGCGCCGATGCAGTAATCACTTTTGCGGCGCTTGTTAAACACGTTCAAGGCCACCCACCGCCGTCTTCCCGTTGTTGTCGCCCGAGGCTGATAATTGTGTCCTTTTTATCCAGAAAGGCTTTATTGAAAAGTTTGACGTGAAACTTTGTGTTCATAAAAGTCGCCCGCTGTACGATCGCCATCGAGAGGCGACGTCGGCGTCGGGACAAGAAGCGGTGACTGCTCGGCATTCATTTTGCAGCGTCGTCGCGACTCCTGGCCCCTCAAAGCGCCCAAGTTTGCTTGAAACCTTCACTTGAAATCCTAACAATTACTTGGAAGCCTAAAACTGACCCTAATCAAGCCTGGAATCCATATTTTGAAAGCCCGACCCCCAATTTGAAACTTTTCTTGAAACCTCAACCCCATTTTGAATCCTTGAGCGAGTCTTCAAACAAACAGAGTGCTCTGGCTTGAAACCTGAACCTAGCGTGAAAGCGTATTAAAAGGCTCATTTGAAACCATAAACCATAAACCCGGAGCCCCACCACAGGCGAGCGGGCAGAGGCGGGGGACTCACGGCTGGCCCTCGGGCGTGTTCTCCGGTACGGCCACGGTGAAGGAGGCGTTGGCGAACTGGGGCGGCCTGGCCCCCGCCACCACCGACACGACGGCCGGGACGCTGCGGCTCCCCAGCCGGTCGGCGGCCACCGCCGTCAGCAGGTACTCGCGGTCGCGCTGCAGCGGAAGCCCGGTGGTCCGCACCTGACCGCTCTTGCGGTCCACCTCGAAGCGACCGTCCCCGCCTGGACAAAGAAAGGACACTTGTCAACCTACAGTGAAGAAAAAAAAGTATTTGAACAGCAGAGAAAACCAATGTTCCTATTTGGTACAGTAGCCTTTGGTTGCAATGACAGAGGTCAAACGTTTCCTGTAGTCGTTCACCAGGTTTGCACACACTGCAGGAGGGATTTTGGCCCACTCCTCCGCACAGATCTTCTCGGGTTTCTGGGCTGTCGCTGGGAAACGCGGAGTTTCAGCTCCCTCCGAAGGTTTTCTATTGGGTTTAGGTGCGGAGACTGGCTAGGCCACGCCAGAACCTTGATATGCTTCTTACGGAGCCACTCCTCGGTTTTCCTGGCTGTGTGCTTCGGGTCGCTGTCATGTTGAAAGACCCAACCATGACCCATCTTCAATGCTCCGACCGAGGGAAAGAGGTTGTTCCCCCGAATCTCGCAATACACGGCCGCGGTCGTCCTCTCCTTAACACGGTGCGGTCGTCCCGTCCCGTGTTCATAAAAACACCCCCGGAGCGTGATGCTACCACCCGCATGCTTCACAGTAGTGACGGTGTTCTTGGGATGGAACTCATCATTCGTCTTCCTCCAATCCCCGTTTAGTGGAATTAGTGGAGCAAAAAGTTCCATTTTGGTCTCATCTGACCACAAAACCTTCTCCCATGACTCCTGCGCATCATCCAAATGGTCATTGGCAAACTCAAGACGGGCCTCGACGTGTGCTGGTTTCAGCAGGGGAACCGTCCGTGCCACGCGCGATCTCAAACCGTGACGTCTTCGTGTATTACCAACAGTCACCTTGGAAACGGCGGTCGCGGCTCTTTTCAGGTCATCGACCAAGTCCTGGGCTGATATTCCTCACCTTTGAGGTGACATCTCGCACTGCGATTGAGATTGACCGTCGGGTTCAACGGTGGACCTTTTTTCGCCAATTTCTCCGCAGCCCTTTCCAGCCGTGTGGAGTTGTACAATTTTGTCTCTGGTGTCTTGGGACAGTTCTTTGGTCTCGGCCAAGTTCGAGTCTTACCGGTTGTCTGGGTTGGACTGGTGGCTGACGGCCTGGACTTTTAAAGGCGGACTAACAGGTCTTTGAGGGTCAGAATTGTAGCTGATAGACGGGCGTTCAAATGCTTGTTTGCAGCTGAAATCACACAAATAAATCATTAAAAAAAAAAAAAAAAAAAATCACAATTGTGATTTCTGGGTTTTTAGATTATCTCTCTTGCAGTGGACGTGCACCTACCACGAAAATGTCCGTGATTTCTAAGTGGGAGAACTTGCAATATTCCAGGGTGTTCAAATACTTTTTTTCCTCACTGTGGATGTGGATTATTTTTTTTATTTTTTTTTTTTTTAATATATATATATATATATATATATATGCAGTAGAGCGCTGACAACGTGAAGGCTTGTCACACTTTTGTTACCCAAACTGCGTGGCTCCATCTGGGGCGTTCTTTCCCCCAAACTCCCGTTTCCTCCATTTTTGGTTTTTGTTTCGGGGTGAAATCTACGCCGTACCGCTGATTACTTCAGAACTGAATGAGCCGCAAAAGAAATGCTCCTGAAAAACCTTCATTTGTAAATGAGCTGCCGATCGACGAGTTCAATGAGCAAAGCGTCTCCCGCTTTTGTCAACATCCAAGACAATTACAAGTCGTCAATTAAGCCAACACGGGAGATTTTCCAAACATGGAAGAGGAAAACCAAAAAGCACAAACGGGAACGTGGTTTGTGTGCTTTCATTGATTTTGTGTGCGAGCGAGCGAGCGCGCGAGCGCTACGCATGTCGCTGGTTCAAAAGAGCTCCATCCCCTTGAGGGACAATTACAGGCGCTTCGTCTTCTTCTTCATCTCGGAATATGAAGCCGCATTTTGCCGAGTCATGACAAAGTTGCGGGTTGAAAGGCGGAACAGCGAAAGCGCCGGAAGCTCAGCGATAGCGACGCGCATGGCAAAAAAAGCCAGACGGAGAACGACGCGTCGGGGCTGTCAGCCTCGGCGACTTGACGGATGAGACGCGACAGCTCGTCAACAAGAGACGCCCGACTTTTCGCGTTGCTATTCGACGCGCCGACGCCGCGTCGATACGCTTTTGATTGGGGAAGCGAGCGAGCAGAATGCGCAATAAGGCGGCCGGCGCAGTCGGCTGCTGCGACGATGGGTTTGCAGCAACGGGGGAGACACACACAAAGTCACAAATAGATGAATTGCCGTTGACCAAATCCAGGTCTGGCTCGGGTGATGCTCCCTACCAGACCCTCGTTTGAAACCTGAACCCTGCGTGAAATCATCATTTGGAACCCAAACCCTGTCTTGAAAACAGTCACCTGAAACCCTGACACCTGAGACCTGACACCGGCCTCCTTTGAAACCCAAAGACTGTCTCGGAACCCTAAACCTTATTTGACAAACTAAACCCGACTTGAAACCCAACCTTTTTGAAACCCAAACCTTGGCGTTCAAGCTCAACTTGGAATCTGAATCCCTGTTTGAAACCCTGGTCTCTGCTTATCGCTCTCTTGCAAGTCCAATTTAAAAATCCAACCCAAGTCTGGTTTCGGGTCGAAAGGACCCAAACGGCGCGACGCCCAGTGGGCCGCGTTGACCCGCGGATGTGTTTGCAGCAACGGGGGAGACAGACACAAAGTCACAAATAGATGAATTGCCGTTGACCAAATCCAGGTCTGGCTCTGGTGATGCACCCGACCGTGTTATCATACCGGACCCTCGTTTGAAACCTGAACCCTGCGTGAAATCATCATTTGGAACCCAAACCCTGTCTTGAAAACAGTCATCTGAAACCCTGACACCTGACACCTGACACCGGCCTCCTTTGAAACCCAAAGACTGTCTCAGAACCCTAAACCGTATTTGACAAACCAAACCAGACTTGAAACCCAAACCTCGGCGTTCGAGCTCAACTTGAAAAACCGAATCCCTGTTTGAAATCGCTCGCTTGCAAGTCCAATTGAAAAATCCGACCCGAGTCTGGTTTCCGTTCAAGTGAGGGAGCGCGCGACGGGTCCACCCACCGTCCACCAGGAAGAACTCCACGTCGCCGTTGAGCCCCTCGTCGCCGTCCTGGGCGTGCAGCTGGTAGACCAAGGAGCCGGCCGAGGCGTCGGGCGACACCACCGCCAGGTACGGCGTCGGCGCCATGCGCCACTCGGGGACGTTGTCGTTCACGTCGGTCACCGTCAATTCCACTCGGACCAGGTACCAGTCGGGCCCTGGGGGAACCGCAGAACACCACAAACGCAATCGAGTCAACATTTTCCGTCACCTTTGATGTTCACGACGTTACTCCGATCGAGGCCCAAAATTACATTTTTCGAGTTTAAAAAAAAATGTCATGAGCATGGTTGAAAATAGGTGGATTTTTTTAGTCATTCATTTTGGACTCAAATCGAAAACAAGGAGGTCCGATACATGAAACCACAGAGGTACAATAAACCTGCAGAAGGTGAAACAGATATGAACATGAAAATAAATGAGGAAATAATTGTATATTATTCTTTGATTTTCTTTTACATTTTTTTTTCCAGAAATACAGTGGAAAACAGGTGACCTTTTCATTTTTTCGAGAATTACAAATTGGCGTGACGTCCAATGAATCATGTAAATGATCAAAAAAGTAAATCATTTGCAAAATGTGAACATTTTATTCACGAAAAAAAAAAAATACACTGTAGATAATCTAAAAACAAATGAGCAAGGCTACAAAATAAACAATTACACAAACCAAAAAATCATCCATCCTTCCATTTTATGAGCCGCTTATCCTCACAAGGGTTGTGGGAGTGCTGAAGCCTATCCCAGCTGTCATCGGGCAGGAGGCAGGCGGGGTACACCCTGAACCGGTCGCCGGACAATCGCAGGGCACATTGAGACAGACAACAGCCGCACTCACAATCACACCTTGGGGCAATTTAGGGTGTCCGATTAATGCTGCGTGTTTTTGGCATGTGGGAGGAAAGCGGAGTGTCCACCCGGAGGAAAGCCACGCAGGCACGGGGAGAACGTGCAAACTCCGCACATGAGGGGCCAGGATTTGAACCCAAGACCTCAGAAGTGCGAGGCCACCGAGCTGCCCATTCTCGAGATTATTGTCAATAATTGTCAATGTTGTCTTTTTTAGTATTGCCGTAAGTGCATTGTGGCGTTTGTAGGTGCCCCTCAAAAAAAAATCATCTTTTCACTTTTCTTTGTCGCCTCTCAAAAACACATCAAAATAACGTCGCCATTGTTCTGCGATGCATTAGCGGCTCGCGCAGAGCCAGAAAAATAATTTTTCCATCAAAGGTTAACGCAGAAAGGCGACATTTTGTCTGCGAGGAGGATGCGTCAGGCCCCTTTTGTGTATTGCGGCCTCTTTGTGCTCGGCGCCAAAGGCGAAATCTGCCGACGGTAACGTTTGACGCCGCGTTTGTGTCCCCGCGAGAAGCGCGAGGTGAGGCTTTGGCAAACGCGGCGCTCGGAATGGAAAGACCGACGCCAAAGTTCATATTTCTCCAATCGGCTTGAAACCCGATTGGAAACTTTTAAAGCAAGCTTTGAAATGTGAAGGCAGCCTCGAAACCCTTCACTTGCTTCTTTAGCATTAGCTAAGCGCCGCCTGCCCATCTTCTTCGCTATCCACCTTTCACAGTCATGGAACGACGAGGAATTTACCGCTAGCGAGGGCGACCTGCGCTTGCTTCTTTAGCATTAGCTAAGCGCAGCCTGCCCTTCTTCTTCGCTATCCACCTTTCACAGTCATGGAACGAAGAGGAATTTACCGCTAGCGAGGGCGACCTGCGCTTGCTTTTTTAGCATTAGCTAAGCGCAGCCTGCCCTTCTTCTTCGCTATCCACCTTTCACAGTCATGGAACGAAGAGGAATTTACCGCTAGCGAGGGCGACCTGCGCTTGCTTCTTTAGCATTAGCTAAGCGCAGCCTGCCCATCTTCTTCGCTATCCACCTTTCACAGTCATGGAACGACGTCGGGTTTACCACTAGCGAGGGCGACCTGCGCTTGCTTTTTTAGCATTAGCTAAGCGCAGCCTGCCCTTCTTCTTCGCTATCCACCTTTCACAGTCATGGAACGACGAGGAATTTACCGCTAGCGAGGGCGACCTGCGCTTGCTTCTTTAGCATTAGCTAAGCGCAGCCTGCCCTTCTTCTTCGCTATCCACCTTTCACAGTCATGGAACGACGAGGAGTTTACCGCTAGCGAGGGCGACCTGCGCTTGCTCCTTTAGCATTAGCTTCTTCTTCGCTATCCACCTTTCCTAGTCATGGTAAGTACAGCATCTTTTTTTTTTTTTTATGTATTTTAGTTTTTTTCTTCAAAATATTTTGACCTAAATTTTTACTTTAACGGTGAAATCCGACTTATGCGGAAATCGGGGCGATGTCGCAAGCGTGGGAACGGATCTCGTCCGTAGATGGAGGACTCCCTGTCTTCTAATCTTTGCTTCAAATCTCAACCCTGCCTTGAAATGATAATTTCAAACCTAATTTTTTGTGGTTTTCAAACGTTCGCCTGCCCCGGCTTGGGGGGGTTGTCACGATGCACCCCCAGTTTGAAAACCACCGCACATGCACGTGTTTCAAAGCCCACTTTGGAACGCCGACCTCGGTCTCCAAGCGTGCTCGAGACGGCGACCGGCACGCTTCTCGCGTCATTGCAGTGAACGTCTAACGTAAGCGAAGCGCCGTGTTTACAAGCGCGACGTGCGCACAGAAGCCGAGGGCAGGTCAACCACGCGTGCCGACGCGCCAAAGCGGAACGTCGGCACGAAGGTGAGCGAGCCAGCCAGCCCTTGTTCAATGATTTTCTTTTTTTGAAAAAGGCTGCGAATGCAAAGACTGCAAGAAAACAGAAGACATTCGTTTTCTTCTTCAAATTCATTTTTTCTTTGGGGAAGATAAACATATTTAAAAAACATGAAGACTGTTTTCATATGCGGCGTTTAAAACGTCAGTAAATCCACATCGGCGTCTTTTTCTTTGACTTTTTATGAGCTAACTTGAATCCCGAAACTCGAAAATTCTCCATTGCTTGAAACACAAACCGGGCTTGAAACCTTCAATTCAACACGTGAACTCAAAACCCAAAACCTGGCTTGAATCCCCAAATCCAAACCCGATCCGTGGCTTGATACCCTAACCTGAAAGTTCAAAACAGTGAAATTTCAACACTGACTTGAAAACCTGATACAAGAAAATAAAATCGGAACAAATAAGACCTCAATCCGGTCTTGAAACCCCAATCCTGGTCCAAAACCAATTGAATACACTAACGTAAAACTCGTTTGTTGGAGTCCTTTTAGCTAGCATAAAGCCAGAACTTCAACGCTCAACCTTTGCTTGAAAGCAGAGTGCGCCGCGAGCGGCCACGGCGGCCACGGAGCCGTTTGGTTTTTGGACTTTTCAGGAAACACACGCTGACATCTCTGTTTGGACGTAATCGATCTGAACCGATTCCTCGTAATCTCCCCAAGGAACTGTTTTTACGATTTGCGGGAGGGTGCGCGGTGACATCGTGGTGCCTTCTGTCAATACGCTACCTCGTTAGCTATGCTTGTCCGTCCGTCCCAATCATTGAAATGACGTCGTAGTCGTGAGATTGAGCCAGAGTGTCATGAGCAAGGCTGGACCGCTGCCAAGGTGGGCGCGGCCAGGCCGCCGCTCTGGGCGGGGTCACCTCCGACACCCGTCACCGGGCACAACTGTTTTCCACGTGCACCCTAATCAGACCAAGTATTTAAGTTTGGACTCTCGTCGCTGGCGTTGGCAGTTCGTTGCCTTGTGTCAGTGTGTTGCGCTCACTGCCAATTGGATTCTCACAGTCCAGTCAAGTTTTGTGAATGCGTTCAAGTTTTACCTCACAGTTATCAGACCCCGTTTCATGTTTTTGGCTCCTGCCTCTGGTGAGTGATTTTGTGCCTCAGCCTTGTCAGACTGCTACACCGTGTATGAACTTGATCTTGAATAAATCCAAGCCCAACATCATGTCCTCGTCTTGGAGTCCTGCATTTTGGTCCAGCCCCGTGCTTCTGACAAGAGAACGATGACTTTTCATAGTGATAACCTTCTCATGTCGGGTGATAAAGACTTTTGTAAACTGCCTACTCCAACTTTAAAACAACAAAAGCCATCTTAATGTGAAGTGACCCCTTTAATTGATTCGTACTTGCCTTTTTATTCTTCAGAATGTGATTTTTCATCGTTTCCTTGGGGAGTTGTGCGCGTGTGTCAACAAATCCAAAGTTTTGCCTCACAGTTATCAGACCCAGTTTCATGTTTTTGGATCCTGCCTCTGGTTAGTGATTTTATGCCTCAGCTTTGTCGGATGACCTTGATCTTGAATAAATCCACGCCCAACATCATGTCCTCGTCTTGGAGTCCTGCATTTTGGTCCAGCCCCGTGCTTCTGACAAGAGAACGATGACTTTTCATAGTGATAACCTTCTCATGTCGGGCGATAAAGACTTTTGTAAACTGCCTACTCCAACTTTAAAACAACAAAAGCCATCTTAATGTGAAGTGACCCCTTTAATTGATTCGTACTTGCCTTTTTATTCTTCAGAATGTGATTTTTCATCGTTTCCTTGGGGAGTTGTGCGCGTGTGTCAACAAATCCAAAGTTTTGCCTCACAGTTATCAGACCCAGTTTCATGTTTTTGGATCCTGCCTCTGGTTAGTGATTTTATGCCTCAGCTTTGTCGGATGACCTTGATCTTGAATAAATCCACGCCCAACATCATGTCCTCGTCTTGGAGTCCTGCATTTTGGTCCAGCCTTGTGCTTCTGACAAGAGAACGATGACTTTTCATAGTGATAACCTTCTCATGTCGGGCGATAAAGACTTTTGTAAACTGCATACTCCAACTTTAAAACAACAAAAGCCATCTTAATATGAAGTGACCCCTTTAATTGATCCGTACTTGCCTTTTTATTCTTCAGAATGTGATTTTTCATCGTTTCCTTGGGGAGTTAACAAATCCAAAGCAACCTCCATCGTCAATGTCATTCATTTATTGGGTTCGCACATGAGATAATGCAAGACGGGCGTCCTTACGGCGCTATATGATGGCAATGAAAAGCGCCTTTGTGCGTCTGTGTGTTTTTCTTGCCCTTTTCTCTTTTTCTTGAACGCCTCGCGCGACCGCACACCGGCGAGTCACGACAATCACCGAGCGCCGCTATCTGCTCCTCAGTCAACGGCAATCACCCTCGCGCTCATACCAGCCGCACAAGAGGGTGGAAGGAGCTCATCCGCCGGCATTTTTACTCGCTTGTCCCCGCAATCAGCGGCCGTGTCACATCGACGTAGAAACAAACTCACGCGTGCGGATTTGCATTTATTACGTGGCCAAGATCACGTGTCGTTACACGGTAATACACCAGAAAGAAGTTCGCAAGTGCAAGCGCAGACGCGTGTACAAAACACACACCTGAATAACAATGGGCATGAGAAGCGACCCACACATTCTTCTTCTTTTTTTTTTTTTTGGACAAGTTACAAAATGTTCACGTATCCAAACGTTGTGCCACGCAAGGATAGAAAGACGAGATTGCGCACACACAAACGCACGCAAGCCTGGCCTAAACACACACACACACACACAAACAGCAGTCTCTCATTCAATAAACCCTTTTTGGGATGAAGAGCATGCTTGAGAGACTTTGACATTTTGCATTAACACACTCAACCTGTATTACGCGTGTGCATTTCCGATGCCTGTGTGTGTGTGTGTGTGTACGTGTGTGTCGGATGAAAGCCACACGGAAGAGGACGACACATCTCGCCAGCGGGAAAATGTTGCATGTACACCGCAACACCGTGTGTGCGTGCCCGTGCATGTGTGTGTGTGTGTGTGTGTGTTGTCGCATGGTGGACGGAGGCGGCGAGGCGGTGAGAGGAAGTGACCCGGCGGTTGTTATAGAAACACAAGAAGAAGAAGCGTCGCATAAATCAACAAAGCTAAAGGAGCAATGAAGACGGAACGAAGGATGGAAGTGTGTGCGGTGTGTGGGGGGGGGGGGGGCAGAGGGGGCGTTGAAAAAAATCTGCAGATATAAAAAAAACATACAGATAGCGGAAAGTGAAAAAGTAAACAAATATGAAGTGGAACCACAGCAGCTGCTTGGGCTCCAGCTGCCTCCAACCAAGTATTAGTAACACCCCCCCCCCCCCACACCCCCCTAAAAAAAAAAAAACCCCACAACGTGGTTTTCGTTTCTGGACTCACAAATGTTGGCCTTCAGAACAGGGAAATGTGCTCACTTAAGCTCCTTTTCAAGACGCTTCTAAAAGCAATGCGGCGTTTCCGCCGTTTCAACGGCACCGCCGTGCAGGCGTCGGAAATGCCGTTCAGTCGGCACCGGATCGCGAAATGTTTGATCGGGAATCGTAAAGTTCCCACTTCTTCTTTTCCTTTCGGCTTGTCCCGTTAGGGGTCGCCACAGCGTGTCATCTTTGCACCTTCCTCTCGAACACCCAACTCCCTCACGACATCCAAAAAACCTCTTCTTTGGTCTTCCTCTCTCTCTCCTCTCTCTCTCTCTCTCTCTGTCTCGCTCGCTCGCTCTCTTCCCTGGTAGCTCCATCCTTGCCATCCTCCTACCGATTTCCTCCCTCTCTCACCTCCGGACATGTCCAAACCATCCGAGTCTGCTCTCACCAACCTTGTCTCCAAAGCATCCAACTTTGTCCGAGCTCGTTTCTAATCCTATCCAAGCGAGAACCTCGACATCTTCATTTCTGCTTCCCGTTGTTCCTTCGGCGCCACCGTCTCTAATCCACCATCGCCACCATCATGGCCGGCCTCACCACTCTTTTATAGACTTTGCCCTTCGTCCTAGCGGAGACTCTTCTGTCACCTTCCGCCAAGTGTCCCACCCCGCTTGGACCCCTTCCTTCACTCTCCGTTGCTCTGGATTGTCGACCCCAAGTATTTGAAGTCATCCACCCTCGCCATCTCTTCTCCCTGGAGATTCACTCTTCCTCCTCTCTTTCACGCACATATATTCTGTTTTACTCCGGCTAATCTTCATTCCTGTGCTTTTCCGGTGCGTGCCTCCATCTTTCTAATTGTTCCTTCGCCTCCTCCCTGTTTTCACTGCGGATCACAGTATCATCTGCGGACATCATAGTCCAAGAGGATTCCGGTCTAACCTCATCTGTCAGCCTATCCATTACTCCCGCAAAGAGGAAGGGGCTCAGCGCGGATCCCTGATGCAGTCCCACCTCCACCTTCACTTCTTCTGACACGCCTACAGTCACGCTAAATGTTTTCAATCTTACCGTCATGTGTGACTCGCTGCTTTTGGAGAAAATGCATTCAACAAAAGTAAAATTGTCCTCTCAAAGAGTTAAAAAAAAAAAAAAAATTGCTCACACACCAACAAACCTCACACACTTGTTCAAAAAACAATATCAGAAATACTTGGCAAAAAAAAAAACAACCAACTGACAGTCAAAATAAAAATGTTTGCGAGCGTGAGATGAGAGGTAGTTTTGTCTGGATTGTGATTTGTTGTTAAGCGTATCTTTTCTTTAGTGTGGGAAATGTTTTCGTATGCTTTTGTGCGTGTTTTTAATGCATCGTATGAGAGGGGTTTTTTTTTCCCCGTTTTTGTTGCGAGGGTGTCACGATGTCCGTTTTTTGGGTCGGCTTGGTTGCTTTCGTTTCATGTTTTCCACGTCTCGCTCGTGCGCTCATGATTTGCGTCCACGTCTTCCCGTGAAGCTCCGCCCTCGCGTCGTCCAATCGGCTCCCCCCGGCCACTCGCTTCTCGCCCGGGTTGCGCCTCATCGTCTCGTCCATCTGAACTCTCTGGTTTCTTTCACCTCTCCACGGTCTGCGTCAGGTCAGTGTGGTTCCTTGTGTGAGTTTTTCCCAGTGACTTTTTGCACCTCGTAGGAAGCGGTCCGAGTTTGTGTTGCGCCACCGCGAAAGCCGCGTCCGAGTTCGGCTCCCCGTCCGAGGGCCCGACCTCTTCCCGGGGGTCACGGCGATCTCTCGCTTGCGCCAAACGATTCCACGAAACGCTGCCGGCTGTACGCCTCGCTAAAAAAAAAAAAAAATCCAAATAAATACAAATCTACACTGAACTTTTGCGTGTCTTCATCTTTTTTTCTGGTTGGGTTCTCGCTGTGAAACTGTTTTTATGTTTTGTTCCTTTGTGGGAGAGTCCGAAGTGAACTTTTGTGCGCTTGTCTCGGGTGTGCTTGGGTTCAAAATGTAAAAACGTGTTTTTGGACGCTATTCTCTGAAGCTGGATTTAAAGTATACAGAAGAGGACGAAAAGTGTATCGCAAGTATAGAATCGCTGCAGCAAGTGGACACAAGAAGTCAATAAATGGTGTACATCGGGGTTGTACAAAGTAAGCAAGTAAGTTTTCTTTCGGCTTGTCCCGTCAGGGGTCGCCACAGCGTAACATCTCGGATGAACGCTCGTATTTGTTTGGCACAGTTTTTACGTCGGATGCTCTTCCTGATGCAACCCAAACGCTCTAATGTGTAGTATATTTAACAGCTGCTGTAAAAAAAAAAAAAAAAAAGTGGATAAATGCTAGATAGTGTACAGCTTATCATTATAAACTATGTACTGTAAGTGCAAAATGTTCATGAGTGGGTCATAAGTGCTGTGGAAAGTGAACATAAATGCTCATTGCCTGCTATGTAAAGTGTATGCAGTGGAAGTAGCTAACACGTGAGGTATGTAAGTATACCTTGTTTGTAAATGCTCAATACATTTATGATACTGTAAATAAGTGGTGCATATACGTGAAAAATATGCACGCTATAAAAAGTGGGCAAGGAGTGGAATAGAAAGTCTACATAGTACACAGGGAGAAGTTGATCAAGCGCATCCCAAATGACAGACAGTATGGAAGACGCCTGAAAGCGGCGGCGTTGCGGCACGAAGCAGCCCAGCCCGAACGAGCGGCAGAATCTGCCCACCGAGTTGGGTCGGCAGCCGTTTTATTTCAGCCAATCGGATCGCCCGCCGGTCGCCCCGGTTCGCGCGATAACTCGCCTGCTCTTCCCGTGAACTCATAACCCAGCCCTCAATTTTAACAATGTGGTTTTGCGTCGCATCGAGTGCGATGACGCCTCTGTGCTAAGTTCCAAACGCCGATCGAGAACTTGAAAGAAAAACTCGACTCGACTGGATCTGACTTGCTTGATTCGTGCCACAGTAACAGCAAAGGATAAGAAATGGATGACTCGACTGAATAAGAACAGCCGCCATCATTTGTATCTTTGTTAAAAGAAAAAGAAAACACATTGGAAAAAGTCCACCCTTGTGCCGACCAGGACCCCACTTGGAACTTGAGAAATGAGCAAAAGGCCGTTTGGGTCTTCCGCATTTGCGAAACGTCCGCGGAATCAAACCGGCAGGCCGAGCGAGCGCGTCACGCGAGAAACGAAGCAGACAAACGTGACGCGCGTCACCGCCGCCACTTCATTAAATGTTCACTGTTGAGGATGACAAAGAGCTAACGGGCCGGCGTCTGTAATGCGCCCCCGACGAAACGCTGACGGGCTGACCGCAAAATGTCAATTTGACAAAGACAATTTCGGCGCTCAAACAGAAACAAATGGCTCAGTTTCCCCCGCTGACGTGCGCTAACTGATCTGGATCCGACTCAACGGTCGCAGTCTGCCGCTCCGTCTAACGCGTATCGTATTTCTGTGACATATGAGCTACGTCAAGCGCACCCAAAATGATATCAATTATATGTGCAATTTAGCACTGACTAAGAAAAATAATGTTTCAAATAATGACATTCAGCAAAGAGAGAAAAGGTTCAGGACGAGGACAAAAGAAGCATAAAAGAAAGATTGTGTTTTTTAAGGTTCTCCTGGGACGAAGGTGGGGAGGGGCATTCTTTTTTTTTTTTTTTTTACCCCAAGATCTACTTTTCAAGCAGCCAGCCTCTCGTGACGAGACAGGCGCACATCGCAAAAGCAAAAGAGAGACCGTAAACAGCAGGCCAGCTTGCTCGAACGCGACGTATCGGCCACACCTGAATCAAGCCTCGAGATGGACCATCGAGGCGAATTTGTCCCAAATATCGACCGGAAATCTTCACGTGAGCGCAGAAAAGACGACGACGCCGTCAATTGCGACGTGCGACTGAACGTCGCCAACCAAGAAGCGACCTGAGCGAGGATCGAGAAATCAGAGTGGAAATAATCAAATCAAACGCGCCCATAATGCGTCAACATCAGCCATTAGCTTCATTTACAATGTAGCGCTAGCGTATTACCACTCGTACTTGCTTTCACGCCGTCTCCCTCCGATTTTTTTCACAGGATTATCTTTTTTGATTTTTTCAATGGCCTTTTCTTTTCATAAATTTGGGTGTTTTCCATAAAAAAATTCATCCCCAAGCCACCTTTACGCCCTCCCTTGTGTGCCCCTCCCACGTCGCATTCTGTGTTTCCTCGCTCTTCATTTTTGGTGGGTTATGATCAAGAGAAATTTCTGCCTTTGACGTCTAAATTGCGGGAGCAAAATCGTCCGTACGATCAAAAGTGTTCAAACTATTGCACGCGAGCTCTGTTGCCCCCTAAGCTTGGAATTCTGCATGACAACAAGAGAGCCGCCATTTTTCGTATGACGTAAGTTATGCATTTTATTCCCCTCGTATATGTGAACCTGGTGCATTTCTATGCTGTTTGGAAAGACAGTTTCGAAATAGTTATTGCATTTTGCGCATGATTCAATCGGACAGTGCTAAAAGTTGTGTATTTTACATCAGGCACCTTGTTGGGCACCTCCTCGGAAAGACGCGCTGCGTTCGTTTGCGACAATTTTTGAAATTTACTATTGTTGGGTTATTTTCTGCTCAAGAAATGCCAAACAAAATGTTTTGTTGTCTTTCTTTACAAACGGCAGTCACGGATTTCCAGATAAAGCGCATCATTTCCAGCGGTACGTCACTTTCGGAGCGCACCGCCGTCCCAGTGACGCGGACCGAACCCGATCTCAATGCCCCGATACCAGACCTCAACGCTAAACCGACGAAAGCGAGTTCATCTTTAAGCCTAAATCCAAGCAACGCCCGACGTGGTGCTAATATCATAACCTCCCCCTTTCCAAAATGGCAAATTAAGACGACGCTTTTCAGACAGCCAATTTCTGCGCAGATGGTTTGTGCGCGAGCGAGTCGCTGTGATGTAACTGGAACGAGCGGCGTCGTTAACGAACAACAAACAAGACTCAGAAGGACGGCGCGCTGGCTTTATTTGACTTTTTTTTTTTTTTTTGTCTTTTAATCAGACCTTCTTTACCCCGCAAAGCTTCTCTAATTGCTCGCCTTGAGATGAGTTCGCTTCGCATTTGCAAGCTAGCGGCTGCCGCTCACGGTTTACAGTTGGCCGGTCTCGGGTGACCTCGCAAACCTCTCGCTTCTTAACAACAACGGACTATTTATATATATATATATATATATATATATTCCGAACCGTCGGGGCTTTGCAAATTTGGGACAGCTTACATGGCCAAACATTTTTGAAAAGGATTCCGTCCGTTATTGTCCGAACGGCAAGTGAACATACAGGAACTTGCGTCTAAATGTGGTAGAAAAAAATTGCCGGGACGACCAGCGTCACAATACGGTAGGTACTCGGGCCAGGTGTTGACATTTATATTATATATTTCATATTATAGTAAGCCACTGGAGCATTTTTATCATTAACAGCGTGCTTGATTATTAAAATATGGAGAACATTTTTTGCAATAAAAATTGTTCAATCAAAATGCAACATAAAGTGAGAAATTATATACCACTGAACTGCAGACATGCGCCGAGTCATACCACATGTTGAGAATAACTGAACGACAAGTGATATGAAAAAAAAAAACGTTCTTAAAAAAATCTTTTTCAGTGAGGTTATAATCGCAAACTAATGAAAATCTTTGTTGTAAATTCAGTTTTAATACTAAAATATTGAAACACGGGAAAAAGAGAAATTACAAACAGAACAAAAAAAAAAAACATGATCCTCACATTTTTATTTATTTTTTTTTTCAAAAAGGGATTATGGATATTCTCCAAAAGTAACCCTTTCGTTGTTCAACATACGTATGAGTTGATTCCTGCAATAATGCAATTTTTGTATGGAAGAACTTTACTCACGCAGGGATGTCAGATGTACGGCTGGATATGTAACAATCATATCTTGAAGTTATGTCAGCGTGGAGCACTTGGAGGAGGCCACTTTTACAGCGCCGAAAGCCTCAATCTGGTCGCGGCCGGCGAGATGTTCCCCTCGCAGCTCCGATAAAGTAAATCCTCTTCTCTACGGATTAGCTCAGTGCGGTAGGAGTATGCTGAGATCAAGTTGAGATTATGACCGTCTGTCCACGACTCCAACTTGAAGCTTTCTTTTATTGTGACGACAGATGTTGAGATGGCGGCAAGAGCTTCGAGCGAGGCATCTGCCGCCGCCGCCGCCGCCGCCGCTCTCAAACACGCTGAGCTCCAGCCTTGACGTTCACTTCCTCGCAGATCACCATTGAAAGAGCAAATACTGCAGATTGAATGTAAATACTTGATTTTTGACAACATTTGGCCCGATATTTGACTTGCCAGCCTTGGTCTAAGCCAAAGCCACAAAGTGGTGTCCAAAAGACTTTCCTTCACGGTTTTCTTTTGGTAGAGTCAAATTCATTGCGAGTTGCAAGTGATCCAGGTCCCGAAGTAGAAAAGCAGCCCCAGACAACCGAGCACGCCACCACAACCGCGTACGACATTGTTTTATCAATGTATTACTGTCACCGTTTTATGACATCTCTTGAAGTTATTACTTTTATCCTTGGCCTACTCTTGCGTGTTTCATTTTCCCGACCGTGCATCGTATGCTGAATAAAAGAAAGCGATGTCGCCTTTGGAGGCAACCAACCACCTTGCAATCGGCATCCCTTCATGTTTATTTTCGCCTCGGCGTACTTTGATGTCGTGCTCCATTCCGTACCGCAGCGAGCTTACAGGCTTCCTGTACCTGTCCAAATACTTTTGTCCGCCCAATACAGCCGTAATTTCATCATTTTGAGTCTTTTCATCCCATTAAAAGAGCCACCTGCTGATTGATTGGACGAGAGCGGCCGTCATTCACCTTCCCTCCCGTCGGGGCCAGTAAATTCGCCAAAATGAGTTTTCGTGGGCCCCCCGGGCGACGGCAATTACATCCGCAGTCCTGCGGCACGGGCGCACGGGGGCCGTAATGGCGGCCCGTCCTCCATTAAAAGCAAATCACGTCCGTTAGCCATAGGACCCCCCCCCCCCCCCCCCCCCACACACACACCCTACCGCCACTCCCTCCCCCTCTCTCTGCACACAAATCTTCCGGCTAACGCGTCGCTAAATCAGGTCCTTCATTTAAGGCGGCTCCGTCTCAGCCCGGCTTGAGAGAAGGAGGGATGTGTCGCTCGCTTTTTTTTTTTTTTTTTTTTTGTCGACAAATATTGATGAGAAGTAAACACCCACACAAGTGGTGCAGTGTCATGGAAATTTACCAGGCTCACTCATAACAGTCTGACTTTTTTTGTTCTCAAGTGACAAGCATTCAGTGGCTATGATGAGAAGTTAATGTGGCATGTTTATTATTTAACATCGCTAACAAATGCATTCCACCAGTCACAGAAGCTCCGTGTCAACAAAAGAAAAAGTCACTGTCGCAAGTTTAATGACATAAAACAAGACAAACCACTGGCTTTTGTTCACACGTGACGAGCGTTTGGTGGGTGGCACGAGAAGCTAACAAGCTCCCTTTGGAGTCAACGTCTTTATTCGGCAGACGTCACGCCGCCAGTTGCAGAAGATTGAACTCAAAGTCATTTGTTTCAAAAAGCTGCTCCATGTCTCACATGAAATCATCGAGGTCGAGCAGTCAGATATTTACTTTTTATTCAGTATGATGACTGGCATTCAGCAGCTAGCACGACGAGCTAATCCCGCAGGCTAGATTTTCACTCCTTCCACCTTTAAAGCACAAGTGAAACGAAAGCGGCGGTGGTTAGCACGAGACGCTAACTTCAAACTTCACCAGACAGATATTTATGACAATTGTTTACAAAAAGGTGTTTGTTGTGCCGTCTCAAATGAGGCCACGCAACTTTTGGAAGTAGCTAAACATAACGAGATGTTTGTCGAAATCGATAACACCCGCCCATGAGGTTTATTTCTTTCTTTATTTTTGTTTGTGTTGTTTTTTTTTTTTTTTTTTTTTTAACGTCAGCTCGGGAACGGCAACAAACAGCGGCGCGTGAAAGCAGCTAACGGGATTATTAAATGGATTATTAATGAGCGGGGTGTGAGAGGATTATCCGGGTGCTTTGAAGTCGATTTGAGGAAGAAGAAATTGACTTCTCCGTCTTCGCCCTCCTACTCGCGTGTCTCTTCGTTGGGCATCAAACTTGCTTTTTGTCGCCAAACTCGCCGTTTCCCCCCCACTTTTAGAATCACTCTTCATCCCAAGGCTGCTCCCGCTTTACAATCCCGGAGTCCGATTGAAAGAACCGTGCATTGTTTTATAACCACATTTTCTTTCTTATCGTCCTGCGGCACGCTCGCGCGCCGCATTCAAGGTCGGCGTCTAGCGGAGAGGAGCCGCTTCCGTGGTGATGAATCCTCTCAACGGTGTCGGCTTTATCGTACGCTAAAATAAAAACAGCACTTTTATAACGGTTCCGCGTGTCACACTGGCTAATGCGGCTACCAAAATTGCTGCAGCCGATAATTAGCGCTCGCAAAGTTCAAATTTGTCCACAGAATTGGGCCAGTGGGAAGGCCAAAAAGGTCACTCAAAAGGAAGTAACAACTCCAACAAGGACTTACTTTCACAATAAAATAACTCGCATATAAAACATGGATGGGGTGGACAGCAACAAAGTGGACACTGCGGAGTCTCAGCCGCCAACAGGTTAAGCTAACAGATCCGTAATTGTGACACGGGCAAGCGCGCTACAGTAAAGTAGAGACTGTGGAGTCCAGCAGAATTAAGACACAGCTAATCATAGCACGATGATGATCATAGTCATGTGTATGTTTGACCAATAGAACGGTTAATTTGCGACAGAGAGGAAAATGAGGCCCGTCGCAGCCGAGTGGAGACTGTGGCGCATAAAACTAAAACCCTGACCTCGTCGTAGCTTGTTATTGGCGGCTTTTGCCAGTGGAAAAGTCACAGAAGATGTATTTTAGTTTTATTGGAGAGGAGACTGAGGGCAGAGAGAAATGGGGAAAAGCGAGGAAAATGGAACGATCCATCCGTTTGTGTTCAATTTTATTTCATCTTTTGTCTTTGAACGTTTCAAAAACAAATCTGCTCGACTGATAAGATTGAGGAGAAGCAGGGTGGCTGCATTTTTTCTCATTTCGAGGCTTACAATGATGACGGGAGGTGTGGGGCGAGGGCAGTTGCAGCAAAACGGAGATTCAGGCACATCAACAAACTCAACTAAAGTGAACGTGTTTTGTTTTGTTTTGTTTTTTGTCGTTTCTAGCCATGTATCCTCCAATTTTAAAACGCTGAATCAGTTTGACCAGTGACCGAGAGGAGAACGAGGGCAGTTGCAGCCAAGTGGAGACTAAGGCACATGAAGGAGACATCCATCCATCATCATCTGAGCCCTTTATCCCCACAAGGGTCACGGGAGTGCCGGATCCTATCCCGGCTGTCAACGGGCAAGAGGCGGGGTACAACCTGGACTGGTCGCCAGCCAATCGCAGGGCACACGGAGACAAACAACAGTCTCGCAATCACGTCGACGGGGGCAATTTAGAGTCTCCGATGAATGTTGGATGTTTTTCAGACGTGGGAGGAAACCGGAGTGCCCACCCGGAGAAAACCCACGCAGGCACAAGGAGAACATGCAAAATTCCACACGGGCGGGGCCGGGATTTGAACCCTCGACCTCAGAACGGTAAGGCCAACGCTCTAACCAGGCCATTAGAATGTTTATGTTTTCATTTCCAACACCGTTAACTGATCAATTACTCAGCCAATGATCGAGGACAACGAGGGCAGCTGCAGCGAAGCGGAGATTAAGGCACATCAGCAACTTCATCTAACATTAGCATGTGTTTATTTATCTTATTTCTAGCCTTGTATCCTTGAATGTGAAAAGGAGAAATTATTCAGCAAACGAGAGCGAGGACAAGGAGGACAGCTCCAGCCAAGTGGAGACGAAGGCACATCGGCAATGCGAATGTTTGCGTTGCAAAATGTCTCCGTTGGCCTGAATTAGCGCTCGAGCGTCTCCAGATGCTAATTATCCAGCAACAGGAGCCCCAAATCGAGCGTGACGTCGTCGCCGGAGATAATCCCGAGAACATCTCCGCTCCGGGTTTTCAATGGAGATTACGGGCAAATATCGGCGACGACGCTTCCCCTCCTGCCCGGGGAAGTGATTGATCGACGGCGCTTTGAAAGGCTCGCTCGCTGGCCACGATCGGCGGATGGGAAACGCAAACTTTTCCTGCCGTTTGGTCTCGTCACGTCCACCGAGGAGCTTTTGTGCAAATCCACTGGCGACATCGTCGACTCACCGTCTGTACCGAGGTTATGATATTACTTTGAATTTGATCATTACTGCCAGCGGGGCCGGATTTCATCAAATTAATGAGAGGCGTTTTGAAATCAAATGCAAATATGACACACTAAGCGATTCTTTTTCGTGAAAACGTATTTCGGGTGATAAACAACAAAATGGTCGGCATAATACAAAATGTTTGCTTTGAGAATTCTTTTTTGTTTCCTTTAGGAGACCAAAGTCAGAATGTCGTGAAAATTAATTTCTATTTCTTTTCCAGAATTGGATTTTATTTCATCATAGTCAAATGCTGCTCCAGGATTCATGTCATTTGTTGTCATTAAAAACAACTTTTCTATCGAGAGTAATTGAAGCAATCATGCAAACATTGCTTGGATTTTTCAGAGGAAAAAAATATGTCTGAACTTCATGAAAATAATTCATGAAAAAATGCGCTGTTCATCATTAATTTGCATTCTTTTTTAGAGTGGGATAATACTTTTTTTTTCGAGAAAAAAAGATGGAATATTTGCATGAAATACATTTTTTTGACAATTTTATTTTCTGAGAATAAAGTTGGAGGCGGAAAAAATAAAACAATTAATTGGTTTCAAGAATTTTAGTAGTTTTGCATATTCAGTCCTATTTTTGGGAGAGTTGGGGAGAACATGGGTCCATTTTTGTTCCTTTCAAAAAGATCTTTTTTTTTTTTTTTTTTTAATACAATCCCGATGTTTTAAAGAAAAAGTTTGCGGTTTTTCCACCGCCACCACGGCAGCGACGACGTGACGCCTCATTCGCCCGAGCGCATCCTTCCCATCGGTGTGTCAAGAGCCTCCGGTACGGGGGCTGACCCAAATGCAGGACTTCGAGGCAGAGGCATAATATTCAATGTAGGTTTATTCCGGAAAGCGGGTCATACGCGCTGTAGCAGTCCGACAAGGCAGAGGTACAGAAACGCTAGGCGAGGCGGGATTCCAGAGGACATACCGCAATGTCCGATGACTATGGGGGGGGAACTGACAAACTCAACAGGGCAGGATTAAACCGAAGGCCACAGAATCGCTGTGACTAGGGTTACTCTAATTTACACGTAGAAGCGGAGAGTCCCACAGGCAGTGAATGCAACTCACTAACGCAAGGCAACGAACTGGCAAACTGAAATGGCCATCTAATTACAGTTACTGAGAGTGGCCAAGTCTTCCTCGTAACATTATGAATAAAATTAGATTTTTTTCGGGAACAAAGTTATTTTGTCAAGAAAAAGGCAAATGATTTCAAGGGGAATAGCGCAGCGGTATAAGAATGATTTATTTTTTAAAAAAGACAAGAAAAAATTATGCACTTGTTGTATTTGTGGCGAGAAAAATGGTTTTACAAGATAAAAGATGAAATCAAAGCAAGAAAATATTCCAACAAGGGAATTCAGACATTGAAGTAAAAAGTAAGTTTCTTTCGGCTTGTCCCGTTAGGGGTCGCCACAGGGTGTCATCTCAGATGAACGCACATATTTGTTTGGCACAATTTTTCCGCCGGATGCCCTTCTCAGGGAGCGGAGGCCCCAGTGGGATACCAACCCACAACCCCTGCTTGACCAAACCAATGCGACGAATTCAGATTTTTTTTTTTTTTTTTTTACATGATCCTGACGGATCTGCGATGAACTTCTGTCCCCCCCCATTCGAGAAAAGCATCTGGTGGGCCGTCCCTAATGACCGTTTGCGCCGATTTGAGGGGCGCGCTCGTTAATTTGCGCTTAACGGCTTAACGTCGCCGCTTAATGTCGCCGTCATCAGTCAGAGCACGATCCCCGCGCTCGACGTTCTTTATCCCGCAAGACGTGTTTCTCCTCTAATGATTTCCTGCGGAAGGCGCAAATGTCACCGGCGCGGCAGCCCTGATCGTCGGCGGGTGGCCCGCCGACCGACGCATCGCACGCCAATCTGGTTGCTTTCGACAAAAAAAGCAAAGGCCATTTCAGTCAGTTGTGTCCTTCCAAGAGATTTTTTTGTTAAATATTACAGAAAAAATACTTTGTCTAATACAGCAGTACATTGGGCTTTTTTTTCAAGAATAAAGTTTACATTTAAAAAAAAAATAATGTAGAATCTTATGTGGGATCGTCTTATAATATTGCAAAAATAACATTTGTTTTTGCCATGAATAATATTGCCTTTTTCACCGCAAAAATGAGAAACATTATCTTTAAAAAAATGTGTAATTTTCAACATTAAATTAGTATTTTCTTCAATAAAATGAATATTTGTTTATTTAGTCAGATGTCACTTTTACCCAGAATAACTTTTTATTTTATTTTGGATTTTTTTTTAATAATATGGATTCATTTGTTTTTGTCATGAATAATATTGCTCACCCTAAAAATGGGAAACATTACCTTTAAAAAAATTGTAATTTTCAACATAAAAATAATATTTTCTTCAATAAAAAACGTTTTTGTTCATTTAGTTGGATGTCAATTTTACCCAGAAAAACTTTTTATTTTCTTTCAGGATTTTGTTTTTAACAATATGCATTTCTTCTAGGAAAAAAAATTACAAACACAAATGTGAAATTTCACAAAAATATAATTTCTTCAAGAAAATAGTCTGAAGAACAGTTTTATAGATTTCTTGAGACCGGATTTGCAAATTTTAACAACAAAAAAAATTCACATTATTTTGAGACTAATGTGGTATTACTTTTAAGATGAAATGTATAGTTTTCTGAACATTTCTGGGTTTTTTTTTTCAATGCTAAATTAGCATTTTTATAGTAAAATTTGCTTTTTTTTTTTTTTTTTTTTAAAAAAAGAATAAATCATACATATATTTTTTTGATAATGATCATATTGAAATCACAACATGCAATGGAGAAAAAAGCTCCATATCAGTTACCACGGCAACACACACGCACACACGCTGAAGCGCGTGTCGTCCATCTCCATCAAACACGCGAGAGCTCATCGGCGTCGACAGCCGCGTCGCACGTCGCCATCGCCCGGGCGACGACACCCTCGGACACGCGCGGCCGGGCGGGACGATAACGCGGATTGGCAGATGCGAGTCCCGCCCGCGGACGCGCCGCCTGCGCTCAAAACAACAACAACAGCGACAAGAAAACAACAACCACGGAAGAAGAGAAGAGAGCCGAGCGTCCGCCGCGGCACCGCTCGCGGCTTTTGTCGTCACCCTCAAGTCTGCTGAAGCACTTTGCGAAGCATACGTAGCAAAATTATGCTCCAGACACGTCACGAAGTCTACGGCGCCGGACGAGTCCCTGAGGGAAAAAAAAAACCCGACAAAATCGCTGTCAATTAGCATCACTCTGCCCCGCCGGAGATTCCAAATGCGGTCTGAAAAAGAAAGATTCTCCGTCCGAAAAGGAAAACAAAAATTCTCAAACTAGTCCAAAATGATTAAAAAGAAAGAAAAAAAAACATCCATCCATCCATCCATCCATCCATCCATTCATCTTCTAGCGCTTTTCCGAGGTCCGGTCGCCCCCAGCCGCTTCGTCCAGATCTGCCGAGGCGTTCCCATCCCACCCCGGAGACCTACACGGGTCTCTCCGGCTAGTCCCGGGTGGTCCCCGTGGGGTCTCCTTGCCCGGATCAGCTGCCCCAGCCGCCTCGTCCGGCTCCTCTCGATGCGGAGGAGCGGCGAGCCCCTGCCGGACGACCGAGCTCCGCGGAGGAAACTAAACGAAATATTCTCCCCACCGAGTCAACAACGTCGCGAGGTCGAGGTCGAGCTACGTCACTCTTAAGAAATGAAATTAGTTCTGGGAAAAAAAAAAAAAATAAAATAATAATAAATAAAAAATTCACAATATTCTTCGGGAGAGCGATTGGGGGTGGGTGGGGGTTGGGGGATCTGACCTCATTAGTCACATTATAACATTCTTCTCTCACAAAGTACATAAAAATAATTCATCCCTACATTAAAAAATGTCAAATTGGCGCTGACTTGATTTCTGCTAAATGTTGCCCATTCCTCCCCCAATCCATCAACGTTACACACAAAGTACACTCAATTCACATTTGAAACACACTCACACGCACGCTTTGAGTGTTGCACTCTCACATTTGCACAACCACAATCGCACTCTCGCGAAGTACCCCCCCCCCACACACACACACACTCTGAGTGCTGCACTCACACATTTGCACAAACACAATTGCACTCTCACACAGTACACACACACACACACACACTCTGAGCACTGCACTCTCACATTTGCAGAAAAACAATCACACTCTCACACAGTCCCCCCCCACACACACACTTTGAGTGCTGCATTCTCACATATGCACAAACACACACGCACACTTTGAGAGCTGTACTCTCACATTTGCACAAACACAATCGCACTCGCACACGGTGCAAACACACGCACTTTCACTGCTGCACTCTCACATACGCACAAACACAATCACACTCTCACACAGTAACCCCCCCACACAAACAGACACACACTATGAGAGCTGCACTCTCACATTTTCACAAACACAATCGCACTCTCACACGGTTCCAACACACACACTTTGAGTCCTGCACTCTCACATGTGTACAAACACAATCCCACTCTCACACAGTACCCACTCACGCTCATACTTGCTCAAACAACTCCACGCACAATCCCTCTCGCGCACATTGAAACAATCACACTCTCACATGGTGCCAACACACGCACACGCACACGCACACATTGAGTGCCGCACTCTCACATATGCACAAACACACACTTTGAGAGCTGCACTCTCACATTTGCACAAACACAATCGCACTCTCACACGGTGCAAACACACGCACTTTCACTGCTGCACTCTCACATACGCACAAACACAATCACACTCTCACACAGTAACCCCCCCACACAAACAGACACACACTATGAGAGCTGCACTCTCACATTTGCACAAACACAATCGCACTCTCACACGGTTCCAACACACACACTTTGAGTCCTGCACTCTCACATGTGTACAAACACAATCCCACTCTCACACAGTACCCACTCACGCTCATACTCGCTCAAACAACTCCACGCACAATCCCTCTCGCGCACATTGAAACAATCACACTCTCACATGGTGCCAACACACGCACACGCACACACACACGCACACATTGAGTGCCGCACTCTCACATATGCACAAACACACACTTTGAGAGCTGCACTCTCACATTTGCACAAACACAATCGCACTCTCACACGGTGCAAACACACGCACTTTCACTGCTGCACTCTCACATTCACACAAACACAATCGCACTCTCACACAGCACCCACTCACACGCGTACTCGCTCGAACAACTACACAGACAATCCCTCTCGGCCACATTGACACAAACACACACTCCCTCCCGCTTACTCTCGTATCTCGCACATGCACTCACTGACGCGTTGTGTATTTTCTCTCTCTCTCTCTCACTGCCTCACAGACATCCCGGAGCGGCGAGTCCCCGAGGAGTCGGCGCCATCACCGTCAATTAGGATCGTCTCCGGCCGACGGAGTTTCCCACCAAAAGCTGTCGGGCTGCCGCGCGCACTCGCCCTCGCCTCGCCCTCGCCCTCGCCCTCGCTCTCGCTTTCACTCTGTATGCGCGCGTCGGTTTCATCCGCACGACAGCAGACACGCGTAACGGACTGCCGAAGGCGGGCGCAATCGCCGAGCGGCCCACGGGCCCATTAGCGGCCCGCCGGGGGACCCGAGACGCTTTACAGGCACCGGGAGCTGGCGAGACGCTTCCGACAAAGACGCGAGCGAGGACGTGTATTTGAAATCCGATCGCGGAAATGATGGCGCACCCTCGTACGTTGAGATGGTTCTCATGCCGGACCGCCCAAGCGCTACCGCTGGACCGAATCGTCATCACACGCTTCCGAATTCTTTTGGAAACAAAGCCGTATTTTCTCTTTCAGGACTTTAAAAACATACATTTGTGAATACATACAGTGGTATTGGTATGAAATAACCTGACCTCTACTTACAAAACGTCTCTAGTAACAAAAAAACAAAAAAAAAAAAAAAAAAAAATCCACCCTGGGGCCTTTTTCACCTTTTTCGGCTGTCCGGGTGATGTGGCCTCACAGAAATCAGAAGGATCGGACCCCGTTGATGAACGGTCAGACAGGATGATTTCCTTCGTCTTTGTGAAACTAACGTGGTTCGTGGAGCAAAGCTGTATTAGGCTGCGTTTATCCTTTTTTTAAATGAAATCGGAAATAAATTCAAATAATAAGACTGTTCCAGACCCTTAACGAGGACCAGCCGAAAGGAGAAGAAGAATAAGATTGTTCCAGAGAAAAACTAAACTTGTGGATTCACGCTCAACTAATTCCCCAAAAAAGAAAGAAAATGTTAAAAACAATCACAATGAAACGTTACCTTTCATATTTTTTCCTGGTCCTATGGCAAGTGACCATGTCACTTGTTGCTAGGAGGACTTGACTCGCCTCGCTCATCCAAGTAACTAGGACATGCTCTAATAATGGATTAAACACAAAGTCAGTCCACTGAGCCGCATGGATTATTATTATTATTCATCATGTTTCCAAAGAATTGAGACAAAATGGAATCAATGTTAATTTTTTTTCTTCCCCCCCCAGAAGAAGAAAAAAATGTTAAAAGCTTCAGTCCCCAGTTGGGTTTTTTTTTCTTCCCCCCCCCCCCAGAAGAAAAAAAAAATGTTAAAAGCTTCAGTCCCCAGTTGGGTTTTTTTTTTTTTTGGGTTTTTGTACTACAATTTGGAACGCTCCCAGCGGGAAAATGAAATAATAACAACAATAACAATGCAGCATTTATGACTTTTTCCCGAGGAACACACGCACGCACACTCCACGCGTCTTTCTTCCCCCCCCCCCCACACGTCTTTTCTTTCTCAGCCACTTTTCCTTTTTTTTTTTTTTTTTTTCGCAACGTCTGTCACGCACCCACCCACGCGCGCATTAATACGTGTCATTCTGTCAGCGCGTGTGTGTCGTACGCACGCAACGACTGTCTGGACCTCGCGGAAGGAACGTCAAGTTTGTGTGTCGCTTTTTCAAAAGCTCACCTGCGAATTCTGCAGACCCGTCGTGGACCTCCGGGCCACTAGAGGGTGGCGGCAAACTAGCGGCCTCGTGCCAAAACCGCGTCTGCGAGTCATTTAAAAAGGCTAATAGATTCGTTTAGATAGAAACCGAATAACGCTTAAAACGTTAAATCCATCTTTTTATCATTCATTCGTATGCTTTTCAATTTTTTTCTTTTGCATTCATTTGCAGTGATTCAACTGAGCGATGACGACCTTACCAGCATTTATTTTCGAGCGGATCGCGGCGCAGCTGCGTCCGATCGCTCGCAGTCGAGACAAACGCGACCCCCTCGGATTGGCGCCCGGGGGCGCCGGCCGGGAAGCGTCTGCCGCTAAAAATGTTTCGCCGCATCTGCTCGCGAGGAGGGCGGCGGTCGGCGGCGCGCTACGAAAGGAGCGCCGTGCGGCGCCATTTCAAAGTCAAGCTCGCGAGCGGCCAACTCCGGCCGAAACCGATCAGAGGAGGATTCAACACCGTTGACGGGTTCATCTTTTCCAAATGGTGTCAAACAACGCTGCGAACCGCGTGAGGAAATCATATTTTATGCCCCTGCGAGGGAAGCAACTGATGAACTGCTTGCTTTACTTACAGTTGAAATCAGAGGTTCACATACGTGACTAGATTAAATAATTCTCACATGAAATTAGCATAAAACTTTGCCGTTTTAGGTCAATTACCAAAATTATTTCTCTTTGCTAAATGCCAGAAAAATTACATATATATTATAGAATTTATGGGGGGGATGGAGTCAGTTTTTCATTTCTCTCGTCAAAGTAAGAAAGTATAAACAATATTAGTAAGACGACTATTGGGTTTATTGACAGCTTTTGAGTTACACCTTTGGAGTTATTTGAACTCGGTACACCTAAACACGTTGCTTCGTGTGACATTTTGGGAAAGTCAAAAGCAATCAGCCCCGAGTGACATCAGGAAGAAGATTGTAGACTTGCACGAGACCTCTTCATCCTTGGGTACAATTTCCTGATGCATGAGGGTACGCGTGTTCACATAAACACCACGGGAATGTCCAGCCATCATTACCGCTCAGGAGGGGGGACACGTTCTGTGACATCAGAAAGAAGATTGTACACTTGCACGAGACCTCTTCATCCTTGGGTGCAATTTCCTGATGCATGAGGGTACGTGTGTGTTCACATAAAGACCACGGGAATGTCCAGCCATTACTACCGCTCAGGAGGGGGACAAGTTATGTGTCTCAGAAGCGAAATGTGCGTATCAACCCAAGAACAAAAGCAAAAGACCATTTGAAGATGATGGCTGAAGCTGGTCAGTGTGTCGTCGTCGTCGTTGTCTGCAGTGAAACGAGAACGGTACTGACGTGGCTGAAAGGCTGCTCTGTCAGGAAGAAAACATTACGGCAAAAGAAATTAACGTTGATTTTTGGAGACATGTCCTCTGTTCTGACAAAACTATGTCTGAGAACACCATTCCAACTTTGAAATACGGAGGTAGCGACATGATGTTTTTCAACAGGAGGGACTGGTGCACTCCACTAATTAGACGGCATCACGAAATAGAAGAACATGATGTGGAAATGCGGAAGTAACATCTCAGCCAGGAAGATAAAACTGATGAGAACTAGCAAAATGGATTGCGACGGTGTGAGATGTGCTGCACCGAGGCCGGCGTTGGATTACCAGCTGATAACTGATCAACTGCCAGCGTCACCTTGACCAGAATTCTCCAACTAGTCCTCAGTCCTGCTCCTCAGGTTCCAAGTGGGGTCGATTTCTCGGGTACCAGCTTCACTGCGGTGTACTAGCTCATAACTGACCTTGTTCCGCCTATTCCAAGAGTCTCCAAAGAGTCCAAAACTCCGGTTCGGGTTCCAACTTGAACTAGGGGACGAGCTCATATTTCTCCAGCACAAACTCGGCCTCATTAGCGCACCTGTAAACTCCTCAGCCCGTAAAAGACCTGCTTCATCTAGTCCAAGACTCGGGACAGTGCTGCTTGAGTGCTGGGAAAAACTCGAAGAGGACGACGTTGGATTTCTGGGCTTTTCTTCCTGTAAAGTGATTCGCTAGTTCTGGCGGAGGTCACTAAAGGCAACGTGGCCTTTAAAGTGCAACGGTAGAAAATGTTGCCAAATCCATCGATGTGACCTCGCTCGTGGCCAAAAAACTCCTCTGGGCACGATCCAGCGCCTTGTGGAAAGTCTTCAAGAAATGCTGACCAGAACTAAAGCTGAGATGGCTCCGGCGACGACGAACCTTAAAATCCCGACGGACACCCTCCGAAAAAAATGCCGACGACAAATAAAAACTTGGCCCATCACGTGATTTTTTTTTTTTTTTTTTGCTTCCTTTAGTGCTCATGATGATTAAAGTTCCACTGTCATGAAATGCATGATTTTTAGTATGTTATCGCGGCAGTCGATACGAACACATGGGTTGTTTTTACCAAAAAACGTGATTTTAACATGTACAGCTTTTTGTAACTCCCGCCATGAAAATCCTCTCGAGGGATTTGTTTTCGAGCAGAAGCAGGAAGTGACGTACGCGGCAGGACCGCCCTCAAGTGGACTCGTTTGTTTCTATTAGTTTTACCTCCGGGAAGGTGGCTAGCTCGTCGTTCCTTCGTGTTAGCCAAAATGCCGGCTCGTTGCATCGCCGGACATTGCTCGAACACTCGGGAGGATGGATTTACCCTTCAGAAGTTTGCGAGAGACCCGCTTGGTTGTGAAAAACGGATTGCACGGGAGGTTCGTGGGTTCCAAATGACAGCTAGGTGTGTATACAGTTACTAAAAAAAAAAAAAAAAAAAAAAAGAATAGTTTGGGGCGGACCACGTAATCCGTCTCTCATAACCTAACAAAAGAGCCGCGTATGAAATTTGTCGACGTGCGCGTCGGGCTCGCGGCCGGCGCCGGCTCTGAAGAACGTTGCCTACAATGCCTCACTCAGCCGCGTGCGACGACAACGCAGTAAAGCGCCCCGGCTCGACGGTGTTGTTCATCGCGTACTGCGGCGGCTGTGAACAACCCCCTAAAGCGGCCCGGCTCGGCCCCGCGATAAACCACACCGGGCGGCTGCGGTGACCCGCGATGGCTCATCTCTCCTGCGGAAGTGGAGGCGGGTTGGCCGTGATCGCATATCATCTAAATATGGCTAGAAAACAATAGTGTAATATTGCCCCGGTGACTTCACTCGCTTGTGTGACGTTCTCTTCTTCGAAAAGAGTGTCAGAAGGGGCGTGTTCGTCTCCCATAGTTAGGGTGCACCGCGTGTTTTCATTGGCGAATGTCCGGGTGATGTCACGGACAGCAGACGCAGCCAATATGGCGACCTCTTGGATGTCGTCGAATGACACTTCCGCAACTTTGCGCATGGATGACGCGCTCCCCGCTCACGTTGAAGTGAATAATTAATGTTCCATGTATTTTTCATTACAATATCTATTTCAGAACGTTTATAGGGATGACACTTGACCTTTAAACTGCCATAAGATATAAAATAATAATAATTACAAAAAAAAACAAAAAAAAACCACTACCCTGCGGCGATCCCTTCGACAATGGCGACCGACCCACGTGAGCGCGAGCGAGGACGATTGTTTAAAACGCCGGCTTGTGTCACTTCTCTGCCAATCTATATATTCAATATCTATTTTTGAATGTTTATAGGGATGACACTTGACCTTTAAACTTAAAAAAATAATAATTAAAAAAAAAAAAAAAACCTACCCTGCGGCGATCCCTTCGACAATGGCGGCCGACCCACGTGAGCGCGAGCGAGGACGATTGTTTACAACGCCGGCTTGTGTCACTTCTCTACCAATCTATATATTCAATATCTATTTTTGAATGTTTATAGGGATGACACTTGACCTTTAAACTTAAAAAAATAATAATTAAAAAAAAAAAAAAAAAACACTACCCTGCGGCGATCCCTTCGACAATGGCGACCGACCCACGTGAGCGCGAGCGAGGACGATTGTTTAAAACGCCGGCTTGTGTCACTTCTCTGCCAATCTATATATTCAATATCTATTTTTGAATGTTTATAGGGATGACACTTGACCTTTAAACTTAAAAAAATAATAATTAAAAAAAAAAAAAAAACCTACCCTGCGGCGATCCCTTCGACAATGGCGGCCGACCCACGTGAGCGCGAGCGAGGACGATTGTTTACAACGCCGGCTTGTGTCACTTCTCTACCAATCTATATATTCAATATCTATTTTTGAATGTTTATAGGGATGACACTTGACCTTTAAACTTAAAAAAATAATAATTAAAAAAAAAAAAAAAAAACACTACCTGCGGCGATCCCTTCGACAATGGCGGCCGACCCACGTGAGCGCGAGCGAGGACGATTGTTTACAACGGCGGCTTCTGTCATTTCTCTACCAATCTATATATTCAATATCTATTTTTGAATGTTTATAGGGATGACACTTGACCTTTAAACTTAAAAAAATAATAATTAAAAAAAAAAAAAACACTACCCTGCAGCGATCCCTTCGACAATGGCGGCCGACCCACGTGAGCGCGAGCGAGGACGATTGTTTACAACGCCGGCTTGTGTCATTTCGTCATTCGTCTCAATCAAACGCGCAAACCACCTCGGGGCGCCGCGTGGGCGCGTGGGTGCGATACCGCGGGACAACGGCCAGCCAGCCAGCCGGAGGGAGGGAGGGAGGGAGGGAGGGAGGGAGGATGAGATGAGGAGAATGGCAAAGAAGAAGAAGAGAAGAAGAGGAGGAGGAGGAGGAGGAGGATGCATTCATGAAACCTTTGCACGGGTGACTGGGATCAGGATTGGGCCCAAATGCGAACCGGGGAAACCTCGCAACAATTCTTTCGGCACCGTGCGGGGCTCCACTTTTGCCCAAATCGCTCGCTCAAGTACACGACCAAGACTAAGCTCACCCACAAGCGTTCGTTTGAACAGGGGTGTGCGGACTTTTTATAGAGACCCGAGTGATGTCTTTGGGGTATCTCGCGATTGCAGCGTCGCGGATCCGCCGTTTCTCAAACGCGGCCTTAATCTCGTCTCGCTCGCACAAACACCGGCGCGCACTTCAACTCCCGGCGGGAAATGCAGACGGACGGCCGTTGTGCGCAAAAACGACAGCGCGCACGCACAACGCGTCAGCGTGTATGTTTATGTTTATGTATCGACACACATCAAATCCAAAAGCTTCCGCCACCTTCGGGGGGGCTTCAGTCGGCGCTCGCTCATATCCCGGATTTGATTTTTTAATAAAAGGGATCGGCCAGTCAGGACCGGTCGGGAGGAGGAAGACGAGCGACGGCGGGTTATTATCGTGACGAACGTCCGCCACGGCACGGCGATGCGGCTGTTGACCGGGATAACGACGGTGTTATTAAAACGGGACTGGCAGCCGGCGCGGCTTCCCGAGACGGGAAGAGCGATAACGATGATGATGATGATGATAATGACGGCGGTGGCGAGAGGCCGAGAGGGGGGGGGGGGACAAACAAAAAACAAAACAAAAAAAAAAAAAAAAAAAACAATACGGCGTCGAATCTGATGTTGTCGCTAATGATGCGGCAGTCTCTGCTTGGAATATGTTCGGAAGAAGGATCGAGGTTGTCAGACCTGGTCCGGAATGCTGCCGCTCCAGTTCCGACTGCGTCTCCGAGTTATAGTTCTACAACGCTCGCTTCACTCCGCCGGATCGGTCATTTTATTACAATATCTTTCTTGATTACCCGTCAGCTCCTAATGTAGTTCGCTTTTTATTACGCTACACCAGCGCCGACTACAACGAGAAATGCGCCCGGACCTCACATGCAGACCGACAAAAATTCCCGATAACGCGCAAAGACATCTTGGAGGAAATCTTTGGAAAACGCCGCCGCTTTTGTGCTACCCGGAGCAAAAGTAGCATCGGCGGCAGAACAGAAAATTCCCCTCGGACGCACTCCAACATCTTCAAAAAGTCCTCCAAAAATGACGCCGTTCGAGCGCCGACTGGAATTAGAACAGAGGCGGCATCGAATGGCCTCAACATGCGGACGGAAAATTCCTACTGACACTTTTGAGATCTTGCAGGAAGTCTTCGAGAACTCGCTCGCGGACTGACGAGAACTCGTGTGAAGAACGGGATCAGGACTTCGGCACGACGAAAACATGCAAAGTCTCGGCGGCTCGAGTGCCGACCTGAACCGACCTGGAAGCGGCACGGGTGACGCGGGCAGTACAAAAGACACTCCGGCATCAGAAAGTCTTCAGAAAACGCTGCCGCTCAAGTCATGACGAGAACTAAAATCAAGACGGCTTCGGCGGCAAACGTCCGGAGATTTCCACAGTAAAGTCCCGCTTGACGGACTCCGACATCTTGCAGAAAAACAATGTGTCGTTTTCACAAACGTCACATTTTTTTTAACCTCTCCACCGAACGCCTGTCAGTGTTGTAGCCTCCGGAATGCTCTCCGTTACCGTTTGTGTTTTTGTGTTTCACGGGCGTCTCAGGACTCGAGAACACGAGACAGACAGAGAGAGAGAGAGAGAGGAGAGAGAGAGAGAGAGAGACGAGAGAGAGAGAGGAGAGAGAGAGAGAGAGAGAGAGAGGAGAGAGAGAGAGAGAGAGAGAGGAGAGAGAGAGAGAGGACTTGCGAACCACCAGAAAGAGTTCTTCTGACTTTTCGACACCTCTCGCCGATTCGCTGAAGCTTTTTCCAGAGTTGCTCTTCGAAGCCTCGCGAAAGACGCTCGCGATCCGGGACGCGAGTCCAACTTTGAAAGCTTCCGACGAAAGACTTTGGACCTTCCGCGGCTCTGTGCTCCGACTCGGCTTTGTGGACGAGCTCCCGACGCTGCGATCGCGCTGCCCGGCTTCAACCTCAACCGTGGCGTCGCCGAGCTAAGCTAACGAGCTTAATCGATCCTCTTTTCTGAAGGCCAAAATTACACTTAAGATCCTTTTTTTGTGACTCACTTGAAAGGTTCGAGAATTTGGGTGAAATACTGGATTTGTTCATTCTTTTGTCTTTCTGCCATTGTCATCAAATTTTAAACAAACATTTCGCTTTGGTTGTGGTGAACTAATATGCAGGTTTTAGTTTTGAAACAAAAATGGGATAAATGGAGATTGCCTCGATATTTAAAAAAAAACATATTCCACTGGCTTTTGTTTTCCGTGTTAGCTTACAGGTAAGTGCCCGTGTATATTTTTTATATATGTTTTGTATTTTTTATAATTCTCGCTAACGAAAATAGCTGCAGTGCGCGCCGAGCTCTGTAACGTCCGTGCAGCATTCCTTGATATAAAAAAGCATATTCCACCGCCTTTTGTTTTCCGTGTTAGCATACAGGTAAGCGCTCGTCCTTGGTGATTTCTTTCACATAGAGTCAAAGATCAAAGGCAAAATAAATACTGCGCCTTTGTGACGCGGTCCCGAGTCTTGTGACGCGTGTACGCCACGTAGCCCGATAGTCAGTCTGGGCTTGATGCGCCGCCGTCGGTCGCGTCTTCGATAAATGCAGTTGGAAACGTAGCGTCGTCCACCTTGCGTGCGTATGAGTGACGGAGTTCGGGGATGGAAAATGGCCGCCGTTCGAGGCAGCCCGACGGGTGACGTCACGTGAAAAGAACCCACGCGAGAACTTCCCCTTCGGTGCTGCGGCTCGAGCGCCGACTAGAACCAGACAAAAAGTAGGCGTCGGTCGGGTCTGACTTGGCAAACGCAATATTTGTGTGGACACCGTTCGCCCCTCCGGCCCGGTTTTTCGAAAAATAAATTAACAAAGACGGGATACTAAAATCGTGAAAAAGTCCAATAAAAATAAAGAGCGGAGAAGGAAAGATTTCCGAACCCGAGCGGCATCCTAAACGGGCCCAAAGACGCATTAGCATTCTTTGGCCGTTTTTGCCCGAGTCAGCTCGAATGTTGCTTAACGGGGAGCGCCAAGACTTTAGGACGGCGGACGCTCGCGAGTTCGCGGTGGGCCAAATTGGACGACGCCGGCGTCGTTCGCAGGAATTTGTCCTTTTTTTTTTTTTTTTTTTTTTAAAAATCGACTCATTTGCATAAGATTGCAACTCCCGCTAAAGAGGAACGTCGCGAGGAAAGCTGACGTTTTGGGTCAGGGCTCGAGAGAACATTTTCCCCGGATTTGAGTTCATTCGTGTTGCAGCCGTGCGGATTCCGTCATTAACGCGCGCGCAGAAAGAAGACGGGAGCGCCAGCATCGGGCCGAAAAAAAAAAAAAAGAGTCTCCCGTGTCGAGTCGGTCGAGCGTTCGCCGCCGTCTTCGCTCCTTTTGAAGTCTCGGCCCCGTGAGCGTTATTATTCTTATTCATATTTGCTTTGGCCTTTAAATGGCAAACAAGAGAGCAAAAGGGCGGGACCAGGCCGAAAAAAAAAAAAAAAAAAAAACCTGCGGAGGAAGTCGTCGGTGTCGTCGGAGAGGATAAAGAAGACGGCCGCCGGCGGGGATCAAATTGGGGAAGGGAACTCAAAGGTCATTTCGGCTGCGAGTCAGCAAATTTGCCGGCCATCGTTGGCCTTTTATGGCGAGTCATCATCAAGCTTTGACGCAATCGGACCACAAACGGGTTTTGTTGGCTCCGGTTTGGCCGCCGGTGGACGAAATCTCGCGGCGGGAGTTCGCCTTTACAAAACAACCCCCGGAAACTGAAAACGGCTGCGTCGGAGGAAAATTCTGGAGTTTGTGTTTATTTGCAGATCTGGAGAATTTGGGAATTTCGGACGGACTAAAGTGGCGACACGGTGGCTGAGATGGAAAGCGTTGGCTTCACAGTTCTGAGATCCCAGGTTCAATCCCGGACCCACCTGTGTGGAATCTGCACGCCCCCCCCCCCGCCCGCCTGCGTGGCTTTTCTCCGGGTGGGCACTGCGGTTCCCTCCCACATCCCCAAAAACATTCATCGGACACTCGAAATTGCCCCAAAAAAAGTGTGTGCCCTGCGATTGGCTGGCGACCGGTTCAGGGTGTGCCCGTTGACAGCCCGGATAGGCTCCGGCATCCCTCGTGAGGATAAGCGGCTAAGAAAATCACGTTTCATGTCGCTGACCTTGAAGGGCTCGCCGTCATAAAAAAAGAGCTTGAAGGCCTTGAAAAAGCTGGGAGAGGCCTCCCGCGTCGTCGGGCATTTGTTGGCTTTGGCAGCCGAGTCGCTCGACGTCTTTATTTGGGCTCCTTTTCACGAGTGTCGTTTCGGGCATCTTAACGCAGCGGGTGACGAGCGCACAAACTTTCATTTGTCACAAATCCTTTTCAAGAGCACGCGCGAGTGTTTGCGAACGTACACCTGCCGTGTTGCTAACGCTTGAAGAGAAAAAGGGAGGAAAAAAAAGACATATAATAAAAAATACAACTCGCTCGGGGGGGGGGGGGGTTAGATTCTTTTCAAATGTTTTATTTCCCGTAAATTGGTCGGGAAAAAAAAGTCCGCAGTCTTTTTTTTTTCTGGTTTCAATTTGGATTCGTGACTTATTTTTTTTTTCTTCACATTGTTTGACATTTTTGTTGATCAATTATTTCTCCACAAATTCAGACTCCATTAGAAAATACAAATACACAACTTTTTTTTCCCTCGTTGTACACAAAAACCAACGCAAACTAATTTTTTTGTTGTTGCATTTGGACCGATGACGCTGATGTGTACCGCATATTTTGCATTTGTCCACCAGATGGCACTATTGCCCCCCCCCATTCAAAGCATGCAGCCAAATTCGACCTGGGTGCCATTCAAATATTTGTCTTGTTTCTCTTCCTAAATTTCCACTGAACCCTGACGATTCCCCCCGAAAAAATGTAAACCAGAATTCTTGAAAACAATTCACGTTTATGCCAGATGGCGCTACTTTACTCCATTCAAAGAATGCAGCTAAAACGTTAGCTCACTCCCCGTTTTGTGCAAACGAACGTAACTACTGCCAAAAGTGTTTTGCAAAAAAAATCAAACGATATTTTTGAAAGGTATCAAATGATTTGAGTAATCGTACGTCTCTTCGCTGACGGAAACTTTTGGACTTTTCGCTCATCGCACCGAGTTTCTGTCAATAAGTCACTTCTCTCGTGTTATCGTTCATATCATTATTTGAAATGTCACGATCTTGTAAGAATAAATGTGGGTTTTTCCATGTATTGCATGTATTTACTGACCTTTGTATTGAGTATTCACAAAGAGAGAAGCCGCAGTCCGCACGCAAACTTTCGGAATGTTCCGGCGTTGGCTGGCAGCTGGCGTTTGTTTTGACAGGGATCACATTAGCATACGCCAGATTGTCGGACGTCCATACGTGGTTGAAATGAACAAAACATATTTCAAAAGCCTGACCCATGTTGGCCTGTTGCCGCACGGAATCGGTCCAAAAAGCTGCAACTGGAGGAGATTGCTGTCCAACGTGGCCCAATCTGGAGCCGCCAGCCCGTTTTTTTTGCTCTTCCTTGCGTCGACCGCGGTGAGCTTATTTTTACACTTGATTAAAAACTGAGATGTGGGCCACGCCTTCCCGGATGAGATAACGGCTGACTGGTTCATTATTTAACACATGCTTTTGAATTCTTTCATTTTCCATCCATCCATTTTCTTTGCCGCTTATCCTCACGAGGGTTGCGGGAGATTTATGGGCCCCCACAGTGCAAATGTGTCTCAAAATCAGACCAATGAAGCAACTTTACTCATCATTACCGATACGCCGCTTATCCTGCTCATCCATCCATCCATTTTCTTTTGCCGCTTATCCTCACGAGGGTCTCGGGGAGTGCCGAAGCCTATCTCGGCCGTCATCGGGCTGGAGGCGGGGTACGCCCTGAACCGGCCGCCGGCCAAATGGAGACAGACAACAGTCGCGCTCACAATCACACCTACGGGAAATTTAGAGCGTCCAATTAATGTTGCGTGACTTTTTTTTTCTTTTTTGGGGGGGGATGTGGGAGGAAACCGGAGTGCCCACCCGGAGAAAAGCCACGCAGGCACGGGGAGAACATGCAAAGTCCACACAGAAGGGGCCGGGATTCAAACCCCGATTCTCAGAACTGTGAGCCCACCGTGCCGCCCTGTTTCATTTTGTCTAAAATAATGAATACATATCAAAAATAATACAAGACCGCTTTTAGACTAGTACGTACGGAGGTTGCACACCCAAAAATTTTTTATTTGAATTTGTAACTTGCTATAATTCATGCACAGTGCATCTAATTTTCTATATATTTAAATTTCAAGGCGATGGAGAGCAAACGCGGTTCACCGGCTCGACGACAGCCAATTAGCCCGTCGGCTAATCAGGTCTTAACCGGATCGATCGGCCCGCACGCATACGCGCGCTCCATTATTATATTAATTAGTTCTGACGGCAAAATCGATGAATAGATCATAGTTTGGCACCGGAGAATAGGAGGCCAATTCATTTCATCCGGGAGAAGCCGCACTCCCGCTGGCCACTTCATTAGGGACAGCAACGAGGTTTTTTTTTTTTTTTTTTTTTTACCACCGACTTGCGCCGAGTCTCACTTTTTTTGTTTTCGCGCGCGCCACGTAGCGTGAAATTGGCTTCATGAGAATTAGGTGGGAGGCCGTTCGACCAGTAAATAGCTGAAAGACAAATGAGCTTGCGGAGACGAGGCGGTGGCGCACGCGTCGCATACAAAACACACGCGTGTGTGCATGTCACCGACGGCTGGAGGCAGCCTTAAATCCGTACATAGGTCATTTTCTGTATCATTAAGAAGTTAATAACAGTGTAATAACAGTGTAATGGTGGAACGCAGTTAAAAAAAAAAAAAAAAAAAAAGCGCGTCACATACACAAATTCAAACTCAACTCCATACGTTTATCACTTTCCATTCCGTGTAGCGGTAACACCACATTCCTTGCATCTGTGCGGTAAAATGTCTCCTCTTTCCATCAAAAGCCGTGGATGCTCGTTACAATCAAACATCTTTGCTCCCATTTCCACTTTTCTTTTTTTTTTCCTGCTAAAAATGACAAATATTGCTGCAGCTGACTGCCTCAGCCCAAAAAAAAAAAAAAAATTAAAGAAAGAAAAGACAAGGACAGACACGAAGCAAAAAGGTCTCTCAGTTCGACGCGTTAACTTATCAAACAATTATGAAACTGAACTGAACAAAACGTGTCAGTCACCTGCTGTGTTCAAAAGAAGGTTTAAAAAGGCAAAAGTACTACAAAATGGGATCAATCATAAATGAAAATGCGCTCAGGTCAGAACTTTTCCATGTGCTAGATGAAGAGAAATGCAAATATGTCTTTTTTATCTCCAGTAATAGAATAAGAATTTACAGCTACGCGCCAGGTGGATGTACAAATATCTGTTTGCATGTGTACACGTGTGAGTGTATTTGTACTTATGGAGAGGTGAATATGTTGCGTTCAACGGCACGATTATCTGTACAAATGTTTCGAGGCGCTTGTGGGTTTTTTTTCCGTTTCGCCGAGATACATTACAGGAATATTGTTTTAATAATAACAAAATAATTTTAATAAGTCAAAATAAACAAAAAAGTCAACCGTGCTTATCAATGACTGTTTAGGTTTAAGGTTCTGTTCAGTACTTCAAGTTGGGAAACTGTGTGTGGAGTATACTGCCACCAGGTGGCCAACGCTTGCCCTCCACAAGGAAAAACACGATGTCCATTGAGTGAAAGTAAAATATCAAAATATGCAGCATTTTTCTTTTTTTTTTTTTTTTACAATGTACCTGCATTCCATCTTTTTTTTTAAATTCAGTACTGTAAATTTGTTTTAAGTCCATTCATGTGGAGTGCCATATTTTACGTAAAAATCATTACAAACTTTTTTTTTTTTTTTTTGGAGGGGGGGGGGGCGTGAACCTTAAAGTGATGCGTGTCATTTTGTTCGTTTCAATCAGAAATGAAAGCAGCACCGTTGCGGGCGCAATTTTGAAACTTTTTTCCTCCCTGTCGAGCCTGATACTGCATTCCTTGCATCTGCTTTTGTTGTGGGTCTGCCGCAGCAGTCGCACACCTGCAATGCAGCGTGGTGGTGGTGGTGGTGGGGGGGGGGGAACGACAAATAGTTGTTGGGCAATCTCAGTCTTTAAAGCGCGAGCCGACCGCTTCTCTTTGACCCCCCGGGACGCCCCCCGCCGGAAGCGCTCTGGCGGAATCGCGCACGAGTTGGGCGCGAGTGATTTAACGTGCTGCGGCAGTACGAGAGAAGAAGAGAGAGTGGAAGCCCCCGCCCCACCCCACCGCATTCCCAGACCAACCCCCCCGCGGGGAACCCGCACCTCCATCGAGTGGCCGTGTAACATTTCGGCAGCGGAGCCGGTAAAAGTGTCAGTACCTGCAGAAAATTTGAAACTTCCTTTTTTTGCCCCCGAGCGCCATCTTAAAATGATAATCTGCTTGCCGGTGAATTACAAGTCCAAAGGGACCCTCACTCGCTCACTGGCTCACTCGCTGGCTGGAGAAGAATGGAGCGCCTGTGCTGCACCGCTCAGAATTGGACCGCAAACTTCGGGGCGGGGGGGGGGGGTTCACGTTCAGCCGGGGTTTGGCTTTTTCTTTGGCTTTGAAGACACACCCATTTTCCAAAAAGAGGAGCGGCCTCAGTGATATGAAGTTATTTTTTTTTACGCCTCACGAGTGGAAAGTTTTGAGAAATTAACGGTCGTTCTTTTTTTTTTTTTTTTTTTTTTTCTTGACGTCAAAATTCACTCCCACATTATCCGGTATCCGATATTATCCATATCCGGTAGTGTTCGTAACGATCCGAGCAAAATAAATTCACTTTTGCTAACAAACCCTTGGAAAAAAAAAATAAAAATCTTTCCTTCTAGCTTTTTCCATGATTGAGTAATCAGCAGTAGATAAAAGTTGGTTTCACCAAAAACCAACTTTTTTTTGTGTGAAAAGAAATACGTGAAGCAGAAGGCTGACTTTGACGAACGCTTGAGACTTTCAAATGACCCGCAGCACTGAAACATCCTTCTTCTTCTTTTGCTTTCAGCTTGTCCCGTTAGCGTCGCGTCCGCATGACGTCTGACAAAGGCGCTGCGGCGCCGCCGTGCTTGACGGAGACTCGGCTTTGTGAACGTGTTCCCGACAGATTCCTAACGCTCGCTGGCTTTCGTGTTGACCGGGCGGACCGCGTCGCGGTCTCGTCGGGGAAAACAAAAAGGTGCTGGGATCTGCTTCTGTAACAATAAGAAAATGGCGCGCGGACGTCACGCAACTCAGCAGACAGCGCAGCCCAATCTTAGAACCGTAAGCCGTTCTACGCGCCGCTTGAGTTTGACTCCTTTCTACTTGTCGCTGCCGACATTCCACCTCAAGCTAACGTGAACAGCGCACCGCTAACGCTAGCCAAACGAGTAAACAAAACACCCAGACTGACCCCTCATCATTCTCGGAGACGTTAACAAAGCTAAACTCAACCACCAAGTCACAAAATAGCACATCGAGTCTCCTACCGGGGAAAATAACATTTTAGTCCTCTGCTTAATCGACTTTTGATACCTCCATACAGCAAGTAATTAAACGCATGAAGCCTTCGGTAGCGGAAATAGAAATGTTTCGACTGTACAGACTGGAGTGTCTTTGAAAATTCAGCCCGCAGCCAGGATGAATGTGTGGACACGTTTTTCTGTGAAGCGACGCGTCAACCAACAAAGTCATTTCACACAAGTCGTGGCTCACTGCCAAACTTTGCCAAGCGAGAGGGCGCATTTTGTGGCGGGGTTAGGGCGAGAAAATAACATCGCAAAGAGGAATTATGCGGGAAAGCCGGAAAAACGCTCGCGGGCGACCTGAACGGCTTTGACTTCCGATTTGAAAAAGTCACTTTCACAGCAAGCCGCACTTCACCACCGACCGCTTCAACGCTACCGCGAGGGGCGTGGCCACGCCGCTGCCCTGGGCGGTGACGCCTGCCACCGCTCACAGCCGCTTCACATTGGGACTGTAATTAGACAGTTGGCGATTTTGTCACTGGCCTTTGCCAGTTCGTTGCATTCACTGCCCGCGGGACCCTCCGCTTCTACGCGTAAGTTCGAGTAACCCCACTCACAGCGATTCTGTGCCCTTTTGTTCGATCCTGTGGTGTTGAGTTGTTATTTTGCCGCACAGTCATCGGACCTTGCTACATGTCTTTTGGATGCCGCCTAGCCGAGCGTTTCTGTCCCTCTGCCTTGTCGGACTGCTACACCCCAGTTTCCGGAATGGACTACGTTGAACATCGTGCCTCTGCCTCCGAGTCCTGCATTTGGGGCCATCAAAGTTGTTGTGTCTCTTATCCGTCTCTTTGCCACCAATTTCAGAAGTCTTGAACGCAAATGTAATCATCTTCCGAGCCCCCTTCCATGACATGTATCACGAGGTGGCCTCTGTGGTTAATAAAAAGATGGTTTACTTCTTTTGGGTTTCATTATTCACCCGTGGTTAAGTTCTTGTTGCACGAATTCCAAACTGCATTATCAAGGAAGCAGTTCGTAAATACATTTTTGAAAGGTGAATCGTTTAAAAGGGAACAAAGCCGGGAATTGTACTTTTAACAGAGCAATAATAATCATAGTAATAAGCAGAAGTAGAGCTCTATGGGTGACAGCCTGTGCAATAACTTCCAGAGTCTTCAAGAGACGCATTCACGGACACGCTCGGGCAAACGGGAGTTTTCGAGGCCACACTTTTGTGCGGCGGGAGTACAAAAACATAACCAGGTAGAGAGGGGGGAAAAAAAAAAAAAAAAAAAGACTATAAAATGATGATCTGGACGGCATAAAACCTTCTTCTCCCGAAGGGGACCGAATTGCGTTCCCTTGGGGGCCAGCCGCGGTTAAAGACAGCCGTTTAATATACGAGAAAAACCTTGGCGCGTGCGAATAAAGATAAAGACGAAGATGTTAAACGCCCGCCGGTGACAGAATGAGAGCAGTGATGAAAAGGCGGCGGCACAATGGGCCTCAATCAAAAGATGAGATGACGATCAAAATTGTCTTTGAGAGCGCGCTAACACAAAAGCTAACGGCAGCGCTAACGTGACAAATTGTTCGCGACTTTAACTCGTCGGCGGCCGCGGACGTCCAAATCCGGCGCTTCGCCGCCACCTGACGACTGGATGATGAGATTTGGGATCGGCGCAACTTTTAAAGACAAAGCAAGACGAGGTTGTAAAATTCAAGCACAGACGGCGCATGTATAAAGTATACGCGAAATAAACGGAATATGCGTCGGCGTCACCGACGTTCAACTCGAGTCGTGCGGTGCGCTGACATCGCTGGCGGTGCATTGCGAGGCAAAAGCAAGCTGAAAGTTCTCTCACGTTTTGATCCGTAACGTTTAGCAAAAGCTATTGACGGATGCCAAATACACGTTGGAATTGGGAAAGGTCAAGTGTCATCCCTAGAAACATTCAAAAATAGATATTGAATATATAGATTGGTAGAGAAATGACACAAGCCGGCGTTTTAAACAATCGTCCTCGCTCGCGCTCACGTGGGTCGGTCGCCATTGTCGAAGGGATTGCGGCAGGGTAGGGCGTTTTTTTTTTTAATTATTATTTTTTAAGTTTAAAGGTCAAGTGTCATCCCTATAAACATTCAAAAATAGATATTGAATATATAGATTGGTAGAGAAGTGACACAAGCCGGCGTTTTAAACAATCGTCCTCGCTCGCGCTCACGTGGGTCGGTCGCCATTGTCGAAGGGATCGCCGCAGGGTAGGGCGTTTTTTTGTTTGTTTTTGTAATTATTATTATTTTATATCTTATGGCAGTTTAAAGGTCAAGTGTCATCCCTATAAACGTTCTGAAATAGATATTGTAATGAAAAATACATGGAACATTATTCACTTCAACGTGAGCGGGGAGCGCGTCATCCATGCGCAAAGTTGCGGAAGTGTCATTCGACGACATCCAAGAGGTCGCCATATTGGCTGCGTCTGCTGTCCGTGACATCACCCGGACATTCGCCAATGAAAACACGCGGTGCACCCTAACTATGGGAGACGAACACGCCCCTTCTGACACTCTTTTCGAAGAAGAGAACGTCACACAACCGAGTGAAGTTACCGGGGCAATATTCAGATGATATGCGATCACGGCCAAAGCGCCTCCCGGTCCGGTCCACTTCCACGGCGGAGATGAGCCATCGCGGGTCATCGCAGCCGGCCGGTGTGGCTCATTTTCGGCAGCAGGTGGCTTATCGCGGAGCCGAGCCGGACCGCTTTAGGGCGTTGTTCATAGCCGCCGCAGCACGGGATGAACAACACCGTCGAGCCGGGGCGGCTGAGTGAGGCATCGTCGGCAACGTTCTTCAGAGCCGCCGAGCCCGACGCCGTCTGACGCTCATCGACACATTTAGCACGCCTGTCATACGTACACGGATCTGTTGTTACGTTGTGAGAGACGGATTACGTGGTCTTCCCCAAACTATTATTTTTTTTAGTAGCTGTATACACACCACGAAGCTCTCGTCCTGTGCAATCCGTTTTTCACGACGAAGCGGGTCTCTCGCAAACTTCTGAAGGGTAAATCCATCCTCCCGAGTGTTCCGGCAATGTCCAGAAATGCAACGAGCCGGCATTTTGGCTAACACGAAGGAACGACGAGCTAGCCACCTTCCCGGAGGTAAAACTAATAGAAACAAACGAGTCCACTTGGGGGCGCTTCTGTCCTTTACGTCACTTCCTGCTTCTGCTCGAAAACAAATCCCTCGAGAGGATTTTCATGGCGGGAGTTACAAAAAGCCACATACGTCAAAATTTTGTGTTTTGTGGTCCATGTCGGCTGCCGTTTTTTCATGAATAACATGCTAAAGTTTCCATGAAATGTCTCGTTTCTTCTCACAATCCCCCCCCCCCCCTCCGCTTTTTGGTCATCAACGGTGATTTTGGTGAAACCAAGCCACGGTCAATGGCTGCCGAATACCAACAACTAGAAAAAGCCAACAATACATCTTTACTTTCCCCGGCAAAAGACAAACGTCGACTGTTCCGTTTGGCCGGCGCCGTCAGTGCTTTGATCGTCACGGCACGCAATTTACTGCGGTTGTTGACAGATGCATCAAAATGGTCGAAAACGACCGGCGGTCGACGAGTTCGGGCGGCGTTCTTTCTCCTGTCGCGGTGACTGCTGGTAACCGTCAACTTTGACAAAGACGAGTCCAAATTTAAATCATCCAGAAACTGCAGGCGGGCGGGCAGCCCTGCAGCGACGGGTGACTTTTCAAGTGGTCAGAACTCGCGGCGGACGTCACCAAGCTCCGAGCGTCCGTTAACGAATCGCCGCTTAATTAGACTTGGGTCGGCGTCCGTCGTGATTCAGCGGCGCCGACGAGCGTGTTTGCGCACTTAGTGCCATGATAACCACCCCGAAAATTCATTAAGGTACTCATAAAAACTATCACCCCCAAACTATCCTCTTTTTTTTTTTTTTTTAATTAAAGCAAGTCATCGCTGGATAGAAGCTTTTAAACACTTGAGCGTGAAGACCCATATAAGGCCGGCAGCCATGACCCATGACCGGAGACCACCAGGACTCTCGCCCTAGGTCAACCGTTTCAGACTTCAGCTCAAGCGGTTCACGAGGATGAAGAATTTAGAGAATAAATGGATCGATCGTTTCAAAACCAGGGCTAGCGTTTGGTAGCAGTTGTTTCGCTTCAGGGTGAAGCTTTCGAGTTAGGATTTCAAAGTTGGTCTTTGCAGCCAAGGGTGGGATTTCAAAGAACGGTCAGACAGTTTTAGGGGTTTTGAACCATTTCTTGCAAGTAAGGGTTAAGATTTCAAGTGAAGGTTTCATAGCAGGGTGTTTAAATCCTTGAAGGTTCAAGTTAAGAGACCCCGGGATTTCCTAGGACCCGCCGGAGAGACGATGTCTCTCGGCTGACCTGGCCTGGCCTGGCCTGGCCTGGCCTGGGAACACCTCGGGATCCCTCCGGAAGAGCTGGAAGAAGTTGCCGGGGAAAGGGAAGTCTGAAGCTACTTCCCTCGTGACCCGACCCGGAAAAGCGTTAGATGACAGATGGTTCGAGTTAGGATTTCAAGTTTTGAAGTTTAGGTGATACCGTTTCCTGATGCCTTTCAAAGCTACGTTTGGGTTTTCAGTTAAGAGTTTAAAAGCCAAGTTGAGTTTTTCCGAAGAGACAGGGTTTCGGAGCCAAGTTTCGGGTTCGAATCAAGGGTTAGCATGTTATACTAGCAGTAGGATAGCGTCACAGAGACGAGGGTGTGCGTTTGATTCCTGGGATGAATGGACGGTCAGTCTCCCTGGTTATCGGGCAGTGTCACAGTTCATCAACACGACGCTGCACTTCTCAGCTTATAAAAAAAAAAAAAAATAAAAAAAAAGGGAAAATTTCTGGGATGTCGTCAAAAAAAAAAAAAAAAAAAAAAGAAGGCTCCAGCTGCTGCCGACATCTGCTGGCCCGAGAAGAAAGCAAGAAATGCGCCAGCCGGCTGCGTGGCAACAAACTTTTTTTGGTTTGTTCCCAACCCCCCCATATGAAGGGCTTCAACCGGATGCTTGATAACAAGGCGCCGTGAAAATGTCCGGAATGCACCCGAACGTCAACTTGCTCTCGTCTGCAGACGGCCTAACAAGGGTTCACGCGTCCAAACTAGACAAAAGAAAGCGCGCGAGACAACTATTTGCCTCGTTTATTTATCGCGTCGCCTCTAAAAATATCTCGGCCTCCCGTTCGGAGAAGTTGTTTGTCTGCCATCTTGACCTTTGCGCCGTCATCGGCGCGAGAGCAACGCGTGAGTCACGTATCGGATGCCGTGGGCTCCTCTGGCCAGCGGCTCATCGCGTCTGCCGCCTCGCGCAACGGGAAGAAAGACAACGGCTGCAGAGCGCCGAGCCCGTGGCTTTTTCCATCCTTTTTGCAAAGTCGACCACCAGCACGTCAAGCAACTCCCGTCACAGTCCCGACACTCACTTGTGGCGGTCGGCGTCTTCTTTTGCCGACGGATCCGCTTTCCCCCTCTTCAGCGGCTGAATTTCCACCGAGGCCCTGCAGGTTAACGGCGCCGTGCCGGGCGGGGGCACAACCGATCCGCTGCGGGATTCTTTAGGTGAATGCTCGAGTTTGTTTGGCAAAGCTTTGCGCCGGACGCCCTCCCTGACGCGAGCCTCTGCATTTATCCGGGCCTGGTACCGGCCCACAGATTGTACTGGCTTGTGCACCCAATAGGGCCGCGCTCGATAAAAGCCCACTCGTCGTAAAAAAAAAACGGCAATCAAATATATTATATATTTCAGTCGTCCGACATCACGAAAGAGCAAATTTGTCTTGTAGTCTTGATCCACGCGTCAGCCATCTGGTCTCACCATTTCCCAATATGATTTTGAAATAACGATCGGCAGACAGATATTTGCAGTCCCACGTCAAAAGACACACACAAAAAAAAAAAAAAAAAAAAACTACGTGAATATGAACTAAAAAAAACAAACTATCTTTTGGTTTCAGATACACCGCATGATGGCGACGTGGAGTAAATGATGTCATCGATGTCACGTCAACGGAAAATGCCGGTTATCGGCCGATCCGGATTCCGTTTTGCTGAGGAGCTTATGCTCACAAGGGTCACGAGAGCGCCGGAGACTACCCCAGTTATCGCCCATCTCCGCGACTGCCGGGGAGAAAGCAAAAGTAAAAAACCGTAAATAGGAGGCCGGCTTGCTAGAACGCGTCTTCATGAGCGCGCGGTTGGCATATCTGACTCAAACGAAGAAATCGAGGAAAGGCTGACATCTTTTTTTTTTTTGCACGCTGTCACACGATCAATCAGGCAAAACATGCAAATGTCTCTGAGACACTGAAGGTGATTTTCAGTTCCCACGAGTTGGATGTTTGCTTTCACGAGCTAAAACGTTCATTTTTAAGAATAAAGAGGTTCTTCATCAAGCGCCGTATGATTTTTTTTTTTTTTTTTCCCCCACAGTTGCACGAAGGCATTTGGTGAATTTGCAGATGGCCGACGTCGGCTTCAGCTCACCGGAGTTTGTTTTAATTGAGGACAGACTTATTACATATTTCGCAAGCGGCACCAACTCCTCGAGCGGGGGCGTCCGCGTCGCTGCCAAAATACCCGACGGGCAATTCATCGAGCTCAAGCTATCGTCGCAATTGCGGATTGGTGAAGTGCTCCACCTGTCGACCGCGACGTCACAAAAAGTCCAATGAATGTTCGATGGCGCGACGCGAGTCATCAACTCGGTGTCGCCACTCACCGGTTATTCTTGATAATTCTATTGTTTATTTGTCCAAGGAAAATATGCTGAAGCAGCATTTATGTGTGATACTGCACACAAGTGGAAAAAGTTGCAAATGAGTGACGTCCGCCCCAAGAGTCAATTACCTTTTTTCTCGTGCTTTGAGAGTATTTCCACGTTTCAACAATATTTCTTGCACTGTACTCTGTTTTAATTTTTATTTTCATTTTTATCCATTGTAAGTCTTTTATTCCTATCTATTCAAATGCTTTTACATGAAATGCTCTCTACAAATCATTTTGCTTTACATTGTCAATTGAGAAACTTTTCTCAATTATATTAATCG